>NC_135808.1:39220657-39533505 GCF_964213995.1 Mustelus asterias
ACGAGCAAAAAACTGAAGTGGGAGAGTCCGATTAAGAAAGCCGTGCAATGTTGGTCTGAGGAAACATATGACTTCCTTCAGGACTGCTTCAAGTTGGTGAACTGGTCAATATTCAAGAACTCAGCGACCAGCTTAAATGAGTACAGTAACAGACTTCATTAGTAAGTGCGTAGAAAACTGTGTATCAAAGAAGCTAATTGAAGTGTATCCCAACCAGAAACAACGGATGAACAGGGATATCCACTGTCCAGGGCTGAGGCGTTCAGGTCGAGCGACCCTGACCTACACAGGAAATCCAGATATGACCTGCGGTGAACCATCAAAGATGCCAAGAGACAATACTGGACCAAGCTAGAGTCTCAGGCTAGCCACATGAACACCCAACGATTATAGCAAAGTCGACAAGACATTACAGGCTACATGGTGAAGATGAATAGAATAGCCGGCTATAGTGCACCCTCCCAGGTGGGGGGGGTGGGGAGGGGGGGGGGGAGGGGGAGCATAATCCTCCGCCATTTTCGCCAACTCCAGTGTGATGCCACCACCAAACACATCTTCCCTTCACTCCCTCTGTCAGCATTCCACAGAGACTGTTCCCTCTGGGATAACCTAGTCCACTCCTCCACTATCCCAACACCTGTCCCGTCACTCATGGCCCCTTCCCATGCAATCGCAGAAAATGTAACCTGTCTCTTTACCTCTTCACCATCCAAGGTCCAAAACATTAATTCCAGGTTAAGCAGTGTTTCACTTGCACCTCTTTCAATTTGGTGTATTGCATTCGCTGCTCCCAATGTGGTCTCCTCTATAGCGGAGAAACCAGGCGTAGACTGGGTGATCGATTTGCTGAACACCTTCGGTCTGTGCTCAGTCAGGACCCTGACCTTCCGGTTGCTTGTCATTTTAACACACGATCCTGCTCCCATGCCCACATGTCTGTCCTTGGCTTGCTGCAATGTTCCAGTGAAGCTCAACGCAAACTGGAGGAACAGCATCTCATCTTCCGGCTAGGCACTTTACAGCATTCCGGTCTCAACATCGAATTCAACACCTTCAGATGATTTGCTCTATTTCATCTCGGCCCACTTTGTTTTCATTCTATTTTACTTAATTTTTTACTGTTCTCTACCTTTTATTTCTTTGTTGTCTTTCTTGATTTTTCTTTCCCCCCCCCCCCAAGGCTCTTTCCCCCTACTTTACGCCCCCTTACCTTTTCTCCTCCTTTTCTAAATCTTACCTCTGTCCCATCCATTCCCCCCCCACCACCACCACCCCCCCCACCACCACCCCCCCCCACCCCCACCACCACCCACCCCCCCACCACCCCCCCCCCCACCACCCCCCCCCCCCCCACCACCCCCCCCCCCACCACCCCCCCCCCCACCACCCCCCCCCCCCACCACCACCACCCCCCCCCCCCACCACCACCCCCCCCCCCCCCCCCCCCCCCCCACCACCACCCCCCCCCCCCCCAACATCTTCATTTTAGTTTCTCTGCCGTTTATTCTCTCTGTGGACAGCTATTAGCTGGATTCCCTGGTTTCTGTGGCTATGAATCATCTTTCACTCCCTCACCCTGCAGTATAAATATCTCCCACTTTCTATGCCTTTTAGCTTTGACAGAGGGTCATCTGGACTCGAATATCAGCTTTTTTCTCTCCTTACAGATGCTGCCAGACCTGCTGAGATTTTCTAGCATTTTCTCTTCTGGTTTCAGATTCCAGCATCCGCAATAATTTGCTTTTAACTCAGAGAGAACTCAATTATTTTCTTTTAAACTGTGCCTTCTAGTTCAGGTCTCTCCTGCAAGGGGAAACATCCTTTCAGCATCCAACCTGCCAAGTCCCCTCAGTACTCTATACGTAAAACCACCTCCCAGGCTTCTAAACTCCAATGGATACAGGCCCAACCTGTTCCACTATTCCTCATAAGATAGCCCTTGATCCCAGGAATCAGATCTTTTCTAAACTGCTTTTTTATTTATTGAATGGAATGTTGTCATTGTTGGTAAGGCCAGCATTTATTGCCCAATTGCCCTAGATATGAGTGGCTTGCTCGGCCATTTCAAAGGCAAGTTAGTAGTCAGCCATATTGGAGTCACATGTAGGCCACACCCAGGTAAGGCTAGCAGATTTCCTTCCCGAAAGGGCACTGATGAACCAGATGCTTTTTTATGGCAGGCAGTTGGTGCACAACAGGATCCCACAAGATTATGACTCTATTTTGTCTTTTAAAGAGCATTTAGACAGTTACATGGGTAAGAGTGGTACAGAGGGATAGGGACTAGCTTAATGGTAAAAACTGGGCTGAAGGGCTTGTTTCCATGCTGTAAACCTCTATGACTCTATGATAGTTTCATGGTCACCACTACTGAGACTAGCTTTCAATTCCAGGCTTTTGAATTGAATTTAAATTCCACCAGCTGCCTTGCTGATCTTTGAACCAATACCTGGAGAGAATTTGCCTGGCCATCTGGATTACTAATCTAGTGACATTACCACCACTGAGTAACCCTGGTTATGCAATTATCTAATACAATTATAGCCTTTCTTAAATAAAGAGACTATACATAAATTGGATAATGTTTACATTTTCCCATGTTATATTCCATCCGCCAATTTTTTACCCACTCACTTAAGCAACCTGTATCCCTTTGCAGATTTCTTATATCCTCCTCACAACTTGAGGGATGGATGAGGAATGTGGAACTCAACACAAACAGATCAGCTATGATCTCATTGAATGGTGGAGCAGGCTTGAGGGGCTGAATGGCTTACTTCTCCTATTTCATACGTAACTTACACTCCTATCCATCTTTGTCAGCAGCAAAATTAGCACTCATCCATTTGGTCCCTTTATTCAATTCTTTTTTCTAATTTATAAACAGTTGACGTGCCAGCACTGATTCTTGTGGGGCTCCATTAGCTTTGGCTCACTAAGTACAAAATGACCCATATATGCTTCCTCTGTTTCCTGTTAGCTAACCAATTCTCTTATCCATGCTAATATGTTGCCCTTGACATCATGAGCTCTTATTTTGTGTAGTAACCCTTTATGTGGCAGCTTATCAAATACTTTTTGGAAATTGAAATACACGACATCTACAGGCCCCCTTTATCCACTTGCTTGATACTCAAAAGAACTCAAATAAATTAGTCAAACTTGATTTCCCTTGCACAGAACCATTTGACTCTACTTGATTATATTGGGCTAAGTGCACCAGTATAACCTCCTTAATAACACCACAATAATTAGGAACAAGAGTAGGCCATTTGGCCCCTCGAGCCTGCTCCACCGTTCAATAGGATCATGACTGATCTGACATTCCTCATGTTCACTTTACTGCCTTTCCCTGGATCCTTGATTCCCTTACTGATCAAAAGTCTTTCTATCTCAGCCTTAAATATACACAACGACTCTGCCCCCACAGCTCTCTATTACAAGGAGTTCCAAATACTCATATAATAAAAGAAAATTACTGTGGATGCTGGAATCTGCAACCAAAAGAGAAAACACTGGAAAATCTCAGCAGATCTGGCAGCATCTTTAAGGAGAGAAAAGAGCTGATGTTTCGAGTCCAGATGACCCTTTCTCAAAGCTATAAGGCATAGAAAATGGGAGATATTTATACTGCAGGGTGAGGGAATGGAAGATGAGTCATAGCCATAGAAACCAGGGGAAATGACTGCTAATAGTTGTCCACAGAGAGAATAAAGGGTGTGAATGGCCAAATGGCAGAGAAGCTGTAAGCTATGACAGATGAAGATGTTGGGGGAGGGGGGGGGGGGGAGATGGGACAGAGGTAGAATGTAGAAAAGGAGAATCGGGGGGAGAAAAGTTAAGGGAAAGGGGATGAAGTGTGGGGAAAGAGTGGGGGGGGGGGAAAGAAAAATGAAGAAAGGCAATAAAGAAATAAAAGGTAGAGAACAGTAAACAATTAAATAAAATAGAATGAAAACAAAGGGGGCCGAGGTGGGGTAGAGCAAATCATCTGAAGTTGTTGAATTCGATGTTGAGACCGGAAGGCTGTAAAGTGCCTAGCCAGAAGATGAGATGCTGTTCCTCCAGTTTGCGTTGTGCTTCACTGGAATGTTGCAGCAAGCCAAGGACAGACGTGGGCATGGGCGCAGGATCGTGTGTTAAAATGGCAATCAACCGGAAGGTCAGGATCCTGATTGCGCGCAGACTGAAAGTGCTCGGCAAAGCGATCACCCAGCCTACGCTTGGTCTCTCCGCTATAGAGGAAACCACATTGGGAGCAGCGAATGCAATACACCAAATTGAAAGAGGTGCAAGTGAAACGCTGCTTAACCTGGAATGAGTGTTTTGCACCTTGGATGGTAAGCATAGGTAAAGGGACAGGTGTTACACCTTCTGCGATTAGAGTCATAGAGGTTGACAAAATGGAAACAGGCCCTTTGGCCCAACTTGTCCATGCCGCCCTTTTTTTTTAAAACCCCTAAACTAATCCCAATTGCCCGCATTTGGCCCATATCCCTCTCTACCCATCGTACCTATGTAACTATAGAACATAGAACATTACAGCGCAGTACAGGCCTTCGGCCCTCAATGTTGCGCCGACCAGTGAAACCAATCTAAAGCCCATCTAACCTAGACGATTCCAATATCATCCATATGTTTATCCAATGACCATTTAAATGCCCTTAATGTTGATGAGTCCACTACTGCTGCAGGCAGGGCATTCCACGCCCTTACCGCTCTCTGAGTGAAGAACCTACCTCTGACATCTGTCCTATATCCATCACCCCTCAATTTAAAGCTATGTCCCCTCATGCTAGCTATCCCCATCCGAGGAAAAAGGCTCTCACTATCCACCCTATCTAATCCTCTGATCATCTTGTATGCCTCTATTAAGTCACCTCTTAACCTTCTCTCTAACGAAAACAACCTCAAGTCCCTCAGCCTTTCCTCATAAGACCTTCCCACCATACCAGGCAACATCCTGGTAAATCTCCTCTGCACCCTTTCCAATGCATCCACATCCTTCCTATAATGCGGTGACCAGAACTGTACGCAATACTCCAAGTGTGGCTGCACCAGAGTTTTGTACAGCTGCAACATGACCTCCTGGCTCCAAAACTCAATCCCTCTACCAATAAAA
Source organism: Mustelus asterias (assembly GCF_964213995.1). Classification (NCBI taxonomy): domain Eukaryota; kingdom Metazoa; phylum Chordata; class Chondrichthyes; order Carcharhiniformes; family Triakidae; genus Mustelus; species Mustelus asterias. Next base: position 39,225,780 of record NC_135808.1, read on the forward strand.
GCTAACACTCCGCACGCCTTCTTAACAACCCTATCAACCTGGGTGCCAACTTTCAGGGATCTATGCACGTGGACACCGAGATGTCTCTGTTCATCCACACTACCAAGTATCTTACCATTAGCCCAGTACTCTGTAATCCTGTTACTCGTTCCAAAGTGAATCACCTCACACTTTTCCGCATTAAACTCCATTTGCCACCTCTCAGCCCAGCGCCGAAGCTTAGCTATGTTCTTCTGTAACCTGTAACAACCTTCCGCACTGTCCACAACTCCACCGACTTCAGTGTCATCCGCAAATTTACTAACCCATCCTTCTACGCCCTCATCCAGGTCATTTATAAAAATGACAAACAGCAGTGGCCCCAAAACAGATCCTTGCGGTACACCACTAGTAACTGAACTCCAGGATGAACATTTCCCATCAACCACCACCCTCTGTCTTCTTAAAGCTAGCCAATTTCTGATCCAAACTGCTAAATCACCCTTCCGGTCTCAACATCGAATTCAACAACTTCAGATGATTTGCTCTACCCCACCTCGACCCCCTTTGTTTTCATTCTATTTTATTTAATTGTTTACTGTTCTCTACCTTTTATTTCTTTATTGCCTTTCTTCAATCCCATGCCTTCGTATTTTCTGCAATAGCTTACTGTGGGGAACCTTATCAAACGCTTTACTGAAATCCATATACACCACATCAACTGCTTTACCCTCATCCACCTCTTTGGTCACCTTCTCAAAGAACTCAATAAGGTTTGTGAGGCATGACCGACCCTTCACAAAACCATGTTGACTATCCCGAATCAAATTATTCCTTTCTAGATGATTATAAATCCTATCTCTTATAATCCTTTCCAACAGGTCTATAATTACCAGGGTTGTCTCTACTTCCCTTCTTGAACAAGGGGACAACATTTGCTATCTTCCAGTCTTCTGGCACTATTCCTGTAGACAATGACGACATAAAGATCTCCTCCCTAGCCTCCCAGATAATCCTGGGATAAATCCCATCCGGCCCAGGGGACTTATCTATTTTCACACTTTCCAGAATTGCTAACACCTCCTCCTTATTAACCTCAATCCTGTCTAGTCCTATAGCCTGTTTCTCAGTATTCTCCTCGACAACATTGTCTTTTTCCTGCGTGAATACTGACGAAAAATATTCATTTAGCACCTCTCCTATCTCTTCAGGCTCCACGCACAACTTCCCACTACTGTCCTTGACTGGCCATAATCTTACCCTAGTCATTCTTTTATTCCTGACATACCTATAGAAAGCTTTAGGGTTTTCCTTGATCCTGCCAAAGACTTCTCATGTCCCCTCCTGGCTCTTCTTAACTCTCTCTTTAGGTCCTTCCTGGCTAACTTGTAACTCTCAAGCGCCCCAAATGAGTCTTCACGTTTCATTACATAAATCTTGTTCTCCCTCTTCACAAGAGATTCAACTTCTTTAGTACATAACATGAGAAATAGGAGCAGGAGTAGGCCATCTAACCCCTCAAGCCTGCACCGCCATTCAATAAGATCATGGCTGATCTGATAGTGGGTTTAGTTCCACTTACCCGCCCGTTCCCCATAACCCTTAATTCCCTTAATGGTTAAAAATCTATCTGTGACTTAAACACATTTAACGAGGTAGCCTCTACTGCTTCATTGGGCTGAGAATTCCAAAGATTCACTACCCTCTGGGAGAAGAAGTTCCTCCTCAACTCTGTTCTAAATTGACTCCCCCTTATTTTGAGGCTACACCCCCTAGTTCTTGTTTCCATTGTAAGTGGAAATAACCTCACTGCTTCTACCGTGTCTAGCCCCTTCATTATCTTATATGTCTCTATAAGATCTCCCCTCAACCTTCTAAACTCCAATGGGTACAGGCCCAGTCTACTCAATCTCTCTTCATAAGCTAACCCCCTCCGGAATCAACGTGGTGAACCTGCTCTGTACCCCCTCCAAAGCTAATATATTCTTTCTTAAATAAGGGGATGAAAATTGTACACAGTACTCTAGGTGTGGCCTCACCAGTACCCTGTACAGTTGCAGCATGACCTCCCTGCTTTTATACTCCATCCCTCTCGCGACAAAGACCAACAATCCATTTGCCTTCTTGATTACCTGCTGCACCTGCAAACTGAGTTTTTGTGATTCATGCACAAGGACCCCCAGGTCCCTCTGCACAGTAGCATGTTGTAATTTTTCACCGTTTAAATAATAGTCCATTTTACTATTATTCCTTCCAAAGTGGATAACCTCACACTTATCAATGTTATACTCCATCTGCCAGATCCTTGCCAGTACATTAGATGGTACAGTAGATAGTAAACCATGGTTCACTCACTCGACCATTTCCTCCCTGCCTGACAGGTACATACTTATCAAGGACACCCAGTAGCTGTTTCTTGAACAAGCTCCACATTTCAATTATCTCCATCCCCTGCAGTTTCCTTCACCAACCTATGTATCCTAAATCTCACCTAATCGCATTATAATTTCCTTTCCCCCAGCTATAACTCTTGCCCTTCGGTATATACCTATTCCTTTCCATCACTAAAGTAAACGTAACCAAATTGTGGTCACTATCACCAAAGTGGTCACCTACCTCCAAATCTAACACCTCGTCTGGTTCATTACCCAGTACCAAATCCAATGTGGCTTCCCCTCTTGTTGGCCTATCTACATACTGTGTCAGAAAACCCTCCTGCACACATTGGACAAAAACTGACCCATCTAATGTACTCGAACTATAGCTTTTCCAGTCAATATTTGCAAAGTTAACGTCCCCCATAACAACTACCTTGTTACTTTTGCTCCTATCCAGAATCATCTTTGCAATCCTTTCCTCTACATCTCTGGAACTTTTCGGAGGCCTATAGAAAGCTCCCAACAGGGTGACCTCTCCTTTGCGGTTTCTAACCTCAGCCCAAACTACCTCAGTGGACGAGTCCTCATCAAATGTCCTTTCTGCCACCGTAATACTGTCCTTGACTAACAATGCCACAACTCCACCTCTTTTACCACCTTCCCTGCTCTTACTGAAACATCTAAGCCCCAGAACCTGCAACAACCATTCCTGTCCCTGCTCTATCCATGTCTCCGAGATGGCCACAACATCAAAGTCCCAGGTACCAACCCATGCTGCAAGTTCACCCACCTTATGCCGGATGCTCCTGGCATTGAAGTATACACACTTCAAACCACCTTCCTGCCTGCCAGTACACTCGTGCGACGCTGAAACCTTATCCATGACCTCACTACTCTCAATCTCCTGTACACTGGATCTACAATTCAGGTTCCCATCCCCCTGCTCCCACTCTATATGGTGATGCATCGCAAGTTACCACCAAGCGCTTGGTTGGATCGTAACGCACCAATAATGCTGAGGTCTGCAGAGCCTGTTTGATTTTTAATGAATGCCACTTTCTGGTCTTCTCCTCACCTCTAATGTTGATGTTTCTTAAACAATTGATGTAGTGGGGCAAAGGTGGTAGATATATTTTGTAAACACCGACCATAATAATACACGATTTCAAGAAATGACTTTAATTTAGGAACATTTATTGGCTGAGGAGCCTCTTTGATGGCTTTTACTTTGTTGTCCTGAATTAGTTTAAACCCTCCCGAAGAGCATTAGCAAATTCCCCTCCCAGGATATTGGTACCCCTCTGGTTCAGGTGTAGACCATCCCATTGGTAGAGGTCCCACCTACCCCAGAATGAGCCCCAATTGTCCAGGTTTCTGAATCCCTTCCTCCTGCACCATCCCTGTAGCCACGTGTTCAAATGCTCTCTCTCCCTATTCCTCTCCTATCACGTGGCACGGGTAACAAACCAGAGATAACAACTCTGTTTGTTCTCGCCCTAAGTTTCCACCCTCACCCTGAATTTCTGCCTTACATCCCCATCCCTTTTCCTACCTATGTCATTGGTGCCTATGTGAACCACGACTTGGGGCTGGTCCCCCTCCCCCTTAGGGATCCCGAAAACATGATCCGAGACATCACGGACTCTGGCACCTGGGAGGCAACACACCAGCCGCGAGTCCCTCTCGTTCCCACAGAATCTCCTATCTATCCCCCTGACTATGGAGTCCCCAATAACTAATGCTCTACTCCTCTCCCCCCTTCCCTTCTCAGCAACAAGGACAGACTCTGTGCCAGAGAGCTGAACCCCATGGCTTACCCCTGTTAAGTCCCCCCCCCAACAGTATCCAAAACAGAATACTTATTATACAGAGGAACAGGGGATCCAGGGGAATGCTGCTCTGACTGCTTCTTACCCCTTCTAGCCGTCACCCACGTATCATCATTTCTAGGAGTAGCTACCTCCCTGTAGCTTCTATCTATAGCTGCCTCTGCCTCCCGAATGATCCTGAGTTCATCCAGCTCCACATCCCTAACACGGTCTTCAAGGAGCTGGAATTGGGTGCACTTCCTGCAGGTGTACTCAGCCGGGACACTGGTGTCCCTCACCTCAAACGTCCCTCACCTCAAACATCCCACAGGAGGAACATTGCACTGCCTGCACTGACATCCCGACTACTTCCCTTATGAAGAAACGAAAGAGAGAGAGAAAAAAAGCTTACCTGCTCTCACTCCAAGTCTTTTTTTTAGGTTAGAGGAGGGGGGAGGGTGGGGGACTCTACCCGTGTAGAGTCTCGGGTTACCTCCCCGTTCAAATTTATTGGGCAAAAAAAAAACCTTCCCAGGCCTCCCGGCGGCCTACTTCCGGTTTCCTGTTTAACTGAAAAAAAAACTCCGCTGAAAAGGTTAAAAAAAAATCACTCTTACCCTCAGCCACTATTGGCATGAATTGCTCCCTCTCTACTTTGCTACGGTGGAACAATGAGGTCGATTCTCTAAGGGAAGTAACTTTTAAAGAAAAAAAAACCTTCCCAGGCCTCCCTGCGGCCTACTTCCGGTTTCCTGTCTAACCAAAAAAAAACTCCGCGAAGAAGTAAGGTTAAAAAAAAAAATCACTCTTACCTTCACCACTACTGACACGAATCGCTCCCTCTCTACTTTGCTACGGTGGAACAATGAATCTATCTAAATGCTTTTTAAAAGATAAAATTGTACCCGCCTCTACTACTACCTCTCGCAGCTTGTTCCAGACACTCACCACCCTCTGTGTGAAACAATTGCCCCTCTGGACACTTTTATATCTCTCCCCTCTCACCACAAACCTCTGCCCTCTAGTTTTAGACTCCCCTACCTTTGGGAAAAGATATTGACTATCTACCTTGTCTATGCCCCTCATTATTTTATAGACCTCTATAATGTCACCCCTCAGCCTTCTACGCTCCAGAGAAAAATGTCCCAGTCTATCCAGCCTCTCCTTATAACTCAATCCATCAAGTCCCGGTAGCGTCCTAGTAAATCTTTTCTGCACTCTTTCTAGTTTAATAATATCCTTTCTATAATAGGGTGACCAGAATTGCACACAGTATTCCAAATGTGGTCTTACCAATGTCTTGTACAACTTCAACAAGACGTCCCAACTCCTGTATTCAATGTTTTGACCGATGAAACCAAGCATGCTGAATGCCTTCTTCACCACTCTGTCCACCTGTGACTCCACTTTCAAGGAGCTATGAACATGTACCCCTAAATCTCTTTGCAATCTCTTTGATTGCATGGGAAGATGCCATGAGTGAGGGGAGAAGTGTTGGGTATAGTGGAGGAGTGGACTAGGTAATCCCGGAGGGAACGGTCTCTGCAGAATGCTGACAGAGGGAGCGAAGTAAAGATGTGTTTGGTGGTGGCATCACGCTGGAGTTGGCGAAAATCTCGGAGGATTATGCTTTGCATGCGGAGGCTGGCAGGGTGAAATGTGAGAATAAGGGGGACTCTATCCTTGTTCTGGGAGGGAGGGGAGGGGTGAGGGTCATGGCGCGGGAGATGGACTGCACGTTGTGGAGGGCTCTGTCAACAACTGTAGATGGGAATCCATGGTTGAGGAGAAAAGAGCACACTTTGGAAAGTGGCATCATCGGAACAAATGCGACGGAGGTGAAGGAGCTGAGAGAAAGGGATGGAGTCCTTACAGGATGTGGGATGTGAAGAGCTTAGTCCAGATAGCTGTGAGTCAGTGGGCTTGTCATGGTTATTGGTAGATAGTCAATTGCCGGAAATGGAGACAGGTCAAGGAAGGGAAGGGATGTGTCTGAGATGGACCAGGTGGGAGCGATGGAGGGATGGAAACTGGAAGCGAAGTTGATGAATGTTTCAAGGTCTGCACGAGAGCATGAAGCGGCATCAAAATAGTCATCGATGGACCGGTAAAGGAGTTGTGGGTAGGGACCTGGGTAGGCCTGGAACAAGGAATGTTCCACATACCCTATAAAAAGACAAGCGAAGCTAGGACCCATGCGGGTACCCATTGCTCCTCCTTTTATTTGGAGAAAGTGGGATGAGTTAAAGGAGAAGTTGTTGAGAGATAGAATGTGTTCAGCCAGGCGGAGGAGAGTGGTGGTGGATGGGAACTGTTCAGGCCTCTTTTCAAGAAAGAAGCGAAGAGCTCTCAGGCCATCCTGGTGTGCTAGAGAGATTGCACATTCATGGTGAATCGGAGGCGATTAGGGCCTGCGAACTGGAAGCTGTCAATATAACGCAGGGCATCAGAGGAATCCCGGATGTATGTGGGGAGGGAATGGACCAGGGGAGTGAGGATGGAGTCAAGGTAAGAGGAAATAAGTTCAGTGGGGCAGGAGCATGCTGACACAATGGGCCTACCAGGCCAGTCTTTTTTGTGGATTTTGAGAAGTAGGTAGAAGCAGGCTGTCCGGGGTTGGGAGACTATGAGGTTGGAAGCTGTGGGGGGAAGGTGAGGTTGGTGACGGTGTTGGAGATAATGGCTTGATGTTGAGTGGTGTGGTCATGTTCCAGGGGGAGGTAGGAAGAAGTATCTGAGAGTTGGCACTCAGCCTCTGTGAGGTAGAGGTCAGTACGCTAGACGACAACAACACCCCCTTTGTCGGCAGGTTTAATGACAATGTCAGGGTTGGACTTGAGGGAGCGAAGGGCTGAAAGTTCAGAAGGAGAGAGGTTGGAATGGGTGAGGGGGGCAGAAAAATTGAGATGGCCAATGTCCCGACGACTGTTCACAATGAAAAGATTGAGGGCAGGTAATTGTCCCGGTGGGGGCGTCCAATTGGAGGCAGAATGCTGGCGGCACGTGAAGGGATCTGTGGAACGGGGGGGGGGGGAAGACTTTTGACCAAAGAAGTGGGCACGGAGACGAAGGCGACAGAAGAAGAGTTCAACCTCGTGTCGAGCCCGGAATTCATTGAAGTGGGGATGTAAGGGTTCAGAGCTGAGTCCTTTGCTGAGAACAACACGCTCAGCCTCAGGGGAAGGTCGGAGGGTATGGTGAAGATACGGCAAGGGCTGGGACTAGAAGAGATGGAGTTCGAGGGATTGGAACTGGTGGAGGGCCTGGGATGGGCAGTGGTGATGATAAGTTGTTGAAGCTTGCGTTCCTTTACATCTGCTGGAAACAGAAAAAGTTTTTTGTTAAGACGTCGAATGATGCGGAGGATGAAATGAAACTGGGGACAGGGACAGCTTTGAGAGAGAGTAAGACGGTGTTGCTGGAGAGAGATGTCGAGTGTCTTCATGTAACTCATCTTTCATTCCCTCACCCTGCAGTATAAATATCTCCCACTTTCTATGCCTTTTAGCTTTGACAAAGGGTCACCTGGACTTGAAACGTCAGCTCTTTTCTCTCCTTACAGATGCTGCCCTGTCTGCTGAGATTTTCCAGGGTTTTCTCTTTTGGTTCCAAATACCCACAGCCCTCTGAGAAGAAATTCCTCCTCCTCTTAGTCTTATATTGGTGCTCCTTTATTTTGAGAATGTGCCCTCTGGTCCTCGGCCCTCCCATGAGGTGAAACATTCAGCATTTACCCTGTCAAGCCCCTTAAGGATCCTATATGCTTCAATTAGATCACCTCTCTTCTCAATTCCAATGAGTAGACTCCCAACCTGTTTAACCTTTCCTCAAAAAACAATCCCTCCATACTAAGGATCATCCTAGTGAATCTTCTCTGACCTGCTTCCAATTAAATATCTTTCCTTAAATAAGGGGAGCAAAAGCTCACAGTACTTCAGATGTTGTCTCATCAGTACCTTGTATAGTTGCAGCAAGACTTCCCTACTCTTCTGCTTCAACCCCTCTGAAATAAGGATCAACATTCCATTAGAAAGCCGTGGGCCACCAAAAATAGTTTAATTTTTTGTGCACTTACTTGAGTTGAAAAATCGCGATCCATTTCCAATGGGCTTACTCTTGCTTCTAGTTTCTATATTTCTATATCAGAATATTGAATTTGATGATCAGCCATGATCATAATGAATGGCAGAGCAGGGTCAAACGGCTGAATGAGCTACACCGCTCGTAGTTTCTATGGCTGAGCAGCAGCCTTCGGCCTTCAGTGGGACAATCTCCACAGGCCCCAGTGTGGTGCAGGAGGATTCTAGCAATGCCCTCCTTACGATGGAACCAGCCTAGGAACGCCCATTGAGATCGAACTTTGAAACAGCGGTTTTAAAGTGAAGGCAGAGTTCAAAAGGATTCCCTGCTATTATCAAGGTATGTTCATTTTTTGTTTTATTTGCGATTTCTTTTAAGCAGTTAATCCTATTGTTATTTGTTCATTTAATTTTTAATTTTATTTTTGTGATTGAAGATGAGTATTATTTATTATGTACAAGATTATGAGGGACATGGACAGAGTGGATAAGGATTCCACTCAGTTGAAGAGTCAGTTACGAGGGGACATAGGTTCAAAGTGAGGGACAGGAGGTTTAGGGAGGATGTGAGGAAAAACTTTTTTACCCAGAGGGTGGTGACAGTCTGGAATGCACTGCCTGGAATAGTGGTAGAGGCGAGTTTCCTCACATCCTTTAAAAAGTATCTGGATGAGCAGTTGGCACATCATAACATTCAGGGCTATGAGCGAACTGCTGGTTTAGGTGGGAATTCAGGTGTTTCTAATGTACGGCCAGCACATTATGCAGAAGACAAATTTCTACTGATTGGGCCTGCCCTCCAAATTATACTCAGGGATTTTGGCGTTCAGGCACCAACCGTTAGTCGTATTCATGACTCCAGTATACATGCTGCGGCCAGCAATTATTTCAGCAAACTCAGTCCCACAGATAATAGTTTATTTCAGTTGTATCACAGAAACAGGTAAAATAGTTAAAATAGTTTAAGATAGTCACGCTTACAATATTGTATGGAGTTTCTGATTTGCTTTTTCATTTACAAGGGATAATTCCTTTCATTTTGCTGATGCTGGAGCAGAGAGTGAGAGTAGGGAGGGAAAAACAGGAAGAGAGATAGATTGAGAAAAAGAGGGGTAGGAGAGAGGATGCAAATGAAAGTGGCGAGATAGGGAAATGCAATACACACAATAATTATCCTCTCTTTATCCAATCAACTTCACAAGTTCATCAGCACTCTGCTGAATTTCATGTCCAAATTAGGGTGATGTTTTCCGAGTTTTCTTCTTAAAATACTTATATTATAAAGTTCTGTCTACAGAGAAGATTCCTCATTCTTATTCACAGATAAATTTTCAAGTTCAATATTTAAAACAGTCAGTGCTGATTTCAGTGATGTGAGTATGTACGTGTGTTCGTAAAGTGAGCCAGGTCTGAGGAGTGGGTATGGGGCAGAATCGGACCCTGCTTTAGTTGGTGATGTGAATTATAGATACTCTTCATGTGACGGGTGTTTGACTCATACTACGGGTAATGGTATTTCTTCAGCCAATTTGTGCACAGCAAGCTCCCATGGACAACAATGTGATAATGATAACATTATCTGCTTTGGTGACATTGATTATGGGGCCCATGTTGAACAGGACATCAGGGATAATTCCCCTCCTCTTCTGCAACATAATTACATCCATCTGCGAGAACAAACTTGGTTCAACCCATCTGAATGATGGTACCTCTGACAATGCAGCACTCCCTCAGTACTGCACTGGAGTGTCAGCCTTAGTGTTCTTGAACCCACATTTTGAGCTCTTTGCCCAAAGGCAGGTCAAACCCACATCGCCATGAACTCCACCACGGAATGGCAAAAAGGCTGATCCCAAATCCACCCCAGCTGGAACAGGGATTGAATTTGCGCTGTTGACACCAATCTGATCCATATCAGCCATCCAGCCAACTGAGCCAACCGGCCTCCCAGCAAATCTGAGTTGCTGTGGCAACATCCACTTTCACAGCATCTGGTAGCCTGGAGCAATGGATAGCAATGGTAGAGGCTCCAAATTCTTTCAATCACATGGCTGACCAGGAATCTCTCCCACTTTTACCGGTTGCCATTAGTGAGCTTTGGAAGGATTTACAAGTTCATTTACCACCTGTTTGACCGAGTTATGAAAAAACCCTCTTTGACCATGAATTCCTGGAGTGGGAGTTTAACCCAGAGCTTCTGGCTCAGAAGCAGAGACACTACCTGCTGAACCTCAAGATCTGTATCAATAACCATCTCCTGTCTGAAAATCCCTGGTATTCACCAGTTTTGTTGGAGTGCAGTGCACCCTCCCACCAGTGGATGTGCTATGTTTCGCTCCCAGGTTCCGACATTACAACAATGACTTAATGACCACACTTCAAAAAGTGCCTCATTGGCTGTAAAGTACCACTGAACACCTGAGTTCATAAATGTTGGTACAAAAATCAAAGTACTTCTCAGGAAAATGCTATGCTTCTGTGAACTGGAAATTCTAAACCCATTGATAAAGTATACCAGCCCACAGTGACATTGAGCAACTCTTACTGTAGGCTCCTGAGCGTTGCAGTGAATAGGAACACACCATGCTAACAAGCAGTTTGGTTAAAGATTTTAAAATGAATTTATTGTGTGTTACAAAGCCCAGTTCAGCACTCAAACCAGCCTCCCACCCATTGACTGTCTAACCTTCCCACTGCCTCGGAAAAGCAGCCAGCATAATTAAGGACCCCTTGCACCCCAGACATACTCTATTCTACCTTCTTCTGTCGGGGAAAAAAAAAGTCTGAGGACACGTACCAACTGACTCAAGAACAGCTTCTTCCCTGCTGCCATCAGACATTTGAATGGACCTACCTCGCATTATGTTGATCTTTCTCTACACCTTAGCTATCACTGTAACACTACATTCTGCACTCTCTCCTTTCCTTCCCTATGCACGGTATGCTTTGTCTGTAGAGCACACAAGAAACAATACTTTTCACTGTATACTAACACATGTGACAATAATAAATCAACTCAAATTTCAATCTGACCTAGCAGAGAGAGGGGTAGTCTCAGCCATTCATCCAAATCACTCTTGATACTGTTAACGATACTGGTGTATCGTTCTCCTTATATTCTATCATTTGATGGCGGCACAAGAGTACCGAGATATTTAATGCTCTGACTGGGCCATTTAAAGGCACTTTGTGTCTTAATATGGTTGGGGATCTGTCCATTTATTTCTATTGCTTCAGTTTTATTAACATTAACTTTTTAAGCCAAGTAATAACCAAACAAATTGCTGACAATTTGTGCTCTTCTTCTCCAGCTGTAACACCTTTTATGTCCATACTGTCTTCAACCATTTGTGCTAAGGGTTCTATACACATAGCAAACAGAAGGTGGAGACAGAGGACAACCCTGTCATGCTCCCCTCTCGAGCCCAAAAGCTTCAGAAATAGTCATTCACTCTAACAGAGGTCCATGGATTTAAATAGAGGATCTGGACCCATCTCACAAAGTTGGGTCCAAAGCCCAGGCAGTCTAAAGTCTGAAATAGGGCCACCCATAACACTCGGTCAAACGCCTTTTCAGCATCTAAAGATCATGGCCTCAGCTCCACTACCTTGGACGTGAATCATGATATTAAGGAGCCTACGGAGATTTTTAAAATTCATCCGTGGGACATGGGCGTCACTGGCTGGCTAGCATTTATTGCCCATCCCTTGTTACGCTTGAAAAGGGGGTGGTGAGCTGCCGTCTTGAATCGCTGCAGTCCATGTGCTATGAGTTGACCCACAATGCCGTTGGGGAGAAAATTCCAGGATTTTGACCCAGCGATTGCGAATGAACGGTGATACGTTTCCAAGTCAGGACGGTGAGTGGCTTGGAGGGGAACTTGCAGGTGGTGGTGTTCCCATTTATCTGCTGCCCATGTCCTTCCAGATGGAAGTGGTCGTGGGTTTGGAAGGTGCTGTCTCAGGATCTTTGGTGAATTGCTGCAGTGCATCTTGTAGATAGTACACACTACTGCTACTGAGTGTTGGTGGTGGAGGGAGTGGATGTTTGTAGATGTGGTGCCAATCAAGCGGGCTGCTTTGTCCTGGATGGTGTCAAGCTTCTTGAGTGTTGTTGGAGCTGCACCCATCCAGGCAAGTGGGAAGTATTCCATCACACTCCTGACTTGTGCCTTGTAGATGGTGGACAGGCTTTGGGGAGTCAGGAGGTGAGTTACTCGCTGCAGTATTCCTAGCCTCTGACCTGTTTTTGTGGCCACTGTGTTAATGTGGTGAGTCCAGTTGAGTTTCTGGTCAATGGTAACCCCAAGGATGTTGACAGTGGGAGATTCAGCATTGAATGTCAAGGAGTGGTGATTAGAGTGCCTCTTATTGGTGATGGCCATTGCCTGGCATTTGTGTAGTGCGAATATTACTTGCCACTTGTCAGCCCAAGCCTGGATATTGTCCAGATCTTGTTGCATTTGAACATGGACTGCTTCAGTATCTGAGGAGTCATGAATGGTGCTGAACATTGTGCAATCATCCCCACTTCTGACCTTATGATGGGGGGAAAATCATTAATGAAGCAGCTGAAGATTGTTGGGCCTAGGACACTACCCTGAGGGGCTCCTGCAGAGATGTCCTGGAGCTGAGATGACTGACGTTCCATAACCACAATCCTATGTACCTGAATGACTCCTGGATTGTTTGTCCCCTGATATCCATGGATTCAAGTTTTGCTAGGGTTCCTTGGTGCCACACTCAGTTGAATGTGGCCTTGATGTCAAGGGCTGTCACTCTCACCTCACCAGAGGAACGCCTCATTATAATTCCAGTTTGGTCTGGGTGTATAATCTTAGTTATTATCCTAGTTACTCTGTGGACCAATATTGATGTTGGAATTTTCAGATCGCAATTTGGTAACAATATGGGGTGCAAGTCTGCAAAAACAGAAGAAATTTGCTCTAGTTTGGTCAGAAAATGTTGGGGTGTCTGTGACTTTAGTTTTGAAACAATATCACATGATTTTTGTTTTCTTGATTGAAATGCCAACAAGTGGCTCGCCCTTACCATCTTCATAATGTCCAGTTTGCAAATCGTAAACCCCATCAACTTGTTCTGAAAGCAAACTATCGAAAGCTCTGTGAGCCTGTGAGGGAGGCTATCAAAGCTGATGAGTGCTGCTTTTTGTGTTGCTGTTCTGAATATTGAATTTTCTGATCTAATTCAATCCATTTTAATTTATTTTTATTCTTTTGGCACAAGCAAATGAGATGCGACCTCTTAAATATGCCTTTGCACAGTCCCATAAGGTCAGAGGAGAAAAATGCTGCAAAATCTCAGCAGGTCTGGCAGCATCTGTAAGGAGAGAAAAGAGCTGACGTTTTGAGTCCAGATAACCCTTTGTCAAAGCTAAAAGGTATAGAAAGTGGGAGATATTTATACTGCAGGGTGAGAGAATGAAAGATAAGTCGTAGCCACACAAACAAAGGGAAAGGCTGCTAATGGCAGTCCATAGAGAGAATAAAAGGTGTGAATGGCTGAACAGCAGAGAAGCTGAAACCAGAGGGTAAGCTGTGACAGATAAAGGTCGGGGTGGGGGGGGGGGGCGGGGGGGGGGGGGGAGAGAAATAATGGGGAAAAAAGGTAAGGAAAGGAGAGCTAAAATGGGGTCAGAAGTGAGCTATCCATTGCTGCATTGAGTTCTAAATAGAGTTGTAATTCTTTTCTCACAAATTCAACAAATCCTTTGTCATTTAACAGCGATGCATTCAAATGCCATCTTGGAGGTAGATTTTTGCCCCAGATCCAAAGTTACAGCTGTAGGCCCATGATCAGAGAGAGCTATTGGTAAGGTGTTGTCAATTATTCTATGAGCCTCTGAATTAGTTGTGAATAAATAGTCAATGTAAGAGTATGAACAGTGCTTGTTGGAGTAAAATGTAAAGTCTCTGCTACTTGAGTAAGGTGCTGCCATGTGTCTATTAGCCCAGCTTCCATGAAATGACTTCTCAATGATTTGTTCATCATGGAGCAGGAGTTTGATGATGCTGAGAGCCTGTCTGCCATTTGGGACATAACACAATTAAAATCCCCACCCGATCAGAGCAATCCTGAATTTTTATCTAAGTTAAGATTGAAGATCTTAATAAATTGTGAGTCATCCTCATTCGGAGTATATACACTTATCAATGATACCTCTATTCTATTAAACAATAGGAACCTGCTTTCATTGTCCTTACATTGTGAGTGGATACAGAAATTCACAGATCTGTGGAATAAGATTGCTGCACCTTTTTTCTCTCTGATGTATGAGAGGAAAAGAACACCTGGTTTTCCCAAGATTTGCCCAGCTGACTGTTCTATGTCTGACAAATGTGTTTCTTGTAAAAATGCAATTTCACAGCTTAGATGTTTCATTGACAGCGTATCTTTTTTCTCGTCATAGGGTGATATCACCCTTTCACATTATAGCTAATTACTTTGAACGCTTCGATTATAATCTGTATTTAATTGATGTGACAGATGTACCTAGTTTGACAAATAGCCTAATTCAGAGAAGAGAGCATGGAGAGAGAGAGAGAGAAGGCAGGGGAAAAAGAAAGAAAAGTAGTGATATCTGTACTGTGGCTTTAATGTTCCCTTGAGATTACTGGGAGGTAGTAATTAGATACACAAAAGGTTTAACTGCAAATTTGATCCTTTTCCAAGTGGGGCTAGGTTGAAAACCCAAACTGCTTAAACCAACAAAAGTGAGGCTGAGCTTCGTTATCCAACTTGTTAAATATGTAATTGTGTATAATAACAAGGAATCTCCAGAGCACACCTTCCGGCACAGCTTTTAGATCCATTGGTGGTTGGGCAGCTGAGCAAACTCTCCTGCTTAAATAAACACAGCCGTCCGTGCTTGGCTCCGGTCAGCTAAGACTGCTCCACTCCCCACCCCCACCCCTGTCCTACATTTCCCCACCCACACCTGTTATAAGACCTAGCTAAAAATTTCGACATTTCTGAATAAACAAAACAAAGGATAATAAATTTCTCAGCCACTTGTAAAGTAATAGCTCCTAAGAAGAGGAACACATCAGCTTGCTAGCATTACACCGGATTATCTGAGCTGCAGCTATCAAGCTGCCTACAAATGAGTTTTAGTAAGCTAACCCAGTCTGTGGGTAACGTACAATTTAAAGAGTCTGCAATTTAGATTTCATTCCCACTGATATCTGAGGCACATCTCACCATTGTTTTAACACCGTCCACCCTCATGGTGTCTGTGAAGCAGAACCTCTACATCTTCAACCGTTGGGCGGCTAAGCAGGGAATCGCGTTGTCGTTGTTTTCTACCCACGGTATGCCATCCAATGTGGTGCATGTCTCTCTCCTGGCACTCGCCCTCAGAGGCTCCCAGAGATGCTCGGTGTTTCAGTCCCTCTGCCAGCCTCCCATTCTGATGAAAACATTTTCCTTCCATCTTCGAGATGGACTCTCTGCGGCACTGGGTAGCATGTTGGAATCTTATGTTCTTCTCCCAAAGCTGCTTCTTAATGTCCGCATACTCGTGTATTTCTGCTGCGAAGCTGGCGAGTTGTCTTGATCTAGCGTGTTTCGTCTTCCTTTCAATTGGAAGTTTTTCTTGCCCCAAGCCTTGGTGAGAATTGACTGCTTCGTCCTAGGCTAAGAAATTTCACCACGAATGATGTATTAGCATCCGATGGCTTTTGTTGAGTCCGCTCTAGTTCTGGTGGAAAATCAGCCGGGAGTTTCAACTCACTGGATGAAGTCCATACCTTCTGAGTTTTCTGGCACCCCATAAATTCAAAGGTTATTCCGTCTCCTGAGATTTTCTAGGTGTGCACATCAGTCCTCCAACTGCTGGTCTCTCCGGAGTGAATAAAAGAGTAGCCTGTTGCTACATTCTGAGACTCCACTACCTGCTTTCCAAAACCACTGACAGTTTGTTCCAGTTCTGAGATTGAATTATTCATTTTCCCAAGGGCGTCATGAACTACTTTCCTGAATTTTCTCAGTTCAATCAGGACAGCTCAGCTCAGCTTTTTCCAGACCTGAATGTGGTGCAGTGGCTCCAGGGCTGCCATGTGGAGAGGGCTGCGACTCCTCAATTCTTTATTTCTGTTTTCCTGAAACAGTTTCGATTCATTTCTCTCTTGTCTCGTACTTTGGCTCATACTGTGTTAAATATCTATACTTGGTAAGTATTTCGGGGTGATTTAATTAGTGGATGGAGGCGGGTTCATCTTCGGGGCAAATAGCGAGGCGCTAAGCCTCATGTTTATTGGTTTAAGAGTAACTAGTTGTCCTTTTTTCCTCTGTCAAAACTGCTCATTACTCCAGGACCATCCTGAAGAGAAAAGATAACCCACAACTTCTCCACCCCAAAATGTGGAAGTTATGTTCCAGTTGTACAGAGTTCTGTTTGGACCCTATCTGGAGAACTGTGTTCAGTTCTGGGCACCGCACCTCAGGAAGAATATATTGGCCTTGGAGGTAGTGCAGCGTAGATTTACCAGAATGCTCCTGGCATTAAAATGGTTAAATTGAGGACAGGTTGTAAGGACTGAACTTGCTTTCCTTTGAATGAAAAAAATTAAGGAATATTTTAATTGAGATGTTTAAAACGATTAAACAAGTTGATAGAGTAGTTAGAGAAAAACTATTCCTCTGGTGGGAGAGTCCAAAACAAGGGGACAGAGAATTAAAATACGCTGTTCATGGCTGATGTCAGCAAACACTTCTTCACAAAAAGGGGACAGGAAATCTGGAACTCTTTCTCCACGAACATCTGCTGAGGATGGGGGTCAATTAAACATTTCAAAGCTGAGATTTATTTTTACACAATGGGTTTAAGGGTTATGGAGCCAAGGCAGGTAGATAAGGCAGGCGGCACGGTAGTACAGTGGTTAGCACTGCTGCTTCACAGCTCCAGGGACCTGGGTTCGATTCCCGGCTTGGGTCACTATCTGTGTGGAGTTTGCACATTCTCCTCGTGTCAGCATGTCCTCCGGGTGCTCCGGTTTCCTCCCACAGTCCAAAGATGTGCGGGTTAGGTTGATTGGCCATGCTAAAATTGCCCCTTGGTGTCCTGAGATGTGTAGGTTAGAGGGATTAGCGGGTAAAAGTATGTAGTGATATGGGAGTAGGGCCTGGGTGGGTGCAGACTCAATGGGCCGAATGGCCTCTTCCTGCACTGTAGGGTTTCTATAATTTCTATGATAAGAGTTAAGATATGGATCATCCATGATTTAATGGAATGGTGTCATCGCCCTTTTCCAACACACCCAAATTAATCCATCTGCTGTTGGAATTTTCATCTATGTTGACTGAGGGAAGTCCTAGTCAGACTCCTCACACTGAAACGTATTTTCCTTAGTGCGGATGTCTCTATTTCAGAAGTGTTGCTGTGTGAGACTCAGTCACACACCTCACTTGGATTCCCTGCTGTGTGAATGCAGTGATGATCTAACATAGATCATGCTGTTTGTCATTTTCATAAACGACCTGGATGAGGACGTGGAGGGATGGGTTGGTAAGTTTGCCGACGACACGAAGGTTGGTGGGGTTGTGGATAGTCTGGAGGGATGTCAGAAGTTACAGAGGGACATAGATAGGATGCAAGACTGGGCGGAGAAGTGGCAGATGGACTTCAACCCAGATAAATGCATAGTGGTCCATTTTGGCAGGTCAAATGGGATGAAGGAGTACAATATAAAGGGAAAGACTCTTCGTACGGTAGAGGATCAGAAGGACCTTGGGGTCCGGGTCCATAGAACTCTAAAATCGGCCCCGCAGGTGGAGGAGGTGGTTAAGAAGGCGTATGGTGTGCTGGCCTTTATCAATCAAGGGATTGAGTTGAGGAGTCTGGGGATAATGATGCAGCTATATAAGACCCTCGTCAGACCCCACTTGGAGTACTGTGCTCAGTTCTGGTCACCTCATTGCAGGAAGGATGTGGAAAAGATTGAAAGGGTGCAGAGGAGATTTACAAGGATGTTGCCTGGATTGAGTGGCATGCCTTATGAGGATAGGCTGAGGGAGCTCGGTCTTTTCTCCTTGGAGAGACGTAGAATGAGAGGAGACCTAATAGAGGTATATAAGATGTTGAGAGGCATAGATCGGGTGGACTCTCAGAGGCTTTTTCCCAGGGTGGAAATGGCTGCTACGAGAGGACACAGGTTTAAGGTGCTGGGGGGTAGGTACAGGGGAAATGTTAGGGGGAAGTTTTTCACGCAGAGGGTGGTGGGCGAGTGGAATCGGCTGCCGTCAGTGGTGGTGGAGGCAAACTCAATAGGGTCTTTTAAGAGACTCCTGGATGAGTACATGGGACTTAATAGGATGGAGGGTTATAGGTAGGCCTAAAAGGTAGGGATATGTTCGTCACAACTTGTGGGGCCGAAGGGCCTGTTTTTGTGCTGTAGTTTTCTATGTTTCTATGTTTCTATTGAGTCATAGTCATAGAGGTTTACAGCATGGAAACAGGCCCTTCAGCCCAACTTGTCCATGCCGCCCTTTATTTAAAAACTTCTAAACTAATCCCAATTGCCCGCAATTTGGCCCATATCCCTCTATACCCATCATATCCATGTAACTATCTAAATGCTTTTTAAAAGATAAAATTGTACCCGTCTCTACTACTACCTCTGGCAGCTTGTTCCAGACACTCACCACCCTCTGTGTGAAAAAAATGCCCCTCTGGACACTTCTGTATCTCTCCCCTCTCACCTTAAACCTACCTCACAAAAGGTCATGTCATAAGTTAAGAGTCCATGGGGTTGGATATGGGTCTGTAGCAGGTGAAGGAACCAACAAGAGGAAATAAGATACTTGACCTCATCCTTACCAATCTGCCGGCAGCAGATGCATCTGTCCACGACAATACCTCAGGGATCTGAGGTGTACCTCAGGGATCTGTTTTGGGGCCACTGCTGTTTGTAATATTTATTAATGATCTGGATGAGGGTATAGTTGGGTGGATTAGCAAATTTGCTGATGACACCAAAGTCGGTGGTGTGGTAGACAGTGAGGAAGGGTGTCGTAGTTTGCAGGAAGACTTAGACAGGTTGCAAAGTTGGGCCGAGAGGTGGCGGATGGAGTTTAATGCGGAGAAGTGTGAGGTAATTCACTTTGGTAGGAATAACAGATGTGTTGAGTATAGGGCTAACGGGAGGACTTTGAATAGTGTGGAGGAGCAGAGGGATCTAGGTGTATGTGTGCATAGATCCCTGAAAGTTGGGAATCAAGTAGATAAGGTTGTTAAGAAGGCATATGGTGTCTTGGCGTTTATTGGTAGGGGGATTGAATTTAGGAGTCGTAGCGTTATGTTGCAACTGTACACAACTCTGGTGCGGCCGCACTTGGAGTACTGTGTGCAGTTCTGGTCCCCACATTACAGGAAGGATGTGGAGGCTTTGGAGAGGGTGCAGAGGAGGTTTACCAGGATGTTGCCTGGTATGGAGGGGAGATCCTATGAGGAGAGGCTGAGGGATTTGGGATTGTTTTCGCTGGAAAGGCGGCGGCTAAGAGGGGATCTTATTGAAACATATAAGATGATTAGAGGTTTAGATAGGGTGGATAGTGATAGCCTTTTTCCTCTGATGGAGAAATCCAGCACGAGGGGGCATGGCTTTAAATTGAGGGGGGGTAGTTATAGAACCGATGTCAGGGGTAGGTTCTTTACCCAGAGGGTGGTGAGGGATTGGAATGCCCTGCCAGCATCAGTTGTAAATGCGCCTAGTTTGGGGGCGTTTAAGAGATCCGTAGATAGGTTCATGGACGAAAAGAAATTGGTTTAGGTTGGAGGGTCACAGTTTTTTTTTAACTGGTCGGTGCAACATCGTGGGCCGAAGGGCCTGTTCTGCGCTGTAATGTTCTATGTTCTATGTTCTAATATGGGTAAGAGTGACCAGCACACAGTCCTTGTGGAGACGAAGTCCCGCCTTCACATTGAGAATAACCTTTATTGTGTTGTGTGGCACGATCACTGTGCTAAATGGGACAGACTTCGAACTGGACCATCAGTAGCAGTGGAACTGTACTCCAGCACAATCCCCAACCTCATGGCCTGGCATATCCCACACTCAACCATTACCATCAAGCCAGGGGATTAACCTTGGTTCAATGGAGAGTTCAAGAGGGCATGCCGAGAGCAGCACCAGGTATTCCTAAAAATGAGGCGTCAACCTGGTGAAGTTACCAAACAGGACTACTTGCATGCCAAATGGCCAATACAGCAAGTGATAGAGCTAAGCGATCCCACAAACAACGGAGAAGATCTAAGCTCTTCAGTTTTTCCACATCCAATCGAGAATGGTGGTGGACAATTAAACAACTCACTGGAGGAGGAGGCTCCTCAAATATCCCATCCTCAATGATGGAGGAGCCCAGCACATCAGTGCAAAAGATAAGGCTGAAATATTCACAGCAATCTTCAGCCAGAAGTATCGAGTGGATAACCGATCTCGGCTTCCTCCAGTAGTTCACTGCATCTCAGATGCCAGTCTCCAACCAATTCGATTCACGTGATATCAAGAAACGGTTGTAGGCACTGGATACTGCAAAGGCAATGGGCCCTGATAACATTTCGGCAATAGTACTGAAGACCTGTGCTCCAGAACTTGCTGCTCCCCTAGCCAAGCTCTTCTAATACAGTTACAACACTGGCACCAACAATGTGGAAAATTGCCCAGATATGTCCTACACACAAAAAGCAGGACATATCCAACCCGACTAATTACCGCCCAATCAATCTACCCTCGATCATCAGTAAAGTGATGGAAGGGGTCATCAACAGTGCTATCAAGCAGCACCTGCTCAGCAAATAACCTGCTCAGTGACGCCCAGTTTGGGTTTCACCGGGGTCACTCAGCTCCTGACCTCATTACAGCCTTGATTCAAACATAGACAAAAGAGCTGAATTCCAGAGGTTGGGTGAGAGTGACAGTCCTTGACAGCAAGGCCGCATTCGACTGAGTCTGGCATCAAGGAGCCCTAGCAAAACTGGAATCAATCGGTATCAGGGGGCAAACTCACCACTGGTTGGAGTCATACCTGATATATAGGAAGATGGTTGTGATTGTGGAGGGTCAGTCATCTCAGCTCCAAGACATAGTGTCCGAGGCCCAACAATCTTCCAGCTGGTTCATCAATTACCTTCCCCCCCATCATAAGGTCAGAAGTGGGGATGTTCGCTGATGATTGCACAATGTTCAGCACCATTCGTGACTCCTCAGATACTGAAGCAGTCCATGTTCAAATGAAACAAGATCTGGACAATATTGGGCTGAGAAGTGGCAAGTAACATTCGTGCCACACAAATGCCAGGCAATGACCATCACCAATAAGAGACACTCTAACCACCACCCTTTAACATTCAATGGTGTAACCATCACTGAATCCCCCACTGTCAACATCCTTGGGGTTACCATTGACTGGAAACTCAACTGAACTCACCATATTAACATAGTGGCTACAACAGCAGGTCAGAGGCTAGGAATATTGCGGTGAGTAACTCACCCCCTGACTCCCCAGAGCCTATCCACCATCTACAAGGCACAATCAGGAGTGTGATGGAATACTCCCCAATTGCCTGAATGGGTGCAGGTCCAACAACACTCAAGAAGCTTGACACCATTCAGGACAAAACAGCCCACTTGATTGTCACCACATCTACAAATATTCAATCCCTCCACCACCGACGCTCAGTGGCAGCAGTGTGTACTATCTACAAGATGCACTGCAGCAATTCATCAAAGATCTTTAGACAACACCTTCCAAATCCATGACCACTTCCATCTAGAAGGACAAGGGCAGCATATAAATGGGAACACCAGCACCTGCAAGTTCCCCTCCAAACCACTCACCATCCTGACTTGGAAATGTATCGCTGTTCCTTCACAGCCGCTGGGTCAAAATTCTGGAACTCCCTCCCTAATGACATTGTGGGTCAATCCGCAGAACATGGACTGCAGCCATTCAAGAAGGCAGCTCACCACCACCATCTCAAGGGCACCTAGGGATGGGCACTAAATGCTGGTCAGCCAGCGACGCCCATGTCCCACGAATCAATAAAAAAAATAGCATATTAGCATGTATAGAGAATTGGCTAATGGGTGGGAAACAGCAAGTATTTATGAGGGGTCTTTTTCAACTTGGTGACCTATAACCAGTGGGTTTCCACAGGGACCAGTGCTGTTTATAATATATATTAATGAGTTGGAGGAAAGAATCAAATGTACTGGAGCCAAATTTGCAGATGACACAAAAATAGGTAGAAAGGTTTACAAAGAGATGTTAAGTAAGTGGGAAGAAAGTTGGTAAATGGAGTATAATGTGGGGAAATATGAAGTTGTTTATTTTGGAAGGGAGAACAAAAGAACATCGTATTATTTAAATGGATAAAAACTGCAGAAAGCTGCAACATGAAGGGACTTGGGGGTACTTGTGTACGAAACACAGAAAGCTAGCACATGGGTCTAGCAGGTAATCAGGAAGGTTAATGGAATGTTGGTCCTTATTTCAAGGGGGTTGGAGTATAAGAGTAGGAAACACTTGCTGCAACAAGGTACTGTGAGACTAAACATGGAGTACTGTGAGCAGTTTTGGTTCCCTTATTTAAGGAACAATATGATTTTATTGGTGGCAGTTCAGAGAAGGTTCACTGGGATGATCCCTGTTATGGAGGGATTGTCTTATGAGGAAAGGTTAAACAGGTTGGGACTCCACTCATTGGAATTTAGAAGAACGAGAGGTGATCTGATTGAAACGTATAGGATTCTTCAGGGACATTGCAGGGTGATGTTTCAGAGACTATATATTGCTAAAAACTTCAGCCAAATATAAAGACTTGTGAAATTTAGTATCCTGATTAAAGACGCATCCTTTGTTTGACTAATGATCGAAGGGAGAGATGAGCATTGGGCAGTCCAGCGCCTCTCTAGAAGAAAAGGCTTTGAGCTTTCTAAAACCACTCTGAGATTATAATGCAATAGTTATCAATTATACATTTCTCAAGGATTATTTTTCCCATCTTTCTGGTAGTAATGAACCAGTCATCATTAGTACAAATCAATCACTGTCAACAATTGTCATATACTTTAGCCAATTACATTTTACCCTCTGACATGGGATTTCGTTGGTCCATAGAATCTGGATGCTTCTTCCCCCAGATGCTTAGCTACAAAGGTCAAAGTTACTGCTCTCATCAACCTGTAATTATGTTAATGGCCGAACTAAACAGCTAAAGTTCTCACGTCTGAGATGAACTGTCTTATCAGGGTAGTTTGAACGGCCCTATTCATAAAGTGGCTTTAGGAACGATATTGTTTGTAACTTTTGCTGATAAGAATCTGCACATTCTGTGTATTCATTGTTCCAAAGAACAATCTGTACAATCCGGCTTGTCTCAAAATGCCTTTATCCCATCATTCTTTATAGTAACCTGCTTTTGGCTAAAGTGTACAGATTGCTTTAAACATACAGCTGCATACATTTTAAAATATAAAATACATGTTTAAATCAGAAATATTCATTCAAATCTCATACTTATTAAAATCTCTTACTGTGGGTATCTATGTGTATCTACCTCTGTTCGTCTATTAAGTATGATCTTAAGTCAATATACTTGGTGCTGTTGCTTTATTAGTGTCTTAAATCCCTGATTATTTGAAATTTCTCTAACCTATTAGAAATTTCTCCAACACAGGATAAATGCTGAGAGAATGCTTCTCTCATGGGAGAGTCCAGGACCAAAGGGCATAGTCTCAAGATAAAGGAACGCCAATTTAAGACTGAGATGAGGAGGAATTTCTTCTTTCAGTGGGTGGGCTCTCTGATTGACGTCTCTCACAGCACATCCAAATATTTCTGGAGTAACATGAGTTTCCTGAAGCTTGGGAAACTGACTAGTGAAACAGACGCAACTTTGAGCAGCAGATCAAGAACACTATTCCACGGAGAGCTGTCATTGTGTATGCTTAAGGCTGAAATATTCACCTGAGAGGACAGACTGGTTTAATTGATCTGAAAGATAGTACTATTGACCATGCAGCACTCCTTCAATACTGCACTGGAGTGAGAGCCTCAGTGCTCAAAACTCTGGAGTGAGACTTGAATCCATAACTTTCTGACTCAGAGACGGGAGTGCTAACTAAGCCACAGCTGACAACGTATAATATTTCTGTTGTATTAGATGCAGTTTCTAATGCGTTAGGTCTCAAGGCTGTGTACACAATGCTTTCCCCCCTGTAAACTGGAGCCTATAGGTTGATTTAATTTAAATTTGTAACTAGTTGGAGCTGCTTTGTGTCTGGGTTTCTGAAGCTGTGAAAGGTGGTAAAATCCCTGGTGTCAGCTGGAATGGACATCTGAAGGGATTGTCTTCAATCAGTACTGCTGATTAACCATTCTGCTTTCATTCACTCATGAAAGTTCTATTGTTTAGGCACAGTTCTAACAGTCTGTCAGGAATAAAACTGGAGGAGTAACCCACTCTTCCCAGGAAAACTCAGTGTTAGTTTTAATAAGGTTTTCGAACTTGTTTTCAAATCCCTCCATGGCTTCCCCCTCCCTATCTCTTTAAGGAGGAGTGAGAGAGAGTTAGCATCCTAGAACAGAATGAAAGTGGAGTGATGACTGGAAGAGAATGCAGAGGTAGGAAAAAAGAGAGAGGAAATAGAGATATGAGGAGATCAAAGGGGATAAATTACTTTGTATTTCCTCTGTCCCTCTTTCACGTGCCCCATTCTCCTGTACATGTTCTGGTCCACCACTGCACATCATCACTGTCTTAGATGCTGTGGGTCTTCCTCTTCTAATCTGCTGTCAAACACATCCGAGGTTACACATTCAACATAGATGTTGTCAGTTTGAAAGCTTCCTGGGATGGAGAATGTTATTTCCACACTAGAAATCTCTGTCAAACATTTACCAGGGGAACTGAGACAGAAGCTGTAATAAGTGAGGTTTTATTCAGATGGGACAATGACAAGTTTAAATCCCCACCTGATCTGCTGCTCAAAGTCGCCTCCGTTTCACCGGTCAGTTTCCCAAACTTCTGGAAATTCACGCTACCCCAGAAATGTTAGGATTGGCTGTGAGAGACGTCAATCAGAGAGCCCACCCACTCTGCCCATTCCCTCCTCTTCCTCTTTCACAGCTGCTTCACTTCCTGTAGGGACTGAAAACCAAGTGAGGAGATGGTGAGTGAAGGAGCAGAATTTATAATAATTATATTGCATAATATCCACACTAATGTTCAGGCAGTCTGACTATCCTGTGGGGAATCAGGTGTGGAAATGCCCCTTATGCTGTGTGAGAAGATCCAGCTGAGAGACCTGTTTACTCGGTGCTTTGTGCTGAGCTGTTTGATTGGAACTGTGTGTTGGATATTGAGTGTGTTTATTGGAAGCATTTCCCTTCTAATTTACAGGCTGAGTTCTGGTGCTGGGTCACTGCTGAATATGAAAAGGTGAGGTGTAATTATTTGGGAGGGGCAGAGTGAGG
Source organism: Mustelus asterias (assembly GCF_964213995.1). Classification (NCBI taxonomy): domain Eukaryota; kingdom Metazoa; phylum Chordata; class Chondrichthyes; order Carcharhiniformes; family Triakidae; genus Mustelus; species Mustelus asterias. The sequence goes on from NC_135808.1 coordinate 39,251,520, forward strand.
ATTCTTACTGATTTCCTATTGTTGACTTGTATGTTGGGAGCGAGTTACTAACCTATGGACTATGAATGATCAGTTCTGTCTGTGTGTTGGGATCTGGATGTTCCCTGTAGTTCAAATTGCCCCCAAGACCTCCCACCACCTTATCTCTGAATTTTGGAGAGGGTACTATCATGGTTCCCGAATATAGACTGGTGAAGCTGAGATTGTTTCCTTTGGAACACAGATGGCTGAGAGGAGATTTGTAGGAGATTTGTTGATGAAGGGTTTTAGATCGAGTAAATAAAGAGAAACTGTTTCTATTGGCAGAAGTGTCAATAACTAGGAGGTTACAGATAACGATTGGCAAAAGAATCAGAGGTGACTTGATAAAAATGTTTTTACACAACGTGTGGTTAGGATTTGGAATGCACTGTCTGATAGGGTGGTGGATGCAGTTCAATAGTAACCTTCAGTAGGTTCAAACCAGGACTTTAAAGTTTACCCAGTGCTGCTCCTGACATGCCTCTCTACTGGTTTGATGATAATTGTGGAATGAGAGCTGTTCCGGGCTCTGAGATTGTGGTGGAATTCAATCCTGCTGTTGCACCTCATTGATACCCCATTTTGGGATCTGTCCAAAGTCTACTTCCCCAGTGATGATTAACGTGGTGAAGTACTCAATTCATCTGAGGGGATGGTAGTTTTCCTTGAACTTGTTTGACCTGAAGCTGTGAGACTCCATGGAGTCAATACTGAAGACTTCCCTACCCAGCAGTGGGAGGGGACATAACGAGAGATGTTGAGAGAGGAGTCTGGAATGTTTCTAGATTGTTACAATTCAGTTATTCAAGCTCAAGCTGAATTTATAGCCCATTTTACCCTCTATCACACTGTCTTTTTCATTGTCTTAATGGTGCCTGGGAAGATGGGGTTGGGAGGGCGAAAGAAAGTAGCCATGTTGTCTGCTCCGGGTCACTAACCAGTGTCCTTGCTGGAAACAGAAGGTGTGTAACAGTCAGGTGAGCAAAAAGAAAGGACTTGCATTTGATCTTCCACACAGGGTAAAAATAGACTGGCACTCACTGTGGAACCGTCTCTAACTGAGGAGTCAGCCCCTTCAGAAAAGGAGGAGAGGGAGTTGGTGGAAATCATGTTTGCTTTTTCTGTTTTACAGAGGGATTGCACTGTACTACATCAGAGAATACAGAGAGGATAGACACCGCAGATAGATCCTGACCATTACCCAAGGTACAACTGCACAACTGTGGGAAGACATCCAGTTCCTTCACAGCACTGCTCAACACAGAGAAGGTTGGACAGTGAAAGCATCATCTGGAAATCAGCCGGGTTAGGGGAGCATTTAACTTATCATCAGATCTTAAGCTGATCAGTGGTGTGGCAGTTTCGATCAGAACCAACTTTTCTGAAGGTTCGGTTGTGAGTGATAAGTCAAGGTGAGGCTGGACAGACGTATTAGTGGCTCCAAGTGATGAGAGCTTCAATCAGTCATTGAGCCTCATGAACCACTGACTCATTCCTACCAGTAGGAGGATGTTCAAGTATGAGGTGTGAGCAGTGTTCTACAGCTTCCTAAGATTTCATAACATGCAGGGTGACCACTGTTAACACAAGGGCAGCCACATGGAAGAACATCTCTTCAAGTGTGTTATTTGGATAAAGCATTTTTAGTGTCTTCAGATGTCCTGAGGCACCAGAGAGTTTACAAGGGGAGAATCTCTTCTGGTCTGTTGTTTGTGAGATGGCTTTCACACAGTCCTCTGATCTCCTGAGAAACCAGAAGATTCACACAGGGGAGAAACCATTTACTTGCGAGGTGTATGACAAATCATTTTCATGGTCATCATCCCTCCATGTACATAACAGTATTCATACCAGGGAGAAACTATTCAAGTGTGTGGTGTGCAGCAAATCATTCTTGGACTCAGCAACTCTTCGCAGACATCAACGCATTCACACTGGGGAGAAACCATTCCAGTGCAACGTGTGTGAAAAATCATTCTCACAGTCATCGAGCCTCCGTGTACACCAACACATTCACACTCGGGAGAAACCATTCCCATGTGAGTTATGCAACAAATCGTTCTCAAGCTCATCACAATTCCTCATGCACCAACACATACATAGTGGGGAGAAACCATTCATGTGTGAGGTGTGCAACAAATCATTCTTGAACTCATCATCCCTCCACAGACACCAACGCATTCACACAGGAGAGAAACCTTTCACATGTGAATTGTGTGACAAATCATTCTCGCAGTTATCAAACCTCCAGACACACCAACGCACTCACACTGGGGAGAAACCATTCACATGCAAGATCTGCAACAAATCATTTTCGCAGTTAATGAGCCTCCATGCACACCTACGAATTCACACTGGGGAGAAACCATTCCAGTGTGATGTCTGTAACAAATCATTCTCACAGTCATCGAACCTCCATATACACCAACGCACTCACACTGGCGAGAAACCATTCACATGCAAGGTTTGCAACAAATCATTCTCACAGTTAACAACACTGCGTGCACACCAACGCATTCACACTGGGGAGAAACCATTCAAATGTGGGGTGTGCGACAAATCATTCTCAAAGTCCTCCACACTTTGTGCTCATCAATGCATTCACACCGGGGATAAACCATTCCCATGCACGTTATGCAACAAGTCATTCTCAAATTCATTGCAATTCCTCATGCACCAACACAAACACACTGGGGAGAAACCATTCACGTGTGAGGTGTGTAACAAATCATTCTTAAACTCACCATCTCTCCGGACACACCAACGCATTCACACAGGTGAGAAACCATTCCAGTGTAAGATGTGTGACAAATCATTTTCGCAGTTAGCAACCCTCCGCATACACCAACGCATTCATTCAGGGGAGAAACCATTCACATGCAATGTGTGTGACAAATCATTCTCACAGTCAGCAAACCTCCACGCTCACCATCGTATTCACACAGGAGAGAAACCATTTACATGCAAGGAGTGTAATAAATCCTTCTCGCAGCGAGCGACCCTCCGGAACCACCAACGCATTCACACGTAGAAACTATTCACGTGAGGTGTGCAACAAACCATTCTCCCAGTTAATGAGCCCCTAAGTCCATCAGAGGATTGACACAGAAGAAAAGCCCATGTGTGAGCTGTGTGTCGAGCTTATCTTCTGGTCCATCAACACACACACATGCACACAGGGGAGAAACCCTATCATTGTGAATTGTTAAGCCTGCACAGCTGCTGGAACCTTAGGAAACCCACATGGGATCGACCTCCTGAGACACCAGGGGATCCATGCAAGAAACCCTTCAAGCGTGAGGTGTGTGACCAAACTTTCTCATGGTCAAAAAATCTCCAGGTACACGAGTGTGGTGACATGAGGGAGTAACCCTTTAATTATAGGATTTGTGGTAAAGATTTCTTGATAACTTTGATCTTCCTGGGACACCAGCAGAAATTCCTCCGATATGATATTGATGACAAGGCTTTCACCCACTCCTCCAATCACCTGATGCACGAGTGGATCCACACTGGTGAAAAAACATCTTAGAATGTGGTGTGTGACAGGAGTTTCAGACAGTCAGTGTATCTCCAGCTCTATCAGCACATTCATACAGAGGAAAAATCCTATTGTGTGAGCTCTGCAATAAGGTTGCCACACCTGAAACATCAGTGAATCCACATAGGAGACAAACTCCCAACGAGTTAGATGTCCAAGAAACTTCATCACAATCCTACAATTGTTTCATGATATGATTGTAACTGTCTTGAATGGGAGATCTGAAACAGAAGCCTTCAAAATCCAGACTGGTGTTAAGAAAGGCTGTGTGAAAGCCCCCATTCTATTTACAATCTGACAGTGACTATTCACCTCATCAACAATCAACTGTCTTCTGGTGTCAGTATTAAATACCATCTCGATGGGAAACTCATTTACGTTGGTTACCTCCATGCCAAACCTAAACTGACCACCACAGATACACATGATCTGCAGTTTGTTGATGACTGTAGTGTTGTTGTCCACTCTATAATGCATTTGCAAACCTCTCTCAATCTCTTCAATTTTGCATGTATTTGTATGATGCATATGAGTTCTATCCTGTGTCAATAAAGTTCGGTGTCATTTCTGACCATCGGAATTGGGAGCAAGTCGAAAGCACAGGGATTTTAAAGGAACTTCTGTCTCGTATTCTGAGAGAGTTTTCCCTGATGTGAGAGTGTTATTAAAGTGAACCTGCTCTCAGGAGTGGGTATGGGGTAGAATCAGACCTTGCTTTAGCCGGTGATGTGAATTATAGAAAGATCCTCTTCAGGTAACGGGTGTTTGACTGATACCATGGGTAATGTTTGTACTCTTCTGTCTGGGAGGACTATTATCCTGAGCATGGTGAGAGAGTGGGGGTGAGTCTGTACAGATCTGAGTTCCCTCAGACTATCACAACTCAATGTAATAATGGTGTGCTATGTTCACCTTACACTCTTCCAACATTTATTTCATTTTCTGGGATAGATCTTGAGTCATTTTCAAATGCTTTGCTATTTTAGGGTGATTCAAAATTTGGTGTAAGCTGAATATTGTGTTGGTGTTTGTCTGCTGTATAGATTTATAACTCACAATAAATTCATGTTTTAAGCTGAAACCAAACTAACTGATTTATCAGCACGGTGTGTTCCTATTCACTGAAACACTCAGGAACCTACAGTAAGAGTCCTGTACAAAGTATATTGGTCAATGTCACTGTGGGCTGGTATACTTTCTTCATCAATGGGTTTAGAATTTCCAGTTCAAAGGAAGCAGAACGTTTCCCTAAGAAAAAAAGACTCACCTTTACATATCAACTCAAAACCCGTGTTGTCTCAACTCCTCGGTTCCTGAAGACAAATTTTTGGCAGACATTAAAGGCGAGGGTTACATGGGTCGGTGTGAAAGTTTAGTTGAAGCCATAACCATAACCTGATCAGCTGTAATCTTATTGAATGGCAGAGCAGATTCGAAGGGCTGAATGGCGTTCTCCTGCTCTTAAGTCCCGTTCCCAGAGAATGATAAGGACAATCATAATATTATTACCTCAATAATATTGTACAGAATTTCTGCTTTGTTTTTTCATTTGTGATAGAGTTTAAAATGGTGAATTTTCTTTCCATCCCTCTCATCTTTCTAATACTGGACGAGGAGGGAGAAAGCAGTGGAGAGAAGTATGGAAAGGAAGAAGAGAGATAGGAGGAGGGAGTAAGAGGAAGGCGGATAGGAGAGTGAAAATGGAAAGATAGCAACAAGAGAGACAGAGGAGAAGGAAAGAGGAGCAATAGGATGAGACTAAATGACTTCATTAAATTGTACACAACACTCAGAGCAGCAGCAGAGGCCATTGGGGTTTTCATAGAATCCGACAGTGCCGAAGGAGATCATTTGGCCCATCGAGTCTATACCGACCACAATCCCACCCAGCCGCTATCCCCATAACCACATGCATGTACTTTAACCAGTCCCCCTGACACTATGGGGCAATTCAGCATAGCCAATCAACCTATCTTTGGACTGTGGAAGGAACCAGAGCACTCGGAGGAAACCCACGCAGACACGAGGAGAATGTGCAAATTTCCACAGACAGTGACCGAAGCCGAGAATCGAAACTGGGTCCCTGGTGCTGTGAGGCAGCAGTGCTAACCACTGTGCCACCGTACTGCCCTAAGGAATAGTTGCTTCCCCAAGGTGTTGGGAGTGATTGATAATGCTCACATGACATGGAAGGTCACCTGAGGAGATTCAACTCCCTGAACAGAAAACAATTTCACTCCTTGTAGTGTGTAATGACTGAGAATACTCCATGTTAATGTCACTCACACTGGATCATCACACCCATATATGGGGGAAGATGAATGACCTGATGGTCAGATGTTTGGGGACAAGGTCCATCCGTTCCTTCCGTGGCTGAGGTCACGATTTCATGTTCCACATCCTAAAGAATGAGTCCCACCTCTCAGCCATTTCATAAATGGCTCACACAGAGACACTACGCCAGCAACCGGTGTGCTTCCTCACTCTCTCTTAACGTTCTCTGTCCCTCTCTCCTGTACATGTGCTGATCCCACCACTCCATGTGATCACTTTCTTGGATGCTGCGGGTCTTCCTCTTATGATCTGCTGTCAAACACATCCAAGGCTACATAACCCACACTGATGTCAGTTTGAAAGCCTCCGAGGATGAAGAATGTGATTCCCACACTAGAAATCTCTGTCAAACATTTACCAGGGGAACTGAGACAGCAGCTGAAATAAGTGAGGGTTTATTCAGAAGGGACAATGACAAGTTTAAATCCCCACCTGATCTGCTGCTCAAAGTCGCCTCCGTTTCACCGGTCAGTTTCCCAAACTTCAGGAAACTCCTGTTACTCCAGAAATATTAGGATTGGCTGTGAGAGACGTCAATCAGAGAGCCCACCCACTCTGCCCATTCCCTCCTCTTCCTCTTTCACAGCTGCTTCACTTCCTGTAGGGACTGAAAACCAAGTGAGGAGATGGTGAGTGAAGGAGCAGAATTTATAATAATTACATTGCATAATATCCACACTAATGTTCAGGCAGTTTGACTATCCTGTGGGGAATCAGGTGTGGAAATGCCCCTTATGCTGTGTGAGAAGATCCAGCTGAGAGACCTGTTTACTCGGTGCTTTGTGCTGAGCTGTTTGATTGGAGCTGTGTGTTGGATATTGAGTGTGTTTATTGGAAGCATTTCCCTTCTGATTTACAGGCTGACTTTTGTTGCTGGGTCATTACTGAATGTGAAAAGGTGAAGTGCAATTATCTGGGAGGGCAGAGACACATTTATTGAAATGTCTTTTAATGCCTTCTTTAGAGATTTTACTTGAAGGCCTCGGCCTTTCCCAAAAGCTTGGGCTTGAATTTGATAGTTTTTTCTAGTGCTGTGTCTGATAGCTGAATTTGGGATGTGCAGTCTGAGTGAGTGCAGTGTATCTAATTTCCCAGGATAAACCAGAGCCCTTCAATCAGCGACACTGAAGCAACATTTTCCTCAGCTTCCAGAACTTCCTGTCCAGTGTGTTTTCTTCTAATGAGTTCGGAAAACACTGGGAGGAATTTCAAAATCACCACTGAATTAATACTTCTCCCAAGTGTTTTTTAAAATCTGAAAACAAATACCCTAAGGTTAAAACTGAGTGATATGTATGCTCAAAGTGAATTGATAGCCCATTTACACTCTGCCCAACTCTCTTTTCTATTGCCCTCACAGTGCCTGGGAAGATGGGGGTTTGGGGTGGAGGAAAGAAAGTAGCCCCATTGTCTGCCCTTGTCCCTGCTGGAAACAGAGGGTGAGTGACAGTCAAGGGAGGAATAATCATTGAAATCCTGCTGTGCAGAAGGAGGCCTTTTGGCCCATCGAGTCTGTACTGACTCCAACAGAGCACCTTACCCAGGCCTACCCCATGCCCTAACCCAGTAACCCCACATATTTACCCCCTAACCTACCCATCTTGGGACACTAAGGGATAATTTAGTAATGCCAATCCACCTAATGGGCACATCATTGGACTGTGGGAGAAAACTGGGAGCACCCAGAGGAAACCCATGCAGACACGGGGAGAACATGCAAACTCCACACAGATAGTCACCCAAGGCTGGAATTGAACCAGATTAATAAGGAGATCAGGGGTTATGGGGGAAAGGCAGGAGAATGGGGATGAGAAAAATATCAGCTGCGATTGAATGACAGAGCAGACTCGATGGGCCGAGTGGCCTGATTCTGCTCCTAAGTCTTATGGTCTAACCCTGGTGCTGTAAGGCAGCAGTGCTAACCACTGTGCCACAAAGGAATAGCAGGAATAACTGAGGAGACAGCCCCTTGATAAAGGAGGAGAGGGAGTTGGAGGAAATCATGTTTCTTTTTCCTGTTTTACAGAAGGATTGCACTGTACCACAGCAGAGAATACAGAGGATAGACTTCACAGATAGATGTTGACCATCATCCAATGTACAACTGTGGGAAGACATCCAGTCCCTTCACACCGTTGCTCAATACAGAGTTGGGCAGTGAAATCATCATCTGGAAATCGGTTGGGTCAGGAGAGCTTTTGACTTGTCATCAGATCTGAAACTTGTCAGTGGTGTGGAACCTTCCATGAGAACCAAACTTTCTGAAGGTTCATCTGTGGGTGATCGGTCAGGGTGAGGCTGGAAAGAAGGGTGAGAAGCTCCAGGTGTGGTGAGAGCTTTAATCGTTCATCAAGCCTCATGAACCACTGACTCGCGTGGGAGGGTGGTCAAGTGTGAGGTGTGTGAGAAGGTGACCACAGGCTCATAAGATCACCTAACGAACAAGGTACATCTGTTGTTTCATTTGTATCAGAAGAGCATTCATATGGAAGAGAAACCATTCAAGTGTGAGCTGTGTGACCGAGCTTTCACGCAGTCATCAACGCTTATGCAGCACCGACGCATTCACAGTGGGGAGAAACCATTCACGTGTGATGTGTGTGACAAATCATTCTTGCGCTCATCTCACTTTCAGGTACACCGACGCATTCACACAGGGGAGAAACCATTTACATGCAAGGTGTGTGACAAATCATTCTCGGACCCATCGACTCTCTACAAACATCAACGCATTCACACAGGGGAGAAACCGTTCACCTGTGAAATCTGTGACAAGTCCTTCTCACGATCATCGATTCTCCGTTCACACCGACACATTCACACAGGAGAGAAACTGTTCACATGTGAGTTTTGTGATAAAGCCTTCACATTGTCATCGAACCTCCTGCGCCATCAGACAGTCCACACAGGGGAAAAGCCCTTTAAGTGTGAGGTTTGCAATAAAGCTTTTGCAATATCCACAAGGCTCCTGATACACCAGAGCATTCACACACAGGAGAAACCCTTCAGGTGTGATGTTTGTGAGATGGCGTTCACCCAATACTCCCACCTCCTGACACATCAGAGGATTCACACTGGGGAGAAACCTTTCAAGTGTGAGGTGTGTGAACGAACATTCACACAGTCATCAACACTCATGCAGCACCGACGCATTCACACTGGGGAGAAACCATTCCCGTGTGAGGTGTGCAACAAATCATTCTCACAGCTAACCAACCTCCATGCACACCAGCGCATTCACACAGGGGAGAAACCATTCATGTGCACAGTGTGCCATAAATCATTCTCACGATCATCAACCCTCCGCGTACACCAACGCATCCATACAGGGGAAAAGCCTTTCAGATGTGAGCTGTGTGATAAAGCTTTCACAAACTCATCAACTCTTCTTGTACATCAGAGGATTCACAAGGGAGTAACTCTTCAAGTGTCAGATTTAAGATAAAGTCATCCTAATGTTTTCTTAACCCCCTGAACATCAGCAAGTTCACAAGGGGAGAAACTATTCAGCTAAGAGGTGTATGACAAGGCTTTCACACAGTGTATCTGCTGGTCCATCAACACACATACACGGGAGAAATCCTATGTATGTGAGTTCTGTAATAAAACCTTCACACAGTTGCTGGAGCTCCTGGAACATCAGAGAACCCGCGTCACCGAAAGAAGACATCAATATGTATGGAAGTTCCTGTATAAACTCAGCATCCTTTCAGTGCAGCATCAGGTACAAGTCACTCACTGACTCTCACTCTGACCAAGGCGGCAATCAGATACTCAGTGGTTAGAAAGGCTTCAGCTTCTGATCTGCCAGCACAAGCACCTGGGGTAGGAGCCATTCCTGGGGTAGAAATGGAGGGACTTCAATTAGCCTCAGCATCTCTGGTCTATGAAGAGGGAAAATCAGCCAGGAATCCCATTGCTCATCAGTGAGCACAGCTGGGAAGTCAGGGGGAGGGCAGGATGTGTCTCGGCTGTGACAGTCTCCATTGTCTCACAACATTCCCTGTCTGATCTACACATGCTGAATGGCCACTCGAACGGAGCACCAGAGGCCAATCAATGTCCACAGTCTGCACTCCAGGTCAGTACCTTGAGGATTGGAGAGAATGTGAGAGGACAACAGCTTGTATTTATAGAGTGCTTTAATATCGTCAATCATCCCAAAGTGTTTCAGAGAAAGATTACCATCAAGACAACGATGGAGATATTAGGAGGGGATGATCAAAAATATAGAAACATAGAAAAGCTACAGCACAAAACAGGCCCTTCGGCCCCACAAGTTGTGCCGAACATATCCTACCTTCCAGGCCTACCTATAACCCTCCATCCTATTAAGTCCCATGTACTCATCCAGGAGTCTCTTAAAAGACCGTATTGAGTTTGCCTCCACCACCACTGACGGCAGCCGATTCCACTCGCCCACCACCCTCTGTGTGAAAAACTTCTCCCTAACATTTCCCCTCTACCTTAAACCTGTGTCCTCTCGTAGCAGCCATTTCCACCCTGGGAAAAAGCCTCTGAGAGTCCACCCGATCTATGCCTCTCAACATCTTATATACCTCTATTAGGTCTCCTCTCATTCTACGTCTCTCCAAGGAGAAAAGACCGAGCTCCCTCAGCCTATCCTCATAAGGCATGCCACTCAATCCAGGCAACATCTTTGTAAATCTCCTCTGCACCCTTTCAATCTTTTCCACATCCTTCCTGTAATGAGGCGACCAGAACTGAGCATAGTACTCCAAGTGGGGTCTGACGAGGGTCTTATATAGCTGCATCATTATCCCCGGACTCCTAAACTCAACCCTCGATTGATAAAGGCCAGCACACCATACGCCTTCTTAACCACCTCCTCCACCTGCGGGGCCGATTTTAGAGTCCTATGGATCCGGACCCCAAGGTCCTTCTGATCCTCTACAGTACTAAGAGTCTTTCCCTTTATATTGTACTCCTTCATCCCATTTGACCTGCCAAAATGGACCACTACGCATTTATCTGGGTTGAAGTCCATCTGCCACTTCTCTGCCCAGTCTTGCATATGGTCAAAGATGTAGGATTTAAAGACTGTTGTAAAGGAGGGGGAGAGAGATAAAGATGCAGAGAAGTTTGAGGAAGAAATTCTAAAGATTTCTTAACCCCCAAGGTGAATCTGTTACAAACTCTGTTGACACACAGGTAGCTACATGGAAGAAACCCTTCAAGTGAGATTTATGTTAAAGATTTCCTGGTGTCTTTGAGCCTCCTGAGATATCAAAGGAATCACACAGCGGAGGAACCTTTCAACTGTGAGGAGTGTGATTGAGTCTTCACACCTAGTAGCACCTCCTGGGACGTCTCCCCTTAGCACATTCTTAGTTTTCAGATTGTACAATTCCATCTTGAATGTCTTGATTGACCAGTCTCCACCACACTCTGACATTGCATTCCAGATCTTAACCACTCGCTCTGTGATCTGCCTCCACTAAACTCTGACAATGCATTCCAGATTCATAGAATCCCTACAGTGCAAAAAGAGGCCATCTGGCTTATCGAGTCTGCACCAACTCTCCCAGATTGCATTTTAGCCAGGCCAACCTCCCCTTCCTATCCCACAACCCTGTGCATTTACCATGGCTAATCTAAATAACCTACACAATCCTGAACATTAAACTGCAATTTAGCATGGCCAATCCACTTAATCTGCACACCTTTGGACTGTGACGAAATGGGAGCAAACCCACGCAGACATGGAGAATGTGCAACTCCACACAGATAGTCACCCAAGGTCATAATCGAACCCAGGTCCCTGGTGCTGTGAGACAGCAGTGCTAACCACTGCCACCATGCTGCCCTTAACCACTCACTGTGTGTATCTATCTCCACCACACACTCAGACAGTGTATTCCAGATCCTAACCACTTGCTGCCTATCATTCCCATGAATCCTTTTGGCACTCTCTGTAATGTCTTCACATCCTTCCTAAAGTGTGATGCCCAGAACTGGACACAGTACTCAAGGGACTGAGCCAGTGTTGTTTATGGGGTTAATGTCACTTCCTTGTTTTTGCACTCTATGCTCCTATTGATAAAGCCCAGGATGCTGTGTGATACATGTCCTGCCACCTTCAATGATTTTGCACATATACTCCCAGGTCCCTCTGCTCATCCGCCCCCTTTAGAATTGTTGCCTTTACAAGCATTGTAAACTTCAATTAGACTTTATTACTTTCCCTCGTTCTGAATCCAGTTATTATCTATTTCTCATTCTAGTGCTATCTGCCTCTCCCAAAACTCTGCGAATGTTGGTGTTTCCCTTTACTGTGTCTTCCTGCTGCCCATACCCCTGCCAAGTTTAGCCTCCCCAATAGGACCAGCCATTCAACCTGTGAGGAAATTGGTGCCGGCTCTGTTTATGTGTAGCCTGCCTGACCTGTACAGGTCCCAGGAATCGAAAGCTGCTCCATCTTTCCAACCAAATGTTCATGTATTTTATCCTCCTCTTTCTATACTCACTGGTACCTGACACTGGGATTCATCCAGAGATTTCTACTTTTGAATTCCTGTTTGATGATTTCCTACCTAACTCTCTAAATTCTTCCCACAAGATCACATCCTACTTTCTACCTATGTTGTTGGTACCAGTATGCACCATGACCTCCAGCTGTTCACCCTTGCCCCTCAAGGAGTGTTGCAGCTGCTCAGTGACATTCTTGATCCTGGCACTAGAGAGGAACATTGCATCCTGTATTCAGTTCATTAAGTCTTCTCTGTGCTCCCCTGATCCAGTTGTGGTCTGATAGACTTGGCTCTGGTTACATTTTCCGAGCTCCATCCTGTGTCACTAAACTTCAGTGTCATTTCCGACCATCAGAATTGGAAGTCAGACTAAAGTCAAGGGATTTTAAAGAAACCTCTGTCTATAGTATTTTGATAGATTCCCCTCATGTGAGTGTGTGTGTGTTAGTAAAGTGAGCCAGCTCTCAGGAGTGGGTATGGGGTAGAATCGGACTCTGCTTTAGTTGGTGATGTCTATTATAGACAGATCCTCTTCAGGGCGGCACAGTGGTTAGCACTGCTGCTTCACAGCTCCAGGGACCTGGGTTTGATTCCCGGCTTGGGTCACTGTCTGTGTGGAGTTTGCACATTCTCCTCGTGTCCGCGTGGGTTTCCTCCGGGTGCTCCGGTTTCCTCCCACAGTCCAAAGATGTGCGGGTTAGGTTGATTGGCCAGGTTAAAAATTTCCCCTTAGAGTCCTGAGATGCGTAGGTTAGAGGGATTAGTGGATAAATATGTGGGGGTAGGGCCTGGGTGGGATTGTGGTCGGTGCAGACCCGATGGGCCGAATGGCCTCCTTCTGCACTGTAGAGTTTCTATGATTTCTAGGTGACGGGTGGTTGACTAATACCATGGGCAATGTTTGTATTCTCCTGTCTGGGAGGACTACGAGCTTGAGTATGATGAGGAAGTGGGTGTGTACAGATCTGAGTTCCCTCAGCCCATCATACCTCGATGTCATAACAGTGTGATATGTTCACTTTACTGTGTAGTAGTATATTTTATGTTTCTGTAGACTGCTTCAGGACGCAGTGTTTTGTTACAAACGTCGGTATGTCACGGCTAAAATGCAGCTGAGAAAGCAGGGTAATAACTAATTTTAGCTGGGAATGCATTACTTTGCAGAGTTAATGTGGTGGTGTTTGTTTCCTTAAATTCTGGGATTTCAGACTAGGAGTACAGAGTCCTGTGAGTTTTTGATTAGGTTGATGTGGTTAATGGGAGGAGTTAGGTCTGCAGCAAGGTTTCTGTGCTGGTTTTTAGTTTCATTTTCATTTTTAAACAAAGAGGAGTTGTTGCCTGGAGCTGGTAGACAGAAGAGGCTCTCTGGCTTTCTCCAGAAGTTTTCTGAAAACTCCAGGTATGTTAACCCAAGTCAAAGCACAAACCCGTGTTTTGTTTATATTTAAAAAGTGCTTTAAGTCTATTAGAGAAATATTGCTTGATTGGAACTGAAAGTGGTCAGCTGTTAAGAATTTTTTTCCTTTCATTTTAATTATTGTTCATATAATCCATAAAGTGCAGGAGGCCATTTGGCTCATCGAGTCTTCACCGACCACAATCCCACCCAGGCCCTATTCCCATGACCCCACATATTTACCCTGCTAATAACCCTGACACTTGGGTCAATTTAGCATGGCCAATGAACCTAACCCGCACATCTTTGGACTGTGAGAGGAAACTGGAGCACTGGGAGGAAACCTATGGGGCGAATGTGCAAAGTCCACACAGACAATGACCCGAGGCTGGAATTGAACCCAGGTCCCTGGCACTGTGAGGCAGCAGTGCTAACCATTGTACCACCCAAGTTAAAAGTTAAAGACTAATTCATCTGTTATAGTTAAACTGTGTTGTTAAATAAATTTTGTTTTGATAAAAGCTCTAATTTGTCAGTAGAATCACGCCTGGAGTGAAACATCCGACCCTCACGTTTATGCGAAAATAGAAAAATTATTGGGGTTTATTCTGGCTTCATAATATATGTTGGGATTTCTGATCTGGCATCCTAACATTACACACTTCTAAGATTTATATCATGTTCTGGGAAAGATCTTCTGTCATTTTCAAATGCTTTGTTATTTTGGCTGATTCAAAGTTTGGTACAAACTGCATACTGTCTGCTGTTTTATCAATCATCTGTAAATATTTATAATTTACAATAAATTCACTTTTAAACTTAGCACAAAATACTTGATTTGTCAGCACGGTGTGTCCTGTTCACTGAAACACTCAGGAGACTATAGTAAGAGTCCTGAACAGAATATTTTGGTCAATGTCACAGTGGACTAGTATACTTTCTCCAAGTTTAGAATTTCCAGTTCACAGGAAGCAGAATGTTTCCCTAACAAAGAAAGATTTGCATTTATATATCAACTTTCATTAACTTGCTTTCTGAAAGCACTTTAAGCCGATAAGTATTTTTTGAACTGCAGTCACTGTTGTAATGTAGGAAACATTGCAGCCTACTTGTGCATAGTAAATTTCCACAAAGAACAATGATAATGACCATATAATCTGTTTTGGTGATGTTTACTATGGGATCCATATTGACCAGGATATCAGCAATAATGTCCCTGCTCTTCTACAACTGAGTGTCATGGGATCTTTTACATTCATCTTGAAGAGCAGACAGGGCCTTGGTTTAATTGATCTTAAAGATGGTACCTCTGAGAGGCACACTACTAGTCACAGGCCTTCAGTTTGAAAAACAACCCTCTACAACCACCCTGTCTTCTGTCTACAAGCCAATTTTGTATCCAATTGGCTACCTCACCCTGGATCCCGTGAAATTTAACCTGATGCAACAACCTAACATGCAGTACATTGTCAAAGGCCTTGCTAAACTCCATGTAGACAATGTCGACTGTACTGCCCTCATCTACCTTCTTGGTTACCCATTCAAAAAACTCAATCAAATTCATGAGACATGATTTTCCACTCAAAGTTATGCTGACTGTCCTTAATCAGTCCTTGCCTCTCTAAATGCCTGCAGATCCTGTCTCTCAGAATACCTTCTAACAACTTGCCTACTACAGACGCTAGACTCACCGGTCTGTAGTTCCCAGGTTTTTCCCTGGATGTGTTTACACCTGTATCTGCACAACATTCCCAGTGTGTGGAGCTCCAGAATGCCTACAGATCCCCTTACCTATACCCTACATGGATAGACAGCCCTTTGGCTAAGATCAAGCATAGGTAAAGATTGAGATCAATGGCTGTTCTTGTCAGCTTGGATATTTATGTTTCTCTTGTGGGCTCTTTCTATCGGATACAATTTGAATTTGAATTGGTTTTTGGAGAAAGCAAGGAGATGCATTGACTTTGTAACTTTGAGAAAGGAATAAAATTATATTTTAAGAATGTGTTATTCCTGTATCTACACACCATTTCAATATTTGAAATTCTCTACCCTGGAGAGGTGTGGCGCCTCAGCTGTTAATTATGTTCCAGACAGACATTGATAGATTTTTGGAAGCAAATGGAATCAGTGGATATTGGAATCGTGCAGGAAGCTGGTGTAGAGCTGGCCATGATCTTACTGAATGGTAGAGCAGGCTCAATGGGCTGAATGGACTCCGGCTGCTGCTGTTGTATTTGTATAGGGAACAATAGAAAGGCTACTCTGTCTATTAAATTGCTGATGGTGGAGAAATAGGAGTTTTGAAAGTTGTGGTCTATGAATTGACTGTGGGTTTCTGTGGCACTGACCAATCTACCGTTCTTTTTCAGGTCAGAAGGTGTGCGCCAGTGACGCACTGGCTAAGGTTTAACTCTTCCTGTTCTTCACAGCTCTGCTGCAGAAGTTTCAATTCCATACTCCACCTGGGGTTACTAACCTGGACCTCCACAAGTAGGACCAGTACAGTCTCCGAAACCTCACCGAGTCTGTGCTGTGTCTCGCTGATTATGATCAACACCAACCCCTCTGAATATCTCACTGCTGAATTTCTTAATAAGTGCCCACACCAAACTCTATTACAGCAAGTTGACAGGTTACCCTGTCTCTAACCCACCTGTTTGCTCTGTGCACAGAGCTTTATTCCATCATGTTATCTCTGAACAGTGAGAATGTTGCCAGGAATCAATTGAGAATGTTCTTCATTGATAAAAAAAAGCAGAAATTCCAATTAGGGGTCAGGATTCTATTAACAAATTAATGAAGACTCCATTTCAAATGTGCATTGCAATTTAGCCTGCCCCACTTATTAATTTTTGGGAAAACCTTGCCTTTGTATGGAGCAAGATATTAACTGGACCATCGGGAAGATTTTCTTACTGATGGATCGCAGCTACTGAAGGCTAAAGTCAGTGTTAACTAATCACACGGTAACTAGAATTTATCAATGATTCTTGTCTTGTTGATGTGTCAGCCACATTAGTCAGACTCTGATTGCAGGGAATTATTGGGTGGCTGAAAACATATTGCCAGATTAACATTGACATGCTGAATAAATTAAGAACAAGTATTCAAACTCAAATGTTGTGAAATGATGTTCGCTATTACAAAATGTTAGTTAAAGTGCAGACTGGGTTGGCTCGATGGGTTCAGTGTGGTCGAGCAGTTAATGACTGGTTCAGTAATTTTTATCCTCTAGGGCTGTCTCACTGTTGCTTGATCGTTGTGTCAATAATGTGGTTTTCAGAGATCGAAATCCAGAATTGTAGAGATATTGAACAGATTTATTGCACAATATGAATGAAAGGTGGGAGCATACATGCTCACTTGGCTTAAACATGAGGGAAAAAAGAATAAAGTTAAACTGTGACAGGGTGCAGATTGAGCACTGGGTATTGAGCTGGAGTGAAGATGTCTGGAATCCAGGATCCAGACTCTATGTTCAGATGGTGTCTGCACAGCAGGAATGGAAAAGCAAAGACTTTGTAATTCATGAATTTATCAGGATCAGAGGGACAATTTTCAATTTTCTAAGGCGATTGGAGAGGAATCTCCTAAAAGTTTTCTCTGAAATGAGCCTTGGTTTTGAAGCTGTTTTCTGGTCTCTCCCAGGAGGTAACACAGTCTTGGGTGGCTGGAGAAGCCGATATATTTTGCTGCATCTGTGAGGGACTGGCTGGACTGAGCAGAGGATTTTTTCCTGTCTCACTTTTCATTTGTTCTCAGAGTTCCACCGAATGAAGGCACTTGCCATCCACCTGATAGCCCAGGTAGCTCCTGGCACTTGCTTGGAAGACACATTTTTCTCTTTTCAGGCATACCCCAACTTCAGAGAATCACCACAAGATGTCTTCCAGGTTCGCTAGGTGTTCGTGTTTAGAAGTTCCTGTGACCAAGAAGTCATCAAGATACACCATTACCTGAGGTAACCCTTGGAGTATGTTTCCCAAATATGTGCGGGTTAGGTTGATTAGCCATGCTAAATTGCACCTTAGTGTCAGAGAAATTGGCAGGGTAAATATGAGGGCTACAGGGAGAAGGCCTGGTGGGGTTGTTGTTGGTGCTCGATGAGCTAAATGGCCTCTTTCTGCACTGCAGGAATTCTATGATTCTATGATTTTATTTCAATGACTTAAACGTGAGGAGTTAAAGCTTGGGAATTAACCAGGGAAGGAAAGTTAATGAACTGTGTGTGTACGATCTGGTGTGTACAGGAAGAAAAGTGTGTACAGAAGTGAGTAGTGAGGAACAGATAGAGGAAGAGCTGAATTCTCTAATGGGGAGATTACAGTCTGGGGATTGTCACCGGGTTCAGCTAGTGACTGGGTGAAATCTCTGACGCATCCAGCAGGCAGGGCCCAGATACAATACAAAGTCTGCACAAAGTTTTCACTTATCATCATTTTGTACATTTCTATCAGATCATCCATTGAGCTTGTCTCATCCAGCAGACTGAATCAATTGGCAGGACTTGCAGATAGTGAGGAGCATTGTCAGAAGCTACAGAAGGATATAGATAGGCTGGAAATTTGGGCAAAGAAATGGCAGATGGAGTTCAATCCTGATAAATGCGAAGTGATGCATTTTGGTAGAAATAATGTAGGGAGGAGCTATACGATAAATGGCAGAACCATAAAGGGTGTAGATACGCAGAGGGACCTGAGTGTGCAAGTCCACAGATCCTTGAAAGTGACGTCACAGGTGGAGAAGGTGGTGAAGAAGGCATATGGCATGCTTGCCTTTATAGGACGGGGCACAGAGTATAAAAGTTGGGGTCTGATGTTGCAGATGTATAGAACGTTGGTTCGGCCGCATTTGGAATACTGCGTCCAGTTCTGGTCGCCACACTACCAGAAGGACGTGGAGGCTTTGGAGAGAGTACAGAGGAGGTGTACCAGGATGTTGCCTGGTATGGAGGGGCTTAGTTATGAGGAGAGATTGGGTAAACTGGGGTTGTTCTCCCTGGAAAGACGGAGGATGAGGGGAGACTTGATAGAGGTGTATAAAATTATGAAAGGCATAGATAGGGTGAACGGTGGGAAGCTTTTCCCCAGGTCGGTGGTGACGTTCACGAGGGGTCATAGGTTCAAGGTGAAGGGGGGGAGGTTTAACACAGATATCAGAAGGACATATTTTACACAGAGGGTGGTGGGGGCCTGGAATGCGCTGCCAGGCAAGGTGGTGGAGGCGGACACACTGAGAACGTTTAAGACTTATCTAGACAGCCATATGAACGGAGTGGGAATGGAGGGATACAAAAGAATGGTCTAGTTTGGACCAGGGAGTGGCGCGGGCTTGGAGGGCTGAAGGGCCTGTTCCTGTGCTGTATTGTTCTTTGTTCTTTGTTAATTCACTGCTGTCCCACCACCTAGAAATGCTATCCCTGGGAACGTGACCATTTCAGAAAAACTCTCAGCAATTCCTTGCCCACTCCCTGTTTGATAATGAACAAATTGATCCTTTTCTAAAAAAATTGTCCCTCCAATATTTACTGCCCTGAAAATGTCACTCTGTTATTTGCTTTCCAGCAACTAATTTTAGTCCTGTTTGACTTTCCTGACCCTTAATTTTAACAAGACTTTTGACAAGGTCCCAGATAAAAGTTGATGGATGTTTATTGAGACTGGAAGGTTGTATCCAGTGGGGTTCCACAGGGCTGAGTACCAGATCCCCTACTTTCTGTGGTATATAGTAATGATTTGGATGTAAACATAAGGGGCATAATCGAGAAGTTTGCAGATGACAGCAAAATTAACCGTGTGGTTGAGAGTGAGGAGGATAGTTGTTAGGGGCGGCACGGTAGCACAGTGGTTAGCACTGCTGCTTCACAGCTCCAAGGTCCCGGGTTCGATTCCCGGCTTGGGTCACTGTCTGTGTGGAGTTTGCACATTCTCCTCGTGTCTGCGTGGGTTTCCTCCGGGTGCTCCGGTTTCCTCCCACAGTCCAAAGATGTGCGGGTTAGGTTAATTGGCCAGGTTAAAAATTGCCCCTTAGAGTCCTGTGATGCGTAGGTTAGTGGGATTAGCGGGTAAATATGTGGGGGTAGGGCCTGGGTGGGATTGTGGTCGGTGCAGACTCGATGGGCCGAATGGCCTCCTTCTGCACTGTAGGGTTTCTATGATTTCTATGATTTCTATGACTGCAGGAAGATATCAATGGATTGGTCAAGTGGGCAGAAAAGTGACAAATAGAATTTAATTTGTAGAGGTGTGAGGTGATGCATTTGGAAAGGTCAAGCAAGGCAAAGGAATCCACGATAAATGGAAAATTGCTGAGTGGTATAGAGGACGTGAGGGACTTCTGAGTGAATGTACACAGATCCCTGAAGGTAGCAGGATAGGTTGTAAAGGTGCTTAAGAAGGCAAATTGAATCTTTTCATTCATCAGCCAAGGCAGAGAATATAAGAGCAGGAAGGTTATGTTGGAACTATAGAAATCATTAGTTGGGCCAAGAGGCCTCTTTCTGTGCTGTAACTTTCTATAATTGTATCTTGCTCTTGTATGCCCAGCTCCAACATGGACAAGAATGGAGGTGTCGATGGAGCTGCCTTCTTCTCTTGATGGATTGATTCTCCATAAGGTGGGGCAGCATTATCGAGATTTGTGGGGCTGTTTAACTCTGTATTTTCTATTCCGATAGGGTCTGGGCAGAGGAATGAAAGTAGCTACTTTGTCTGCTCCTGGTCACTGTCCAGTGTCTCTGCTGGAAACAGAGGATGTGTGACAGTCAAATGAAGTAAAAGGACTTGTATCTGATCCCCACACAGGGAAATAGCAGACTGGCACTCACCGTGGAACTGTCTCTAACTGAGGAATTAGTCCCTTCAGCAAAGGAGAGAAGGGAGTTGGTTTGCTGTTTGAAACCAAAAGAGAAAATAAATGCTGGAAAATCTCAGCAGGTCTGGCAGCATCTGTAAGGAGAGAAAGGAGCTGACGTTTTGAGTTCAGATGGCCCTTTGTCAAAGCTAAAAGGCATAGAAAGTGGGAGATATTTATACTGTCGGATGAGGGGAAAGGCTGCTAATGGCAGTCCATAGAGACAATAAAAGGTGTGAATGGCCGAACAGCAGAGAAGCTGAAATCAGAGGATAAGCTGTGACAGATGAAGATATGGTGGGAAAGGAGGGGATGGGTGTGAGAGAGGTAAAATTGAGAAAAAGGGGGAAAGCGGAAGCAAAGGGAGAGAAAAGGTAAGGAAGGGAGGATAAAATAGGGGGAAAGGGGGCGGGGAAGAAAAATAATGAAAGACAATAAAGAAATAAAAGGTAGAGAACAATAAAATGGAAACAAAGGGGTTGAGCTGGGGTAGAGCTAATCATCTGAAGTTGTTGATGTTGAGACCGGAAGACTAACGTGCCTTGCCGGAAGATGAGTGCTGTTCCTCCGGTTTACGTTGAGCTTCACTGGAACATCCCAGCAGGCCAAGGACAGACATCTAGGCATGGGAGCAGGTTCGTGTGTTAAAATGGCAAGCAACGGGAAGGTCAAGGTCCTCATTGCGCACAGATCGAATATTCTCTCTATGGACTGCCATTAGCAGCCTTTCCCCTTGTTTTTGTGGCTGTGACTCATCTTTCATTCCCTCACCCTACAGTATAAATATCTCCCACTTTCTATGCATTTTAGCTTTGACAAAGGTCATCTGGACTCGAAACATCAGCTCTTTTCAGACCTGCTGAGATTTTCCAGCATTTTCTCTTTTGGTTTCATATTCCAGCATCTGCAGTAATTTACTTTTATCCAATTGCTTTGGTGTTACTGGCTGAGCTTTAGTGAGGTTTTATTAATGCCATACTTTCTAGTCTTACTGTATCTTGATATGGTTTTTCGCCCCTGCTATAGACTTAAGACACTCGGTATAATTTAACTTCAAATAGTTCATTAAGAATGAGTACAAACACTTGGTATTCAGGACACAGACTATTCTGCACCGAGCTCTCCTGGAGCCTCTTGGTCATCTGACTATTAATGTCACAGATATATCATTAATATCATCATGGTCTCATTAACATCCCAATTAACCCATTACTCTCCACCAATATCATCTCAATTGTTACATTATTTTATTAAACTATTCACATTACATTTCCTGGGCTCTGTAACCACCCCGCCACCCCCTCTCCCCCATATTTTGTCCAGTTGCTGTCCAACTCCCCTTCCCCCCGACCACCATCCCCACCTCCACTCCCTGGTCACTTTCCCCCAAGTTTTCAATCTCAACAGTTCTCTCGCTCTCTTGTTGTGGACAGTTGTGTTCAAAGCTGTGTCTTTTCCCTAGGACACAGACACATTGGTGGAGTGGGACAGCAGCTTCTGACCAATGCTGCAATCTGGCCTGTGATCTTTACCATGACTTGACTGTAAGGATTGGGAAACCCATTCAAAGGAAGACTGTTCCAGGAGAGAAAACTTCCGGACATGGACAATTGCACTCTTTCTTGAACAGGAGGATATTTAACTAAGATTGAACCTTGGATTTTCTGATTCCTCTTTGCAGACTGGGGAAAGGCCCGAGAAGATGAAACATTTTCAACTTAGATGAAGAATTTCCTGGCTCTATCATTCATTGCTGCATGGGCGATGAAATAAGTATTCAATACCTGAGATTGGAAACAATTTGGAAGATGTGAAGATGAATGACGAACATCCTGGAGATATTGCAGGATATGAAGAAAAGAGAACTTCACTACGACTCTCGGGTGCTACATGCACCTTCTGTAGGCAGTGGTGTCATTTCCATGCTTGTTTCAGTGTCAGGCTGCTCCACTGTAGTCAATGGGATGACGGTGTCAGTATAAGAAGGTAGGACTACACCATCCCCAACAATGGATAAAACCTCCAGAGCTGGATCCAGATGAAATTCCTGTTTTGGACTCTCCAGCTGGAGAAACTCGATAGTTTTGGCCTTTGTTCTGAACTGAAGGATGACTTGAGTGTAAGCAGGACTTGCTGATGGGATTCCAGTTGAGGCTGCAGCTTACTTTTGTACAAACTAGCAAGCTCTGAATTTAATCCAGTAGTTTGATCCAACTTGGAATCAAATTTCTTCTCCCTGAATATCTCACTGTGGTCAGCCAGCGATTTACAAAGAATCTCAATGGTGGGTTCAGTGAGACAAGTAGATAAATAAATTCAGCGCTTCAGTAATTTCTTCAACAAATTGAGCAAACTCCTCAAGACAAGAGGGATTCTTGTCTTGAGGAGTTTGCTCTATTTGCTGAATGGCTGGAGAATTCCAACCTTTATCTGCATTGACTGTGGCGTCAAAGATCCAGGAGCTCCCCTTCCAACTAATCACCTGATTCTACAACAACGTCCTTCTCATCAACTCTGTCAGGAAAGAGCCAGCCAAGGTCTAGAAGTTCCTCTGGCGAATGATCGCTGTATGTTTCCGTGCCTTCATTATCTCTGTGTGCTAGCCCGCCTGACAAAAGAAGTGAGAGATCTGCATTCTCCTCCTCTGGTCCAGTGGTTACTGGCTTATCTAATCTTCTTGTGTGGAGCCAGGCTTCAGTTATTTTCTCACTCAAGGGGCCAATGAACAGATATTGGAAAGAAGAAGATTGGCACAACATTAAACATGAATTTCAAACATAAAGCTCAGAAATGAAAAGAAACAACTTGCTGAACAAAAATAAAAGATTGCAAAGCGATACATTGGTAATGTTAAAACATGGATAATAAATAATGATGACCATTCGGGGGAGATAGAGTGTGTGACTGGTTGTGTTGGTGTGTGGCGAGGAGGGTGGATGAGAACCCTCAGATTGAGAGTTATCCAAAACTTTATCACTCACCTCCAACTTTCTCACACACGAACACTCCTCTCTCTCATGCACACTCGTGCGCACACACATACAAATACAAACATATTTCTCTCTCTTACACACACACCTATGCACATAAAATCTATCTCATTCACGCACACCTCTTTTTCTATCACACACACACGCAATTGCCTGATATCACCCCCCCGCCACACACAAACACACACACTTGCCTCATATCACACACATACAAACATCACACACACACATACACAGATCTTGTCTCTCTTGCACACATAGGCAACTCTTGTTTCTTGCACACAGGGACGTAAACACACTGCCTCGACTCTCTGTTTCTCGCTCGCTCTCACACAGACACAAGCATGCGTCCTTAACTCTATTTCTCACACACAAACACACTCTCCCCAACCACCACCCAGACTGGCTCCCCCAACCCCAGCACATGCAAACTGTGTTCACTGTCTCACTCACACTCCTATTTCCCTATTTCATATATACGCCTTTTTCTCTCTCTAATGTGCTCATAGATGCATATATTCCTGTTTTTTTCTCACGGAGACACAATTTTCTCTCTCGGACACATGTAATCACGTCTCATATTTACATACACACAGCAAACATTCACACACTACTCTCTCGCACACACAGACGCACTCCATTTTATCTCAGAGACATACACATTCCTCTTTCTCTCTCACACACACACACACACACACACACACACACACAAAACATACTATATTCTCACACTCTCTCTTCCATACTTTCACACACAAATATGCTGTCCCCTAACCCCTATCGAGTCCGGCTCGCAGCACGGCTCCCACCAACCATTCCACCACACAAACTCTATTTTCTGTCACACATAGACACACCCTTTCTCTATTTCATACACTCCTTTTTTCTAACACACGTGTACTTGCCTCTCTATCTCACACATATGCACACAGACACCAAACATTCACACACACACTCACAAACATACACATACATGCAACTCTTGCTCTCTCACACACACAATCTCTCTCCCTTTTCTCACTCACAGCATTCTTGCTCTGTCTCACACATCATAGAAATCATAGAAACCCTACAGTGCAGAAGGAGGCCATTCGGCCCATCGAGTCTGCACCGACCACAATCCCACCCAGGCCCTACCCCCACATATTTACCCGCTAATCCCTCTAACCTACACATCCCAGGACTCTTAGAGGCAATTTTTAACCTGGCCAATCAACCTAACCCACACATCTTTGGACTGTGGGAGGAAACCGGAGCACCCGGAGGAAACCCACGCAGACACGAGGAGAATGTGCAAACTCCACACAGACAGTGACCCGAGCCGGGAATCGAACCCGGGACCCTGGAGCTGTGAAGCAGCAGTGCTAACCACTGTGCTACCATGCCGCCCTATGTACTCACCTCTATCTAACAGGCATTCACAGATATTGACAGGTGGACATCAGAGTGAAAAGCAGTATTTCGCTCTCTCCCTAATATTGGAAATTATGCTGGCTAGCTGGAAGCAATGCTTTTTGCCTTCCTGGAGTAAAAAAAAAATCTGTTGTTGGTGGTTGACTTGCCTAGTGTCTGTCTCTCTCTCCCCCGTTGTGTTTGGGATGCTGTTTTGACTTCAAGTTGGTTTGTCTGTATATCAAGAGGGCTGCTAGAAGTTATAAGGCTGGGAAGTTAGAGTTTCAATTCTCCATTCAAAGAACTAATTTCCAGCATCACATCAGCATTTATATTTTCTGTCCTAAACCTATGGCAAGGGTTTTGTACAGGGAAGTTTGTTTGATTGGGAGATTTTGTATACTTGTTAAGGGTTATACGATATTATGATTTCTTTTTGTTTGTAATTGATAAAAGTTATTGCTAATTTTCTTCCTGAACATATGAACTGTATACTTAAATAAACTTTGTTTTATAAATGCTCCTTAGTGGGTCAGTTGAACCATACCTGAAGTGAAGCATCTCATCACAGCCTAGCCAAAAACAAATAGCAAAACCTATGATCCAGGCAGGCTTCATAAAACACTTTGGAGTTTCTGACCTGAATTATAATACATGCCTTAACTCTCTATCTTACACAGACACACAAAACCTGTTTCTCCCACACAGGTGCACTCATACACTGACTCCATTCTCTCAGGCAAACAAGAACATGTGCACTTCTATCTCACAGACACATACACATTCCTCTTTCTCTCAGTGCCGCACACAAATAGACATGCACACAAACATGCCCCGCACCCTCCCCCATTCAGGCCCAGCTCACAGCACGGACTCCAGTGGGCCTGTGTAGCAGCATAGATGCCCAACCCATCTCCTATTCCTGATTCTGCTATTTACCTTAATACCTCTATCAGCACCTCCTGTAGTCCTTCACACTGCCATTAACACTTCTTCCATCTTGTGGCCTACACATCTTTGCTGCAATCTCTTCCAGCTTCAACCTATCACGGACCTTCTTTTTTCCACTTGCTTCACCCCATTTGAAACTCCACCATACATACACTGTATTCTCTCACACATACTCCTCTTTTTCTATCACACAGACAGACCTACTCTGTATTCTCCCTCATAGGTACGCACACGTTCCTATTTCTCTCACACAGACACACACACTCTCAGATACATACACATACACTCCTCTTTCTCCCTTGCTCGTGCTGTCTTTTCTCTGCTCTCTCTCTCACACACACACACCAATATAGAATCTCTTTTTCTTTCTCTCACTCACACATACCTCCTTTTCTGTACAATGGTTCACTGCTCTGGATACAGTCTCCTCTACACTTGGGACCGTAAACGCAGCCACTCAATGCTCTGTGAAACAGCTTCACTCAGTCTGAATGAAACATGACCTAAAGCATCATTTTTCTTCACATTTCAACTCAGCATCTTGCTCTGATGTCCATATGTCCAGAGCAGCACCTTATGTTCTGATGTTACAGCCCTCAACATTGAGTTCAACAACTTTATAATGTGATCTTTCTCCTCTATATTGACAACTTTTTCATCTTGAAAATGTTTGCCCCGAGCCTCCCCACTCCCCCCTTCACACGGGGCCATCTGTCATTTGTTCTTAAGTTTTGTTTTCATTGAGCACTGACCTTTGTTCTCCCATTAACAGATACTGCTTTTTTCCTTAATGCCACTATTAGCATCATCCCTAGTCCTTACACATCTTTGTTGCAATCACTTCCAGCTTCCACCTGTCACTGACTTTTTTTTTTACCTTGCCCCCCTTGCTCCCACTCTTAAAAAGTATAGAATCCATAACATTCCTACCTCTCTTTAACTCTGGAAAAGAGTCATACAGATTAAAACATTAACACTGTTTCTCTCTCCACAGATGCTTCCAGCCCTGCTGAGCTTTTCCAGCATTTTCAGTTTTTATTTCAGATATCCAGCATCCACAGTATTTTGATTCTATCACTGAAAATGCTACCCATTATACCATGAGTTTTGATGTCCTGCAATAACCTTTCATGTGGCACCTTAATAAGTACATTCTGGAAACTTAAGTACATTCCATCCACCGATGCCTCTTTGTCCACAGCACATGTTATTTCATCAAAGAACTCCAATAAAGTGGTCAAGCTTGATTTCCCTTTCATAAAACCATGCCTGATTGCCTTGAATTTTCTTACTGCCTCCTGATAAGATCTTCAATAACTTCCAATGTTTTCAGATGTTAAGCTAAGTAGCCTGTAGTTTCCTGCTTTCCGACTCCCTTGTTTTTTTTTTGAAATTTGCCATTTGCCAATATTACGCAACCTTGTCCAAATCTAGGAAGTTTTGAAAAGTTAAAAACAATGCACCAATTATCTCGCGAAACATTTATTTTAAGACTCTAGGATGAAGGCTCATTGGGACCCAGTGACATGTCAGCCCACAGCTCAGTACTGCTTAACTGGCGATCATAATGTTTTTGAATTTCTCCCTCCCTTTGAGTTCCCGATTTACAGTTATTTCATGGGGAGGTGGTGGTGTAGTAGTATTATAACTAGACCAGTAACTCAGAGACCCAGAGTAATACTCTGGGGGCCGAATATTCCATCAGTCCCGCCACTGAATTTCAGTTCAATAAAAATCTAATGATGAGAATGAATCTATTGTCGATCGTTGTAAAAAGACCAGAGAACAGGTCATCCTGGACAGGGTATTGCGTAATAAGAAAAGAATAATTGGCAATTCCCCTGGGGATGGGTGACCAGAATGAGGTCAAACTCTTCATCAGAATGGAGAGTGACATAGTTGAATCTGAATAAAGGAAACTGAAGTTATGAGGTGGCAGTTGGCTATGATGGATTGCAGATGTTAACTAAAGGGATGGCAGTGGATACACAATGGCAAACATTCAAGGAGTGAATGGGTGAACTGCAACAATTGTTCATTCCTGTCTGGCACAAAACTAAAACAGAAAAGGTGGCCAAAACCATGACTTACAAAGGAAATTTCAAATAGTATTAGATCCAAGCGAGAGGCATACGAATTTGCTAGAAAATCAGCAGACCTGAAGATTGGGAGCAGTTTAGAATTCAGCAAAGGAGGACAAAGGGATTGATTAAGAAGGGGGACAATAGAGTTCAAGAGTAAGCTTGTGGAGAACAGAATAATTTTTTGATAGGTATGTGAACTAAAAAAGATCGGTGAAGACAAATGTAGTTTGAAACAGGGGAATTAATAATGTATAACGGGGAACAAAGAAATGGCTGACCAACAAAATACATACTTTGGCCTGCCTTCACAAAGGAGAACACAAATAAAATACCAGAAATGTTGGGGAACATAGGGTTTAGTGAGAGGGAGGAACTGAACGATATCAGTATTTGTAGGGAAATGGTATTCGGGAAATTGATGGAATTGAAGGCCAATAATTCACCAGAGCCTGATAATCTAAATCCGAGAGTACCTTAGAAAGTGGTCCGAGAAATAGGGAATGCATTGGTGGTCATCTTCCAAGATTCTCCTTCTGCACTGTAGGGTTTCTATGATTCTACAGACTCTGGAACAGTTCCTACAGATTGGAGGTTAGCTAATATAATCCCACTATTTAAAAAGGGAGAGAAAGTGGACTTATATACCAATCAGCCTGACGTCAGTAGTGGAGAATATGTGAGAGTTTATCAAAGATTAAATAGCAGAGCGCTTCCAAAATAGTGGCAGGATTGGACAGAGCCATATTGACATTTACAAAACTGTTTGCCAAACAAAGAGTAGAAATAAACAAGTCTTTTTCCTTTCAAACAAAGAGTAGGAATAAACAAGTCTTTTTCCAAGTGGCAGGCAGTGGCTAATCATAGAAATCCTACAGTGCAGAAGGAGGCCATTCGGCCCATCGAGTCTGCACCGACCACAATCCCACCCAGGCCCTATGCCCATATCCCTACATATTTACCCGCTAATCCCTCTAATTTATACATCTCAGGACACTAAGGGGCAATTTTAGCATGGCCAATCAACCTAACCCGCACATCTTTGGACTGTGGGAGGAAACCGGAGCACCCGGAGGAAACCCACGCAGACACGAGGAGAATGTGCAAACTCCACACAGACAGTGACCCAAGCCGGGAATCGAACCCAGGACCCTGGAGCTGTGAAGCAGTAGTGCTAACCACTGTGCTACCGTGCCGCTAATAGGGAAAAACAGGGATCAGTGCTGGGACACGAGCTATTCACAATTTATATATCAATGATTTAGATAAGAGAAGTGTACTATGTCTATTGCAGATGGCACAATGCTGGGTTTGAGCTGAAAGGAGGATGCAGAGATGCTTCAGTGTGACTTGGACAGGCTGAGTAAGTGAGCAAATGCATGGCAGATGCAGTATGATGTGGATAAATGTGAGGTTATCCACTTTGGTCGTTATCTGAATGGCGATAGATTGAGAGAGGGAAATGCTCAACGAGACCTGGGTGTCCTTGTACACCAGTCACTGAAAGTATGCATGCAGGGGGTAAAGAAGGCAGATATTATGTTATGCTAGATATGATTTAAGGAGATCCATCAAAGATGCCAAAAGACAGTACCGGACCAAGCTAGAGTCCCCGGCTAGCCGCATGGACCCCTGCCGATTATGGCAAGGTCTGCAAGACATAACAGGCTACAAGATGAAGGCAGGTAAAATCGCTATCACCAAAGCACTCTTCCTCCCTGATGAGCTCAACATTCTATGCCCGTTTTGAGCAAGAGGTCACTGAGAGCAAGCCCTCCATCCCGAAAGCCTTGGACAAACCTTTATCCAAGGTCACCATTGCAGACATCAGA
Organism: Mustelus asterias; assembly: GCF_964213995.1. Classification (NCBI taxonomy): domain Eukaryota; kingdom Metazoa; phylum Chordata; class Chondrichthyes; order Carcharhiniformes; family Triakidae; genus Mustelus; species Mustelus asterias. Next base: position 39,281,404 of record NC_135808.1, read on the forward strand.
GCAGCCTTCTTGAAGGTCAACGACTGGCCCGGATGGGGTACCCTGAGGAGCTCTCAGATCCTGTGTGGAGCAGCTGGGGACAGGGGGTTGGTATTCACAGACATCTTCAACCTCTCTTTACAACAAACTGAGGTCCCTGTCTGCTTCAAGAAGATGACCATCATCCCATTACCAAAGAAATGCCAGGCAGTGTGCCTTAATGATTATCGTCCGGTGGCTGTTACAGCCATCATTATGAAGTGCTTTGAAAGTTAAGTCATAGCACAAATCAATTCATGCTATGACTTCACTTTCGGCCTCCCAGATTGCCTGGCTCCACTATAGTTTGCCTACTGCTGCAACAGGTCCACAGCAGACGCCATCTCCCTGGCCCTGCACTCAACCCTGGAACACCTAGATAACAAAGACACCTACGTCAGACTCCTATTTATCGACTACTGCTCAGCCTTCAACATCATTATTCCTACGAAACCCATCTCCAAACTCCGTGGCCTGGGTCTCGGCTCCTCCCTCCATGACTGGACCCTGAACTTCTTAACCCAATAAGGATAGGCAACAACACCTCCTCCATAATCATCCTCAACACAGCCCCACATGGCTATGTCCTCAGTCCCTTGCAATACTCCTTATACACCTATGACTGTGTGGCCAAATTCCCCTGCAACTTGATTTTCAAGTTTGCTGATGACACCACCGTAGTGGGTTGGATCTCAAACAATGACAAGACGGAGTACAGGAAAGAGAGAGAATCTGGTGAACTGGTGCAACGACAATAATCTCTCCCTCAATGTCAACAAAATGAAGGAGGTAGTCATTGACTTCAGGAAGTGTAGTAATGGAGGACATGCTCCGTTTACATCAATGGGGATGATGTAGAAATGGTCGAGAGCTTCACGTTTTTAGGTGTCCAGTTCGCCAACAACCTGTCCTGGTCCCTCCATGCTAATGCTTTAGTTAAGAAAGCCCATCAACACCTCTACTTTCTCAGAAGACTGAGGAAATTGGCATGTCCGCTCGGACTTTCACCAACCTTTACAGATGCACCATAGAAAGCATTCTTTCTGCTTGTATCACAGCTTGGTATGACTACTGCTCTGTCCAAGACTGCAATAAACTACAAAGGGTTGTGAATTATGCCCAGTCCATCATTTAAACCAAGCTCCCACTTATTGACACTGTCTACACTTCCCACTGCCTCAGAAAAGCAGCCAGCATAATTAAGGACCCCATGCACCCTGGACAAACTCTCTTCCACCTTCTTCCTTCGGGAAAAAGATACAAATGTCTGAGGATATGTACCAACTGTCTCAAGAACAGTTTCTTCCCTGCTGCCATCAGACTTTTGAATGGACCTACCTCGCATTAAGTTGATCTTTCTCTACACCTTAGCTATGACTGTAACACTACATTCTGCACTCTCTCCTTTCCTTCTCTATGTATGGTATGCTTCATCTGTATAGCGCGCAAGAAACAATACTGTTCACTGTATGCTAATACATGTGACAATAACAAATCAAGTCAAATCACAAATCAAATCAATCATAGCGAGGAGGATTTGAGCACAGGAGCAGGGATGACTTGCTGCAGTGATGCAGAGCCTTGGTGAGGAATATTATGAGGAGTTTTTGTCTCCTTATCTGAGGAAGGATGTTGCTGCAGAGGAAGTGCAGCGAAGGTGTACCAGACTCACTCCTCGGATGGCAGGACTGACATATGAGGAGAGATTGAATCATTTAGGATTACATTCGCTGGAGTTTAGAAGAATGAGGGGGGATCTTACAGAAACCCAATAAAATTCTGACTAGAACTAGACAGAGTAGATGCAGGAAGGATGTTCCCAATGGTGGGGTGTCCAGTGGACTGAGATGAGGAGAAATTTCTTCACTCAGAGAGTGGTGAGCCTATGGAATTTATTAACACAGAAAGAAGTTGATGCCAAGACATTGTATGATTTGAAGAAGAAGATATAGCTCTTGGGGCTAAAGAGATCAAAATATATGGAAGGAAGTTGGGAATATGTTGGATGATCAGCCATGATCATAATGAATGGTGGAGTAGACTCGAAGGCCCAAAATAGCCTACTCCTGCTCCTAGTTTCTGTATTTCTGTGATATCTGGGGCAGACAGAAGGAGATTTGCCATTATTACCTGGCCAGGCCTACCTGTTACTGCAGATCCACAATAATGAAATTGACTCTTAAATGGCCTAGCAAGTTGTATCAACTCTGCCCCCCCACCCCCCATGCACCCCCCCCCCCCCCCCACCCCGCCTCACCCTCCCAAATGAAAAGCAAGAAAAGGGAATAAAACTGGATTGACCCCACCCGGCATCTGGAAACGACACAACAAACACTGCCCTGCCAACCTTGCGACATCCACCTTATTAACAGCTGTGGACTTGTGCCAAAATTGGGAGAGCTGTCTCACTATCTATTCAAGAAACAAGGCTGACAACAGCCTGGGGAATGAACAGACACCAATGTCCCAGGCACTACCACCCTGGTATGTCCTGTCCATCAGCAGGACAGACGCAGCAGAGGTGGTGGTATAATGGAGGGAGTTGCCCTGGGTGACCTTAATTCAGAACTCTGCCCCATGAAGTTTCACGGGATCCAGTCAAACATGGGCAACCTCCTGCTCATTACCATGTATCATTCTCTCAGCTGATGAATCAATATGCCTCCATGTTAAACACCACTTGGAGGGTGCACCATGTACTCTGGGTGGGAGCTTAAATGTCTACCACCAAGAGTGACCCAGCAGCACCACCACACATCAAGCTGGCTAAGCTCTAAAGGACACAGACTGTCTGTGGCAGGCGAGGGAAACAACAGAGGGGAAACATACTTGACCTCATCCTTGCCAGCCTGCCTACCGCAGATATATCTCTCCTTGACAGCAGCAATTGGAGTGAGCACGGCACAGTCCTTGTACGGACAAAGTCTATCTTCCCATTGAATGTTGTATGGCAACATCACCGTGTGATATTGGATAGATTTAAAACAGATCGAGAACTCAAGACTGGGCATCCATGAGGGCTGTGGATTATTAGCAGCAGAATTTCTCAACCACAATTTGTAACCTCATCTCCTACAATTCCTCTTCTTTACCATTACCACGGAGCAAGGTGATCAACCTTGGTTCAATGAAGAGGTCAGGAGGGCATTCTAGGAATGGCATCAGGTATACCTAGAAATTAGATGTCAACTGATGAAGCTACAGCACAGGACTTTAAACATGTCAACCAGTATAAGCAGCAAGTGATGGACAGCTAAGTGATTCTGCAACCAACGGACTAGATCTAGGTGCTGCAGTCCTGTCATATCCATGCATGAATGATGTTGAACAATTAAACAACTCAGTGGAGAAGGAGATTACACAAACATCACCATCCTCAATCTTGGAGAAGCCCAGCATATCAGTGCAAAAGATAGGATGAAAAAATTGGCAGCAATCTTCAGCCAAAAGTGCTGAGTGGATGATCCATCTCAGCCTCATCCAGAGGTCCCCTGCAAGACAGATTCATTCCAAGTGATATCAAGACATGACTGAAGACACAGGATAGTGCTAAGGCTACAGACGCTGACAATATTCCAGCTACAGTACTGAAGACTTGTGTCCCAGAACCCCTCGCCAAGTTGTTCCAGCAAAGCTACAACACTGGCATCTATCTGGCAATGTGAAAAATTACCCAGGTATGCCCTGTTCAAAAATAAAGCAGCACAAATTCAACCCAGTTAATTACCGGCCCACCAGTCTATGCTCAAACATCAGTAAAGTGATGGAGGAGATCATTAACAGTGCTATCAAGTGGCACTTACTCAGCAATAACCTGCTCACTGATGCTCAGTTTGGGTTCCACCAGGGTCACTCAGCCCTGACCTCATTACAGCCTTGGTTCAAACATGGAAAAAAGGGCTGAACTCCAGAGTAAGGTAAGAGTGACTGTCCTTCACAACAAGGATACATTTGGCTGAGTGTGGGATCAAGGAGTCCTAGCAAAGCTGGAGTTGATGGGACTCAAGGGGTAAACTCAATGCTGGTTGGAGTCGTATCTAGAACAAAGGAAGGTAGTTGTAGTTGTTGGAAGTCAGTCATCTCAGTTCCAGGACATCACTGCAGGGGTCCATCATGGCAGTGTCCTAGGCCCAACCATCCTCAACTGCTTCATCAATGGCCTTCCTTCCATCACGTGGTCAAATGTGTGGTTGCAAGCTGATGACTGCACAGTGTTCAGCACCAATACATGTGCAAATGCAGCAAGACCTGGACACTATCTGGGCTTCTGCTGATAAATGGCAAGTAACATGCGTTCCACACAATGGCCATCTCCAAAGAGAGAAATAAATCATTGCCCCTTGACATTCAATGGCATTACCATCACAGAATTCTCCACTCCCCACATCAAGGGGAGGGGTTAGGGTGGTGGTTACCATGGATCGGAATCTGAACTGGACTAACCATATAAATATTAAGCTAGAAGAGCAGGTCTAAGGCCAGGAGTCTTATGGTGAGTAACTCACCTCCTAACTTCCAAGGCATGTCTACCATCTCAACGATACAAGTCAGGAGTGTTATGGAGTAATCTCCACTTGCCTGGATGAGTGGTGCTGCAGCAATACCCAAGAAACTTGACACCATCCAAGAGCAAGCAGTTCTCTTGATTGACATCCATTCCATAAGCATTCATTCCTTCCACCATCAATGAACAGTGGCAGCAGTTATGTACCATACACAAGGTGCACTGCAGAAACACACCAGTGCTTCTTAGACAGCACCCTCCTAACCCAAGACCAAGGGCTGCAGATACATGGGAACACCACCACTTTGTCCGTTCCCTCCAAGCAACTCACCATCCTGACTTGGAAATATATCACCATTCCTTCTCTGTTACTGGGTCAAATTCCTGGAACTCTCTCCTTAATTGCACTGTGCTTGCATCACACCGACTGCACTGTTTCAAGAAGGCAGCTCACCCGCACTTACCATCTTGAGGGGATTTAGGGATGGGCAATAAATCTGTATCCGCTATAGTGAAGGATGATGCAAAATACCTTTTCGATTCATTTGTCATTGCCTTATTTTTCAATATTATTTTTGCAGGCTCATTTTGTTAAGTTGTTTCTGTTTAAAATAATTCTGGACTCTCTCAATATCTGTCTTTAGATTTCTGGCTAGCTTTCTCCTCAACTCTAATTTTCCAATCCTTATTCACCTTTTAGTCATTCTTTACTGTTTCTGATATGCCAATCATCTTTAAGCTCGAATGTGCTTTATCTTTAAGTTTTATACTGTCTTTAACTGTCCTGTCTAACCATAGATGGTGGGTCATCCTCCAGGAATTTTTCTTTTTTGTTGCAACATATTTACTCCATGTATTGTGAAATATTAAATTTATTTCAAATTTAAAATATTAGTCTCAGGTGCACTCTTCCCTCTCTCAAACTGCACGTTAAATTCCATCACATTATGATGGCTGCTCCACATTATGGTGCCTCCACTATGAGGTCATTAATTAGTCCTGTTTCATTTTAGCCTGATCTCTTGTAAGTGGCCAAATATGTTGTTCTATTAAACTATCCCAAAAATATTGTATGAATTCCTCACCGAGGCTACCTTTGCCCCCCTGATTTTTACAGTATATACAGACATTAAAATCCCCAATGATAATCGCCATATCTTTCTGACAAGCTCCCATTAGCCGTTATACTCTGTCCTACAGCATGGTTGCTGTTAAGGGGCCTGAAAATCCACAAATGACTTCTTCCTTTTATCATTTCTCATCTCTATCTAAACCACTTTCATATCCGGGTTTTCTGAAATTAATCCATTCCTTTCTATTATGTCAAAACAGTTATTAATTAATAGAGCCAGTCCTCCACCTTTTCCTGACCTTCCTAAATGTCACATCCCCTTCAATATTCAGATCCCAATCTATGTCATCCTGCAGCATGTCTCAGTAATTGCTGTATTTATTTATTTCTATTTGATTACCTATTTTCAAAAACTAAACACAAACTAATTAACCAAAAAATAGACTCTACTTCACTCACTCACTCACTCACTCACTCACTCACGCTTTCACTCTATTAACACACTCTAGAAAAGTTACGGGGTAAACGATAGTGCACTGTTCCAATTTATATGAAACAGGAAATCTTCATAAATCACTTGCCTCATGGAATCTGATGATTAAAGTTGCAGATCTGATGAGAGATCTTCTTTAGTGAAGGATCAGTGAAGGGATTTCAATAGCTGGGTTAGAAGATGTTTGTTGGGAACCTCTTGAAGGGATGAAGTTGGTTTCTGGTCGTTTCTTCAATCGATGAACAGTTAGTTCTTATGTGGGTTGATGTTCAGGTAGAGAGTTGCCTGCTCCTTGGTTTGTCACCAGAATGGACGGTTTCTTTTTGTCGTGTCCTGAGGCTTCGGAGACTGCGGTCAGAACAGCAGTTCAATAGTTTTCTTGGTGGAGTCAGCAGGGTGTGTGGCTCCTTCTTGTCATGGCCTGGTCTCTTTGCCTGTGGTCAGAATGGCAGTTTAATGGTTTTTACTGAAACCAATAACTGACCTCAAACCCAACAGTGGTTGTGCTCAGATTTCTCTAGAATTTGCTGCTTCATTCGGGCTGCTGTCACCGCCAGTCACAACCCTTTCTTTTTGCGAGGCAAGTAGTCAGTTCCCTGACTGGGTTCTGGAATCCACACAACAGTGTCACCTGATGGTCAGAGGCAATTTTGTGGCCACAATAACCTTCTTTCTAACCCAATATTTTAACATAGAATAGAATCATAGAATCCCTACAGTGCAGAGGAAGGCCATTCGGCCCATTGAGCTTGCATCGACAACAATCTCACCAAGGCCTAACTCAACATATTTACCTGTTGATCCACCTGACACTAAGGGGCAATTTAACACGGCTGATCAACCTAACCTGCACACCTTTGGAGTGTGGGAGAAACTTGAGCACCTGAAGGAAACCCATGCATTCACAGGGAGAACATGCAAACATCATACAGTCACCCAAGGCTGGATTTGAACCTGGGTCCCTGGCATGTGATGCAGCAGTGCTAACTACTATTTCTCTTCCAATGTCCATAATCAATAAAATCCATATTTAAATGATGTGTGTTATTCCTTACATGGCATTATCCTCTGTATCTGGCATCACATCAGCATGAAACCCAATTTCCCAGAGTGACATCAAACTGATGGGCCGTAACCAGGGCGGAAACCTGTCTCCAGGTGAGATCACAAAGCAGCCAGCAACCAATCACACAGCAGCCAGCAATGATGTTACAAAGCCGCTACAATGGCCAGTTTGAATGGACAGGGAGTTTGTGTCATGTCCCAGCTCCGGGCACTGGACTAATCAACCTTGACTGTCTTCATCACAATAATTGAAGCACAGACCATAGTTCTGAACATAGGCCTTGACCATGTCATGTATTTCAAATGTCACGTATTTCAAATGTCAAAAAGGAATACAGCTACATCTTCACAGAGAATGATGCAGTCTCATAGGAACAGTGTGCGATATTGAGTAAAATTAAATAGAATATAATTATAGAATCCATACAGTGCTGAAGGAGGCCATTCGATCCATCGAGTCTGCACCAACTCTCCGACAGATCATCCCACCCAGGCCCTATCCTTGTAATCCCATGCATTTACCCCACTAATCCCCCTAACCTACACTTTAGGACAATAAGGGGCAAATTAGCACGGCCAATCCACCTAACCTGCACATTTTGGACTGTGGGAGGGAACTGGTGCACCAGAGAAAACAGATGCAGCCAGGGGGAGAACATTTGAACTCTAAGCAGTCATACATGGCCGGAATTGAACCCAGATGCCTGGTAGCAGTGCTAACCACTGTTGCCACCGTGCCGCCCTTTAGGCCAATAATAATACCTAACATTGTACCTGTTAATTCTCAGATACTTTCGACCAGTTTGCTTACTCCGAGGTTTTACCCCGGTGCCCTTATTTGCAAGGTGGACAAAGGACAAACACAAGTAAAGATTCAATAAGTTTATTAATAATAACACTATTAACCCTTAAGTTACCCACATAAAACAAGAGGATACCCCAGATTCGAGTATACGACCCGCAAAGATGGTTTGGTTAAACTGCAGGCCCGATTCTCTCAGTCCCTCTGGTCCGTCGTCACGAAGGTGAATCTCAATGGCAGCTTCTTCCCTCCTTCCTTCTCTGGTCAGTCTTCCGGATGGTCAAGGCCGCCTCCCTCGTCGAGTCTTCGCTGCTGGTGTGTCTGAAATGTGTACCTTTATTCTTCTGCCTGTCTGCCTTTCCAGAAACTTCTATGGTTTCCGGCCAATGAGGTCCCAGGAGGGGGTCCCAATACCCAGTAGGTTTCTTGATGACTGCCTGACAGGACACCGGGGTCCGCCCCCAGGTGTCCATCTCCATGCTGTTGCTTACATGTAACCTGTTGCCAGATAAGGTAACTGCAGGAACTCTAGGTGACAGAAAGTCTGACCCGATCTGGCCTTCTAACAATAGGCCAGTGCATTTCAATGGGGTGTGATGATCTCTTGCTGGGTCTCAGTCGAGTGCAATGATCTTTGATGGGCCAGGCCCAGACATGTTTGTGTATTTGTATAATTGACCTGCCCGAGGTTTGACTGTGTTTGATTTTAATATGCCCAATTCTTTAATTTAGGGTATCCAACTTAATCTAGGCCCTGATTATATTACCACACTAATAATAGCTTAATAGACCATTAAACATAACTGGGTTGCAAACCAATCATTAAACATCATTTTTATGACTAAGTACAGGATAGAATTTCAGAACAGACCATTGTAGTTTATCTGGTACATTCTTTCCTTTCTTGTACATGCAATGCTGTAAATCCCCATCCCACACACTCTCACACCTTCCTGTTCTGAAATCCAGAAGGTGCTAACACTGGCTGGATTCTGTTTTGCTCCAATGTGAGACACGTGTCTAAACTACCAGTATGACAATAGGAACAGGAGTAATCCCTCCAGACTGTTCTATTATTCAATTAGATTCTGGCTGATTTCTATCTGAGCTTCTTGTAACTATGAATTCACTGACGCTGACATAATACCTCAGTAAAATATTACAAAGCAGTTCACAAGAGCATGAAATTAGATAAAAATTGACACCAATCAGTGTTCCAATTTTCAACATTGAATTGAATCAATACCTGAAAAATAAAAACCTGTATTTTCTCTTTTTATTTCAGATTTCCAACATCCACAGTGTTTTGGTTTTGTATTTTTGAAGCAGTTGCTCATTGAAACTAGTCAAAACACAAACGGATCCATTAAGTACTGGATTGCGCTAGGGTGGCTGTTGGATGCGGAACTTAATTCTTTTCCCTCAGCTCATCATACTTCAATGTATGTGATATGTTCATCCTACACTCTTCCAAGGTTCATTTCCTGTTATGCGAAATGTCTTGCGTTTGGTGAAAGCTGAATATTGTGTTGTTTGCTCTTTTGTCAATCTTCTGTGTAGATTTAAAGCTCACAATAAATCACTTTGGTATAACCCAAACTAACTGAGTTGTTAGTATTGTGTGTTTCGATTCACTGAAACACTACAGTAAGGGTCCTGTACACAATATATCGGTCAATGTCACTGTGAGCTGGTATACTTTCTCCATCAATAAGTTTATAATTTCCAGTTCACAGGAAATGTATTATTTCGCAAGGGTCAGATCAGCAATGATCCTATCGCATTGAGGACCAGGCTCGAGAGGTCGAAAATGGGGGTGGGAGGAGGGTGGGGGGTGGCGGGTACCAGGATAGGTTGTTGCTGATCTGGACACCTAAAAATTTGAAGCTCTCGACCATTTCTACATCATCCCCATTGATGTAGACAGGGGCATGTTCTGCACAATGCTTCCTGAATTCAATGACTATCTCCTTTATTTTGTTGACATTGAGGGAGAGATTATTGTCATTGCATCAGTTCACCAGATTCTCCTGTATTCCGTGTCGTTGTTGTTTGCGATCTGACCCACTACGGTGATGTCATCAGTAAACTTGAAAATCAAGTTGGAGGGGAATTTGGCCACACAGTCATAGGTATATAAGGAATATAGTTGGGGGCTGAGGACACAGCCTTGTGGGGCACCGCTGTTGAGGAGGTGTTGTTACCTATCCTTACTGATTGCGGTCCTGTGGGTTAGGAAGTTCAGGATCCAGTCGCAGAGGGAGGAGCCGAGCCCTAGACCATGAGTTTGGAAGTGAGTTTCGTAGGAATAATTGTGTTGAAGCCTGAGCTGTAGTCAATTAATAGGAGTCTGACATAGGTGTCTTTGTTATCTAGGTGTTCCAGGGTTGAGTGCAGAGCCAGGGAGATGGCGTCTGCTTGTGGACCTGTTGCGGCAGTAGGCAAACTGCAGTGGATCCAGGCACTCCGGGAGGCTGGAATTGATTCGTGCCATGACTAACCTTTTGAAGTACTTCGTAATGATGGATGTCAGAGCCACCGGACAATAGTCATTAAGGTACATTGCTTGGCTTTTCTTTGGTACTGGGAAGATAGTCATCTTCTTGAAGCAGATAGGGACCTCAGATTAGACCATAAGACAAAGGAACAGAATTAGGCCACTCAGCCCATCGAGTCTGCTCTGCCATTCAATCATGGCTGATATTTTTCTCATCCCCATTCTCCTGCCTTTTCCCCATAACCCCTGATCCCCTTATTAATCACGAACCTATCTACCTCTGTCTTAAAGACACTCAATGACCTGGTCTCCACAGCCTTCTGCAGCAAAGAGTTCCACAGAGTCACCACTCTCTGGCTGAAGAAATTCCTCCTCACCTCTGTTTTAAAGGATCATCCCTTTAGCCTGAGGTTCTAGTTTTTCCTACTAGTTGATGCGCTACTCAATCACGAGGCCTGAAGCTCGGTAAATGAAAGGCTTTTATTTACTGTAATGAAGCAGCCAGTAATTATATACACTATCCCAGACTGAAGGGGTCCCGGCCAGAGCAGGGACTCTTATACCTCTCCCAGGAGGCGGAGCCCGACTGGGATGTGCCACAACACTACAGTACAAAGGTGTAACAACCCCACCCTAACCCCAACACCAACAATAGCACAACCCAAAAGTAACATATGTACATCCTTGTAGTACTGGCCAGACCCTGGCTCAGTACTATCCAGTGGGAACCAACGATGGTTCACCACATTCACCCCTCCTTTGAGAACAAAGGCCGGCGGGGTACAAAAACAGAATAAAGTGTCAGTAGTCTATAAGTTCAGACGGTCAGGGGGACCGCACCGTCGTTGTGACCTCCTCAATACCGGCGGTGACACCGGAGTAGGCACTTGCGGTGGCGTTCTCCCCAAGGCGACGTCCAGCTGTTCTTCCACGGACTCACAGGCCGGTTGACCCTGAGGTGACGGTAGTCCATGGGATCCTGACACGCCCTGCAGTGGCGACCATCTTCCGGGCTCAGGCAAGCTGTACATGGGAGTAAAATGGTTAAGCAATGGTCCCGATGCTGCCCGCGCCGTGTCCGGGGAAGAAACAAGAGATAAAGGGTTTGTAACAGGGGGTATGGGAGCTACAGGGGTTGCTACGTCCCCTGCTGGCGCCAGGTCTCGGATCAAGACCGTATCCTCTCGCCCGTCAGGGTATGCCACATAGGCATACTGAGGGTTGGCGTGGACGAGATGGACCTGTTCGACCAACGGGTCGGACTTGCGGGCCCTTACATGTCGCCGCAGGAGGACGGGTCCTGAGTACGTCAACCAAGACGGTAATGAGGTCCCCGAGGAAGACTTCCGAGGGAATGAGAACATCCTCTCGTGGGGAGTAGCATTGGTTGCCGTACACAGGAGGGAGCGAATAGAATGGAGCGCATCAGGGAGCACCTCTTGCCAACGGGAGACTGGAAGACCTTTTGACTTCAACGCCAGTAAGACAGCCTTCCAGACTGTAGCATTCTCGCGTTCCACCTGTCCATTACCCCTGGGGTTGTAGCTCGTGGTCCTACTAGAGGCAATCCCGTATGAGAGCAGGAATTGCCTCAAGTCATCGCTCATGAACGACGAGCCCCTGTCGCTATGGATGTAGCCGGGGTACCCGAACAGGGTAAAGAGATCACGGAATGCCTTGATAACCGTGGCAGCGGATGTATCAGAGCAGGGAACAACAAAAGGGAACCGAGAGTACTCGTCAATGATATTGAGGAAGTACACACTCCGATCTGTTGAGGGAAGGGGGCCCATAAAATCGACACTCAGTCTCTCGAAGGGACGAGTGGCCTTGACTAAATGTGCCCGGTCAGGTCGGTAAAAGTGCGGTTTGCATTCCGCGCAAACCCGACAGCTCCTTGTTACTGACCTGACGTCCTCCACCGAGTAAGGCAGGTTGCGGGCTTTTATAAAGTGGTAGAGCCGAGTGACCCCAGGATGGCATAGGTCATTATGGAGGGCCTGAAAACGGTCCTCCTGTTTACTAGCGCATGTTCCACGCGAGAGGGCATCCGAGGGCTCATTGAGTTTCCCTGGACGGTACATGATGTCGTAGTTATAGGTGGAGAGTTCAATTCTCCACCGCAAGATCTTGTCATTCTTGATCTTGTCCCTCTGCGTGTTGTTAAACATGAACGCCACGGACCGCTGGTCCGTGATCAGGGTGAACCGTTTTCCCACCAAGTAATGGCGCCAGTGCCTGACGGCCTCCACAATGGCCTGGGCCTCCTTTTCCACCGCTGAATGCCGAATTTCGGGGCCTTGGAGGGTGCGGGAAAAAAATGCGACGGGCCTGCCCGCCTGGTTAAGTGTGGCGGCCAGGGCGAAATCAGATGCATCGCTCTCCACCTGAAAGGGGATGGACTCGTCTACAGCGTGCATCGTAGCTTTCGCGATGTCAGCTTTCAATTTATCGAAGGCCAATCGGGCCTCTGGCGCTAGGGGAAAAGTCGTGGACTTAATGAGCGGACAGGCTTTGTCCGCGTAATTGGGAACCCACTGTGCATAATAAGAGAAGAAGCCTAAGCATCTTCTCAGTGCTTTTGCACTAGGAGGCAAGGGAAGTTCAGAAAGGGGGCGCATACGGTCTGGATCAGGGCCAATGACCCCGTTTTCCACCACGTATCCTAGGATGGCTAAACGCGCGTACGAAACACACACTTCTCCCTGTTGTAGGTCAAGTTCAGGCGAGATGCAGTGCGTAGGAAGTTCAGGAGATTCGTGTCGTGGTCCTGCTGGTCATGGCCGCAGATGGTGACATTATCCAGGTACGGGAAGGTAGCCCGCAGCCCGTTCTGGTCCACCATTCGGTCCATAGCACGCTGGAAGACCGAGACCCCATTGGTGACACCAAAGGGAACCCTGAGAAAGTGATACAAGCGACCATCCACCTCAAAAGCGTGTATTGTCGGTCCTCTGGGCGAATGGGGAGTTGGTGGTAGGCAGACTTGAGGTCTATGGTGGAGAACACCCGGTACTGCGCAATCTGATTAACCATATCAGATATGCGCGGGAGAGGATACGCATCCAGCTGCGTATATCGGTTAATGGTCTGACTGTAGTCAATGACCATCCGGGGTTTGTTCCCGCTCTTGACCACCACGACCTGCGCTCTCCACGGACTAGCGCTGGGTTGTATGATCCTTTCTTTGAGGAGCCGCTGAACCTCAGATCTAATGAAGATCCGATCCTCAGCGCTGTAACGCCTACTTTTAGTCGCGATGGGCTTGCAGCCTGGCACAAGATTCTGGAACAAGGAGGGTGTGGTGATCTTCAGCGTCGAGAGGCTGCAGGCGGGGCGCGTTGGGCAATTTGGAGGCTGCTGCTGTTTTCCCACTGCCAGTGAAGGGAGTGGCCCACCGTACTGTAGGATTACACTCCTCAAGTGGACCATGAAGTTTAGTCCAAGAAGTATTGGCGCGCAAAGATACGGCAACACGAGGAGCTTGAAACGCTCGTAAACTGTGCCTTGCACCTTCAAGGTTACCACGCAACTCCCTCGCACGGCAACAGACCGGGACCTTGATGCCATAGAGATTGTCTGTTTGGCAGGTTGAATCTGGAGTCCACACCGCTTCACAGTGTCCGGGTGGATACAGCTCTCAGTGCTCCCGCTGTCAAACAGACAATAAATCACGTGGTCATTTACCTGGATATTCATCATAGATTTGTCAAGTCTATGAGGCTTGGCCTGGTCCAGGGTGATCGACGCCACCGTTGGTTCATGAGCGCCACTGCAGGCAGCTGAAATCGATGAGGAGGACCCCTGCTGGTCGTTCGTGGTCAGTGTCGACCAACATGGCCGCTCCCATGAGTCGCACGTGGGTGAGGGCGCCAAACTCAGCGACCCCTGGTGGTCACACACCTCCGACTCTGTCGACCGTAATGACGTCGTCCTGGCCTCGCACGTGGATGAACTCCTCGATGACTTCGACGACGAAGACCTGATCTCTGAAGAATCGCAGGCCGCACTGCCGCTCCTGGGTTTAGATCGGCACACTTTCGAATAGTGCCCTTTCTTACCGCATGCGGTGCACAACACAGCTTTAGTGGGACACCGTTGCCGAGTATGCTTCGCTCCCCCACAGAAATAGCACCGCGGGCCGCCCGGGGCTGCTGCCGTCGTCTGGCCCGAGTGTGAGCACGCCATTACGCAGCATTTCGATCCCGAGGGACGAGGAGGGATTGGCGACTGCTCCTGTCACGTTGTCTCCACATGGTCCTCCGGATATAATACTAAGCTTTAGGAGGCCGTCTCGAGCATCTCCGCCAGCTCGATGGCCTGGGTAAGATCAAGGTTACCCTTCTCCAACAGTTTAAGTCGAATGTACGACGATCCGACCCCCGCCACAAACGCATCTCGGGCGAGGTCGTTCATGCTCTGCTCAGCCGACACAGCTTTGCAGTTACAGCCCCTGGCTAGCTGTAGGAGCTCGTTCGCATATTCCTCCATCGTTTCGCCAGACTGCCGTCGTCGAGTGGCTAGGAGGTAACGAGTGTGTATTTCATTCTTCAGAAGCTCGAGGGCCTTAGTATAATCGGCGGCCGCACGGATCGCGAGGTAGACAGTGTCGCTTACCCTCGCATGGAGGACCCGGAGTCTGTCATCATCTGTGGTGACCGCTGCGGAGGCTGCCAGGTAGTCTTCGAAACACTTCAGCCAGTGGTCGAAGGTGTTAGAAGCGCCCACCGCACGTGGATCTAGTGTAAGGCGTTCCGGCTTCAGGATTTGCTCCATACTCTCTCCTTTTTTTTTCGACGAGAGTTTAACGACAGTAAATAAAATTGATGCGCTTCTCAATCACGAGGTCTGATGCTCGGTAAATGAAAGGTTTTTATTTACTGTAATGAAGCAGCCAGTAATTATATACACTATCCCAGACTGAAGGGGTCCCGGCCAGAGCAGGGACTCTTATACCTCTCCCAGGAGGCGGAGCCCGACTGGGATGTGCCACAACACTACAGTACAAAGGTGTAACAACCCCACCCTAACCCCAACACCAACAATAGACAACCCAACAGTAACATATGTACATCCTTGTAGTACTGGCCAGACCCTGGCTCAGTACTATCCAGTGGGAACCAACGATGGTTCACCACACTAGTGGAAACATTCTTTCCACGTCCACTCTATCCAGGCCTTGCAGTATCCTGTAAGTTTCAATAAGATTCCCCCCTCATCTTTCTAAACTCCAACGAGTACAGACCCAGAGTCCTCAACCGTTCCTCATATGACAAGCTCTTCATTCCAGGGATCATTCTTGTGAACCTCCTCTGGACCCTTTCCAAGGCCAGCACATCCTTCCTTAGATACGGGGCTCAAAACTGCTCACAATACTCCAAATATGGTCTGACCAGAGCCTTATACAGCCTCAGAAGTACATCCCTGTTCTTGTCTTCTAGCCCTCTCGACATGAATGCTAACATCGCATTGTCTTCCTACCTGTCGACTGAACCTGCACGTTAACCTTCAGAGAATCTTGAACAAGGACTCTCAAGTCCCTTTGTGTTTCTGATTTCCTGAGCATTTCCCCATTTAGAAAATAGTCTATGCCTCCATTCCTCCTTCCAAAGTGCATAACCTCACACTTTTCCACATTGTATTCCATCTGCTACTTCTTTGCCCACTCTCCTAGCCTGTCCAAGTCCTTCTGCAGCTTCCCTGCTTCCTCAATGCTACCTGTCCCTCTACATATTTTTGTATCATCTGCAAACTTAGCAACAGTGCCTTCAGTTCCTTCCTCCAAATCATTGATGAATATTGTCAAAGGTTGTGGTCCCAGCACTTACCCCTGAGGCACACCACTAGTCACCGGCTGCCATCCTGAAAAAGACCCCTTTATCCCCATTCTCTGCCTTCTGCCAGTCAGCCAATTGTCTATCCATGCTCGGATCTTACCCTTAACACCATGGGCACAACTTATTTAACAGTCTCCTATGCGGCACCTTGTCAAAGGCCCTCTGGAAATCTAAATAAATCAGATTGTTGTAAAGAGAGGTTGAAGATGCCAGCTGGCACAGGATCTGAGTGCTCGTCCGCATACCCCAACCGAGCCAGTAACTTTCCATGGGTTGACCTTCGAGAAGGCTGCTCTGACATCTGCAATGGTGACCTCATCCGAGGCTTCCGGGGTGGAGGGCATACTCCTGCTGACCTTTTGCTCTAAGCAGGCATAGAATGCATTGAGCTCATCAGAAAGGTGCATGTTGATGCCAGCGATTTTAAATGCCTTCATCTCCTACTTAGATCATATCTGGCTTTCTTGTATAGGTAAGAGTTGCCTGACTTGAACGCCTCAGAGCTAGACTTCAGCAAGCAGTGGATATTCCCGATCAATCATTGTTTCTGTTTGGGAAACACGCAGATTTACTTCTGAACACATTGCAAAGATAGGGAAGAAAGAAAGACTTCAGCTGTGCTGGCATCCAAAAACTCCGAGGATCTTGAGAGATGAGAAATAACCTGCACAAATGCATTCCCTCCTCCCACTCCACAGCTCCCTACTCCCTCCTTCAACCTGGCCTGTATAGACTCACTCCCTCCCTCAAACTCTCTGGCCTGTACAGACTCCATCTCTCCCTCCTAATCTCTAGACTGTACGAAATCCCTCCTTCCCACTCTCTGCCCTGCCCTGTATAGACTCACTTGCTCCCTTCCACTCCCTGGCATGTACAGACTCACTCCTTCCCTTCAACTTTCTGGCCTACAGACACCCTTTCCCTCCTTCCCTCTCTCTGGCCTGTAATTTTTAGAGTCTGCAACATATTTAAGTTTTATTCTGTAACCATCATTGGAATTAGATGGTTCAGTTGAAATTTATACTGAAAAATTAACAATCAAAATAATTGGGAAACAGAAAGACAAATTGCTTGTCAGAAATTATACTTGAAGTGTTTAAGATTTCAGTCGTGCCCCGAAAACTGAATCCAAGGACTTTCCTCTAAATTTAGGATGACAAGTCACACATTGATTGAATTCATTAACTATATTTTAGGGCAGGACACTGTTTTTGAAGGAAACCATTATTTTCTGACATTATGGTAGAAGTGTTCTTAACTGTTGCTCCTAGTAGCTTTGGTATGGGGCTTGGGGCAAAATATGTTGATAAAATAGCCTGACTTTGTGACTGTTCTGTGTCTGGGGAAAGTGTGGTATTTGTTTGTAGTGGAATGTAAACTTTAAAGAAAGTAAGAAATAGATCTGGGTCTCAGTTTATGACCCATGAAACAGGGGGAACTGATAAATGCTCGTCTTTAGTCTACATCACTCGAGTTACAGAGGTGGGTTGACACAAAATGATTTGTACCCTTTCGCTAATGGAAGATACATGTTTTTACCATTTCCAAAAAAGAAAGTTCAGAATAATGAAACTGAGGAATAGAAGTTGAGAAATCATGATCCTTGTTGGTACAGTATTACCATGGCTTCTAGGATATGATTCTTCTGAACACATTGCAACATCGCTTCAAAGATAGAGAAGAACGAAAGAGTGTGCTGGCATCCAAAAACCCCTAGGATCTTGAAATATGAGAAATAGCCATGTTGTCTTTGCTTCTTGTTAAGTATAGGTAAAATATTGCTGAATAAATTCTACTTGATTCATAAATGCTAGTCATTTATATTTTCCTCATGTTAGAAATGAATATTTTGAACCTTAAAGTTGTTTTTTAATTAGAAAGGTTTTATACCTTGAAACCCCAAACCCAACATTGGTGTATTCTGGTAAACCTTCTCTGAACTTTCTCATCATTTAGGTAATATGCTCTTTTATTCTTGCAAAAATGAACAACTTTACATTTTCCAATTAATCTTGTAATTCAAATCCCTGCGACCATTCTGGTACATATCCATTGCCTCCTCTAAAAGGCCATCAAATCCATCCTGAAGTGTGGTGGCCAGAACTGGTCTATTTGTATCCTAAATACTGTTGTGTATAGGTTGACAATAATTTACATGCTTCAGTACTCTAAATAAGAAGCCTAAAATCCCATATGTTTTGCTAATTAGACGTTCAATATATCCTGCCACCTTCAAAAATCCATGTAAATGTAACTCCATATTCCTCTGTCTGCTCACTGCTTTCTGTCTCTGTCTATCCCTATCGCCAAAATGCATCACCTCACTCATCTCTATATTAAACTGTATCTATCTCTTGTTTGTCCATTCTAGTCTATCGCTATCTTTTTATCTGTCCATTCCACTAGTCTACTGATATCTTCTTGTCTGCCCATTCCACTTGTGGATTTTTAATCTCTTGTCTGTCCATTTCACTAGTCTACCTCTATCCTCTTGACTGTCCATTCTACTAATCTATCACTATCATCTCTGGACGTTCCACCAGTCTATCTGTATGCTCTTATCTGTCTATTCTACCAGTCTATTTTTATCCTCTTGTCTGTCCTTTCTACTCATCTGTCTCTATCCTCTTGTCTGTCCATTCCATTCATCTGACTCTATTCTGTCTATCCATTCCACTAGTCTATCTCTATCCTGTTATCTGTCCATGTCCATTCCACTAGTCTATCTCTATACTCCTGTTTGTCTATTCTACTAGTCTATCTCTATTCTCTTGTCTGTCCATTACATTAGTCTATCTTCATCTTGTTACAATTCATTGGTATTTTCACCTGTTTTCCACATCTCCAAGGTAAATATTATTAATATGACATCTCCTACACACCAACCTCTCATACTGCTCTGTGCATCACACTCCCACACTCACCACCCTCATACTATTCTGTACATCACAATCTTGCTGTGGTTGCAACTTGTTCCAATCACAGGAAGAAACACAGACACCTGTTCTGAAACTTGCAGTCACCAGTTCAGATACTGGTACAACATTCACTAGACATGGTGTATAGAGATGGGATTTGTAATCACCCATCTAGATTTGTAAAATCCCCATCTAGATTAATCCACTAGATAACCAACTTTAAAAGCAAAAAACCACTGATGGAGGATACATCCAGGGCAGTGAAATATAGAGAATGAGACATTTTTAACAAGAAAATAAAAAATGAAGGAGTGGCAATGTAGTATATAAAGAGAGGAGAGAGAGAAAGAGATAGAGAGAGATAGTGAGAGAGAAGGGGGATGGGAGAGAGTGCAGAGAGGGAGAAGGATAATAGACACAAAAAGTAGAAAATGAGGAAGTGAAAGTCAGAGAGATAGACATACATCTAGAAAAAGTGAGAGAAAAAGGTGGGGAAGAGACAGAATCAGAAAGGTGCAAATAACAAGAGGTGCAGAGATGAGAAGCCGCACCCAAATTTTAAGGGATATTTGCTCTACTGGACTCTCTCAGCAGAAGAATTAGTTTCCTTTTATATCTCCTGTCTATTCCTTCAATCATCCTAAACACTTCAATATATGGGCCCTTAAGCAGCAATAGTGAAGAGGACACAAAGTCGGTCTGTTGATCAATCCCCATTATTTAAATATTTTAGACATTCATCCAATTTCAATAATTTGTCATCTCTAAGTTTAGTACTATCTCCTCTTCATTTTTAAATGTCTTGATATCTACTCAAGTCCACCTTGTTAGTCTACTTGGTAAAAACTGAGGTAAAGTCATTATCCAATATTTCTGTTCGAATAATTGTGAGTGTTTTCATGTGGATCAACTCAGTGACGTTGTCTCAATTCTGATTTACATTTTTTGTTATTTATGGGTCTGTTGGATGCTTAACTTTTTTATATTCCTTCCTAATTTAAATGTGAAGATTCTCTTCACCTTCCTTATTTAACTTCTTCCCTCACATCTTTATTTTACTTGTCCTCATTCTCTCCTTTAGCAGCAATGTACTTCACTCTGCTTTCTAAAATCTCCCATTATGACTATCCTGTGAATATTACTCATTTCATAGCTTTGCTGACATATTTTCCATGAATTCCTTCCACTGTTTGGTGCTCGGTAGAATGGCCTCTTTCATGTTCTGTAACCTGACTAGGATCAATGCTCATCAGGAACATTTTTCTGATTTAATCTCTCCTACTCTCTGGCCTATCACAGAGCTTCCCTTTTGATTGTCCTGTCTCCCTCCCTCTTTCCATTTGTTTAAAATCTTTTCCATTTCCATCTTTCTTCTGTTTTGCTGAAAGGTCTCGAGCTGGAACGTTGACTCTGTTTCTCTCCATAGATGCTGCCTGACTTGTTGGGTACATCCACAGTTTTCTACCTCGTTCTCTCTTGCAATGAGGCTGACACTTCAGTGCACTGTCAGAGCTACCATCTATCTAGCAGTTAAACTAAGTAAATGTAAAAGATCCCAGGACACTAAGTTGGAGAAGAGCATGGGAGTTATCCCTGATATCCTGGTAAATATGGTTCCACAATCAACAACACATAAACAGATTAGCTGGTCAATATCTGGAACTGGAAAACCTAAATTTATGGAGAAAGTCCACCAGCCCACAGTGGCATTGACCAATATATTGTGTACACGACTCTTGCTGTAGGCTCCTTAGTGTTTCAGTGAATAGGAATGCACCAGGCTGAAAAATCAGGTAGTTTGGTTTCAGCTTAGAACATGAATTTATTGTGAGTTATAAATTTATATAGAAGATTGATAAAACAGCAGACAAACAACACAATATTCAACTTACACCAAACCTTGACCTCTGTGTCCATTTCTGGTGATAAATTGTCTACAGTATCCATTGCAAGTCCACCAACTCCCACAACTACCTTGACTACAGCTCTTCACACCCCACATCCTGTAAGGAGGGGGTGGGGATGAAACAGCTTGAATTAGAAGCAAAAGAAAGAGAGAGAGAGTAGAAAAAGAGAGGGAGGGAATTGCAGCAGAACAAAGAGCAGAAGAATTCAAACAGCTTGAACATGAAAAGAAAATGAAACAGTTTGAATTGTGATTAAAAGCTGAAGAAAAAGAGAAAGAAAAATTAGCACTGGCAGAACAGAAAGAAAGACATACAATAGCCTGGCAGAACAGAAAGCAAGAGAGAGAGAGAGAGGAAAGGGAAAAAGAGAGTTTGAACTTCAGAAACTGGCACTGAAAAGTCAACATCAACTTAAAATGGCAGAGCTAAAGGTAAAGTTTGGGAATAATGATGAGGATAGCGAGGAAGAGTGAACCCATTGTAGTCAAAGGCTGATGGGCATCTGTTTAAATATGTCTAAGCATTGCCAAGTTTGTTGAGAAGGTTGTAGAAGACTTTTCCATTTCATTTGAGAAAGTAGCTAAACAATTGAAGTGGCCACAGATCATGTGGATATTGTTGATTCAAACAAAGCTAGGAGGCAGAGCTAGTGAGGGTGTTTGTATCACTATCAGAGGAGGTATCTAGGAATTATGATCAGGTGAAAAAAGCCATCTTAAGTACGTTTGAACTAGTGCTGGATGCCTACAGACAATGGTTTAGAAATCTAAGGAAGTAACCTGTTCATACGTATATAAAGCTTGAGAGAATCAAACAAAGTAATTTTGACATGTGGATGAGGGCCTTGAAAATAGACCAGATGTATGATGCTCTTAGGGAAATGGCTATTTTGGGGGAGTTTAAAAATTCACTTCCCGAAGTAGTGAGAACTCATGTGGAAGACCAGAGAGTTAAGACTGAGATTAGCAGCAGGAATTGCAGATGATTATGAATTAGTTCATAAATTAAAGTTTGGTTTCTGACAACAGTTTCAGCCTGCGAGGGATAGAAACTGGGGAAAGGAGAAATCCTTTGGTGGTAAAGGCAAAGGAGATCTCATGGGAGATAGTAAAGGCAATGTACTTGAAAAAGTGTACCTTAAAAAGGAAACACATTCAGGTGGAATAGAAATAAAAAGCCTCAGATATTTTCACTGTAATAAAGTAGAACACACAAGTCACAGTGTTGGGGGTTTAAGGGAAGTACTGGGAAGACAGATGTAGCAAAATAGGATAAGACACTGGATTTTGTTAAAGTAGTAAAGAGGTGCAAGATAATGTACAGCCTGGTCATGGACTGATTGATAAGAAAGTGCCAAATATCTT
The DNA here is from genome assembly GCF_964213995.1 of Mustelus asterias. Lineage (NCBI taxonomy): Eukaryota > Metazoa > Chordata > Chondrichthyes > Carcharhiniformes > Triakidae > Mustelus > Mustelus asterias. The sequence continues at coordinate 39,303,881 of NC_135808.1, forward strand.
TAAATAATCTGTCTGTGTGGGTAAGGTTTACTCATGTGTACCAGGAGGGGAGGGTAAAGAAGTTAACATTTTAAGAGTTAAAGGAGCAAGTCAATCTTTGATGGTGAAAGATGAGGAGTTATAATGTTTAGTATTGCCAGAAAAAATTGTGGAATTCAGGATGAGAAGAGTAGTGTTCCATTATGTAAGGAGATCTTGGAGAGTCTGGTGAAAAGTGGTGAAGTTGTAGGAGCAGTAATAGAGAATAATAATATAGCTGTATCACAGGTGGGTGGGATGCCTACTGTGGTTGAAAAGCCAGTGAAAAATCAAACCACTGAGGTGCTAAAGGAGGCATATCCTGGGATTTGTGGTAACACGGTCACAAAGCCATAGGTTAAGACAAGAAGAGAAATCAAAGAGTAACAATAAAGATGTTGAAGTTCAATTATCAGAAAACATTTTCATCAGAAAGAACAAGAACAGGTGGAGGATGAGGTGGATATTTTTAGTTCAGGAAAGTTTGCAGAATCACAAAAGAAAGATATAGAGATAAAAACAATTGCATCAGAAAGCACACACGGAAGTAGAATCTGAGTGTATATCAGAATGTTATTACCTTAAAAAAGATGTCTTAATGAGGAAATGGAGACCTTTACACATTCAGGCTGAAAAATGGGCAGATATTCATCAAGTTGTGGGTTATAGAAAGAAGGTGTTGTGGATCGCACATGAGGTACCAATAGGCGGTAATTTGGGAGTAAGGAAAGTTCAAGCTAAAATTAAGTACATTTTTATTGGCCTGGACTGCATAAAGGTGTGGCAGAATTTTGGCTGACGTGTCACATATATCAGGTCATAGGAAAACCTTAGGAGGCGATAAAACCAGCATCCCTAATACCCATTTCAACATTTGAGGAACCTTTTAGAAGGGACTTAATTGATTGCATTTCCCTAAAATGAAAAGTGGGAATCAATATTTAGTGACCAGAATGGATGTGTTCACTAGATTTCCAGAGGCCATTCTATTATGCAGTATTAGAACTAAGAGGATTGTATAGAAGTTGCTTACACTTTTTACTAGATATGGACTACCCACAGAAATACAATCAGAAAAGGATCAAATTTTACATCAAAGTTATCCCAGGAGGTTATGGATAGCTTCGGAGTAAAACAATTTCAGTCAACTGCGTATAATCCAGAATCGCAGGAAGCGTTAGGACGATGGCATCAAACTTTAAAGACAATGTTGAGGGCTTAATGTTAGGCTTATTCAGAGGATTGGGTTAAAGGAATTCCATTTGTACTTTTTGCAATTAGGATGCACATAACGAATCAACAAAATTCAGTCCACTTGAATTGATTTTTGGTCATGAGGTAAAAGGACCACTTAAATTGATCAAAGAGAAATTGGTAAGTCAACATTCTGAGACTACATTACTGGACTATGTGTCAAATTTTTGGGCATGTGGTTGACTCATAACTGCCCTCAGACAACTAGGAATGGGCAATAAATGCTGGCCAGCCAGTGATGCCTGTTCCACGAATGAATAAAAATAAAAAAATCCTGTGAAACAGTACTGTTCACAGCTGTTGTTTGGGTAAATTATGGTGGTTTTTGCAGCAGCGTAACTGGCACGGTGATCTCTAGAACTATGGTTGTAATGGGTTCTGACCCCAAGGAAGACAATCTACTGTGTGCCTTTGCCAAAGAGTGTGCAGAAAGTGATGGTGAATATCCAGAGCAAACAAAGGAGGTGGATTGTCTGACAGAGGAGCTGAGGCCAATTGACAAGGGAACAGAGATACAGTGACCTTTCTGAGTTGCCCTAACTACACACATGTAAAGTTTTATCCCTCTGATCCTGCCGAGCTCTCTGAGGACATTACCAGAAGTCATTTATCATTGTAGCAATGGAATTGCACTCGGGCTTGGAATCATAACAGGATTAGGGATTGAAGGAGTCTTGACAAGTACATGAATGAGATGGGAATAGAGGGACATGGTACCCGGAAGTGTAGGGGGTTTTAGTTAAGTCAGGCAGCATGGTCGGTGCAGGCTTGGAGGGCCAAAGGGCCTGTTCCTGTGCTGTAATTTTCTTTGTTCTTTGATTTTGGAAAGGAATGAGGAAGCAGCTGAACAGTGTGTTGAGATAAGAAAGAAAAAGGAATGTTCAATGGTGGAAGACAGGACTGAAATGGACTATACTACTGTTATGTTTGCATATTTAGCTTATATAAAATGTACATAAAATTGCAGAGTACGAACAGTGTGAAACTAGAAGGTTTTGAAACATGAAGCCAACTTTGCATATTGATGCTTCATTTTTTCAATGTGATAATACTGTTTTTTCAATGTGGTGATACTGTGCCTGTAAGAGGTGTATTTTAGTCATGTTTCAGTGCAGGATGTTTCTAGCAGTCCCTTCCATTTTATCAGAGCTGTTCTGTCCACAACCGGCATCCTGTACCTTTGTTGCTGCAGCATAATTACATCATGCTGTTTTGCTGTTTTTGGGGTTCCCTGGGATTTTGCCGAGTGGGGCTTGATTGGGATGATTGACAAGTATATGACTGCGTACAGCTAGGCTTACACAGAGTATCCAAGCTTAGATGCTGCTTGTGAGTTTCTCTTCTCCCCTCTCAGAAGTTGGAGACTGGAATCAGTCAGGAGATAAGTTTATTTTTCTTTCTAGTAGATTGTGCTGTATGAGAATGGATCTTTGTCTGAGATTTACTGTTTTTGGAAGCTGTAGAGAGAGCTATCCCTTTTTGTCTCTAAAGTCTGGAGATCGGGAGCTGCCAGACACTAGGTTTACTTCTCTGAAGTTTTGCTGTTCTGAGGATATATCTTTCTCTGAAAACTGCTATCTGTATCTCTGTCCAGAAGGGTTAAAACACTGCAAATCTAGCATCACATAAGCATTTTTGGTTTCTGTGCTAACTGGTTCGAAAGAAGGGATTTGCGTCTATGGGTGATACTGCTGAATTGGAACAATAGAGAGAACTGTTAACGTATTAAGAAATATATTTTGTCATGTTTAAATCTTTTAATAGGTAAAAGATATGCTAATTATTTTTGTTATATTCTAGCTGTGTTCTTGAATAAGTCTGTTTTGATTAAAGTTTCCTGGTGGGTCACTTGCATTATACCTGGAGTGAAATGCCTTATGCTCACTCTAATGCCAAAATCCAAGTAAAACTTTTGGGTCTAGGCTAACTTCAAAAAATATCTTGGAGTTTCTGGTCTGGTCCATAACACATCGGAGATAGAGATCACCTCTGGGGGCTCAATTTGTGAAAGCAATCACAGCTTTTGTCCACAAGTAACAGACTCATTGACTGTGGGAGAGTTCCATCTCCCCAGAAAAACATTAGGTTACTTGTTTGGTGCCTAGTGGGATCATAGAATCATAGAAACCCTCCAGTGCGGAAGGAGGCCATTCGGCCCATCGAGTCTGCACCGACCACAATCCCACCCAGGCCCTACCCCCACATATTTACCCGCTAATCCCTCTAACCTACGCATCCCAGGACTCTAAGGGGCAATTTTTAACCTGGCCAATCAACCTAACCCGCACATCTTTGGACTGTGGGAGGAAACCGGAGCACCCGGAGAAAACCCACGCAGATACGAGGAGAATGTGCAAACTCCACACAGACAGTGACCTGAGCCGGGAATCGAACCTGGGACCCTGGAGCTGTGAAGCAGCAGTGCTAACCACTGTGCTACCGTGCCGCCCATTTCTGTGGGAGAAAAGAGCAACTGGATGATTCATTGTACTTTGATGAGACACAGGGAAAGTGCTCTGACAGGCCATATGTCAGGTGCTCCAGAAATCAGACCTGTAGGGGATGAATGCAGGTAAACTGAGCTACCCCAACTGCCACCAGATTGAAGCAATCGGGGGGACACCACTGGTGAGTTACTCTAGCCCTTGGAACAGCTGGAAACCGTTTAGCTAACTGGTAGGAGATAATCAAGATGGGGATGGCCATAGGGACAGGGGTAATGGGCCATCATGACGTGCTGTTATCAAAGAAGATCTGCTAAACTGCCAGTTCACTATTTTCCTGTGGCACCCTGCAAAAAGGAAGAAGGTTTAAAGTTAGAAGCTGAGATTTACAACAGGATACTTTAGGATACCATTGGACAACTGGCCATCAGAAGGATTGGGAGAGGTGTTCTCAATAGAATATTGGCCTTTTTATGTGCTCACCCAATGGCAAAGGGGGAAAATGAAAGGGGGCTAGTAGCTACATTAATAATCATACTCACTGAAAGGGTTAATAATCACACAGGTTTAAAAATCACATAAGCTGCAAGCTGCTAACCTCAGTCACACAGCAAAAGCTGTGAGAAAACCACTCGTCTCAATTAAAGCAGACCCAGATAAAAGTCAAGGACCAAAAAACTCCATTACAAGGGAGGCCTCAGTTCCACAGCATACGCATAAGACTGTCATTGAATTATGTGCTGCTGTAGTTTGTCAGTGTTTCTAACAAGAGACAATGGGACAGGGGATTTGATATACCACTGGTTGGAAAAATAGGTACCATAATCGTATCTGGAGGTTAATAGATAAGTAGAAATAAATACGTACTTGGTGATATTATAATTAGGTCGATGTGCACAAGTTGTAATTGGACAATTACACCCTGATGTAATGCATGATGTAAACCTAATCGACAGTTGTGAGTGGATAAAGATGACCTCTATGTAAATGTACATTTCTGATTGATATATGCTAATTTCTTGAAATCAGATCTGGAAGTATGTCTGTCTGTGTGATGCTGTATCCAGCACTCTCTGCTACGCCACTAGCTGGTATGCCAGATTCCCTGCTAGTTCATAGAAATAAAGGCTAATTTTAAAACTTCAATATCTTGTCTGGTCTTTTGAAGGAAACAAAGTCTGTAAGCAGTTGGACATCAAACAGACCCACAACACTCCCCAAGTAATCCCTTCTCAGCATTGTTCAACACAGAGAAGGTTGGGCAGTGAAATTATCACCTGGAAATCGGTCAGATCAGGGGATCTTTGACACATCATCAGATCTGAAACTAGTCAGTGGTGTGGAACCTTTCATCATTCATTGAACCTCATGAACCACTGACTCATTCCTACATGTGAGAGATTGAACAAATGTGATTTGTGTGAGGACTTCACAGGCTCACAGGATCTTTTAATACACTAGATGCATCTGTAGTATCACAGGAGAACAGATAAATGGATGAGAAACTATTCAAATCTGAGGTGTACGACCAAGCCTTTGCAGTTATGAACACTTGTTAATCCCTGGTGCATCCACACTGGGCAGAATCAGTTCACGTGATGTGATATAACAAATGCATTTTGCGGACATATAATCTCCACAATTAGCAACAAATTCACATCAGGGAGATATCATTTATGCCTGATGTTTGCAATAGATCATTCTCACAGTCATTGTATCTCCTTGCACACCAAAGCATTCACTTCGGACAACCCATTCCAACACATTTTCACAGTTATCGATCCTGCACATATACCAGTGCACACACATGAGAGAAATTATTAAAATATGAAGTGTGTGACAAAGCATTTACGCATTTATTGACACTTGTAAATCACCAATGCATTCACACAGGGGAGAAACCATTCACATGTGATGTGTGTGGCATATCATTCTTAACATCATTACACCTCCACGTACACCAGCGCAGTCACAGAGGAAATAAACCGTTCATATGTCAGGTGTGTGCCAAATCATTCTCAGTTAACAAAGCTCTGCATACAGCAGCACATTTTCCCCATTCACGTGTGAGGCATGTGACAAATCATTGGCACTGTTATGAAGCCTCCACATCCATCAGACAATTCACATGGGAGAAACTATTCACGTGTGAGATTTGTGACAAAGCTTTTGAAATATGTACAAGACTTCTAAAACACCAGATGACTCACATACAGACCCTTCCGGTTTGTGAGCAAGCCTTCACACAGTGATCGTGAGTGAATGATTGATATATTCACACAGGAGAGAGACTATCCATATGCGAGGCAAATCATTTTCAAACTGATCATCCCTCCCTGCCCGCCAGTGCGTTTGAGGACACTCACAGGGGAGGAACCCTTCACATGTGAAATGTGCAGTAATTATCCTGAAAGAATTTTAACCTCCTGGTCAATCAGAGAATCCATAGGAAGAACCATTCAGATGTGAGGTGTGTGACAAGGCTCCACACAATCAGTGTACTTCCTTATCTAACAGCACACAGGGGAGAAACTCTGTCAGTGTGACTTCTGCACAAAAGCCTTCACACAGTTGTTAGACCTCTTGGAACATCAGTGACCCCACATGGGAGACAGACCCGACCAGTGTGAAGATTATCAGGATTGTTTCACCTCATCTCGTCTCTCACCAAACACCGACAGCTCCTCATGGAGTCGCACTAAGTTGATCTTTCTCTACACCCTAGGTATGACTGTAATACTACATTCTGCACTCTCTCCTTTCCTTCTCTATGAACGGTATGCTTTGTCTGTATAGCATGCAAGAAACAATACTTTTCACTGTATACTAGTACACGTGACAATAATAAATCAAATCAAATCCCTTACACTGAGAGTTGTTTGTGTTCGTTACCCTCCAGTGCTCACAGAGGAGAGCTGTCCTTCCAAATCACTGTCTATCTCAGCAGTGTCTGTCTCCAACCTCTCCCATCATCAGTCCAATCATTTTAAAAAGGCCAAATTAACCATTGACCAGTTTTTCTACCCAGTATTCATTTTGGAGTTGCAAAACCTCATTAAAATGCAGGCATCTTTTAAAATGAAACTAAAACTGAAGTTCCCTTAATAGGCAACTGCAGAAAAATAAATTAAACTTAAAGCTATATGTAATTGCCAACACACATTAATACACATATAATTTAGCTAAAGCCATACCTATTTCTCGACACAAGATTCATTTCAAGTTCTGGGAAAGATAGAGTTATTTTCAACTGTTCAGTTTTGATTTTGATTTGATTTGATTTATTAGCATATAGTGAAAAGTGTTGTTTCTTGCGCGCCATACAGACAAAAACATTCCGTTCACAGAGAAGGAAACGAGAGAGTGCAGAATGTAGAGTTACAGTCATAGCTATGGTGCAAAGAAAGATCAACTTAATGCAAGGTAAGTCCATTCAAATGTCTGACAGCAGCAGGGAAGAAGCTGTTCTTGAGTCGGTTGGTATGTGACCTCAGACTTTTGTATCTTTTTCCTGATGGAAGAAGGTGGAAGAGAGAATGTGCGGGGTGCGTGGAATCCTTAATTATGCTGGCAGCGGGAAGTGTAGACAGAGTGAATGGATGGGAGGCTGGTTTGTATGATGGATTGGGCTACATTCATGGCCTTTGTAGTTCCTTGTGGTCTTGGGTCTTATTACAACCAGAAATAATGCTTTCTATGGTGCATCTGTAAAAGTTGGTGAGAGTCGTAGCTGACATGCCAAATTTCCTACTCTTCTGAAGAAAGTAGATGCGTTGGTGTGCTTTCTTAACTATAGCGTCGGCATGGGGGGACCAGGACAGATTGTTGGTGATCTGGACACCTAAATACTTGAAGCTCTTGACCCTTTCTACTTTGTCCCTGTTGACGCGGACAGGGGCATGTTCTCCTTTATGCTTCCTGAAGTTGATGACAATTTCCTTCATTTTGTTGACTTTGGAGGAGAGATTATTGTTGCTGCACCAGTTCACCAGATTCTCTATTTCATTCCTGTTCTCTGTCTCATCCTGTTTGCGATCTGACCCACTACAGTAGTGTCGTCACCAAACTTGAAAATTGAATTGGAGGGGAATTTGGCCACACAGTCATAGGTGTATAAGGAGTATAGTGAGGGGCTGAGAACACAGCCTTGTGGGGCACCAGTGTTGAGGATGATCGTGGAGGAGGTGTTGTTACCTATCCTTACTGATCGTGGTCTGTGAGTTAGGAAGTTCAGGATTCAGTCGAAGAGGGAGGTGCCAAGGCTCAGGCTACGGAGTTTGAAGATGAGTTTTGTGGGAATAATAGTGTTGAAGGCTGAGCTATAGTCAATAAATAGGAGTCTGACACAGGTGTCCTTGTTATCTAGGTGTTCCAGAGTTGAGTGCAGGGCCAGGGAGATGGCGTCTGCTGTGGACCTGTTGTGGCAGTAGACAAACTGTAGTGAATCCAGGTAGTCGGGGAGGCTGGAACTGATTCGTTCCATGACCAGCCTTTCGAAGCACTTCATAATGATGGATGCCAGAGACATCGGCCGACAGTCATTAAGGCATGCTGCTTGGATTTTCTTAGGTACTGGAATGATGGTTGTCTTCTTGAAGCTACTAGGACCTCAGATTGTTGTAAAGAGAGGTTGAAGATATCTGTGAATATCCCCGCCAGCTGATCCACGCAGGATCTGAGGGCTCGTCTGGGTACTCCATCTGGGCCAGTCGCTTTCTGTGGGTTGACCTTCAAGGCTGCTCTGACATCTGCAATGGTGACCCCAGATACAGGTTCATCCAGGGCTTCCAGGGTAGAGGGCATCCTCTCGCTGACCTCTTGCTCAAAACGGGTGTAGAATGCGTTGAGCTCATCAGGGAGGGGTGCGTTGGAGCCGGCAATTTTACATGCCTTTATCTTGTAGCCTGTTATGTCTTGCAGACCTCGCCATAGTCAGCGGGGGTCGGTGTGGCTAGTCTGGGATTCTAGCTTGGTCCGGTACTGTCTTTTGGCATCTTTGATGGATTTCCTTAGATCGTATCTGGCTTTCTTGTATAGCACAGTAAGAAGTCTCACAACACCAGGTTAAAGTCCAACAGGTTTATTTGGTAGCAAATACCATAAGCTTTGTGAGACTTCTTACTGTTGTGAGACTTCTTACTGTGCTTACCCCAGTCCAACACTGGCATCTCCACATCATTTCTTGTATAGGTCAGTGTCGCCTGACATGAACGCCTCAGACCTGTACTTCAGCAAGCAGTGGATATCCCTGTTGATCCATGGTTTCCAGTTGGGGAACACACGGATTTGCTTCTTTAGCATACAGTCTTCTACACACTTACTAATGAAGTCAGTTACTGTAGTGGCGTACTCGTTCAGGCTGGTTGCAAGATTTTTAAATACTGACCAGTCTACTGACTCCAAGCAGCCCCATAGGAGATCATCCGATTCCTCAGACCAACATTGCACGACTTTCTTTGATGGATTCTCCCGCTTCAGTTTTTTGTTAGTTATTTTGGTTGATTCAGTTGGTTGATTTCAGTTAGTTATTTTGGTTGATTCAGTTTGCTGCAAACTGAATATTGTATTTGTTGGTTATTGTTCTATTAATCTTCTCTATAGATTTGTAACTCAGAATAAATTCATTTATTCAGCTTCAACCAGTGTGATGTATTCCTATTCGCTGAAACACTCACCAGCCTACAGTAAGAGTCCGGTACACAATATATCAGTTGAATGTTACTGCGGACTGCTATAATTTCTCTATCAATGTATTTAAAATTTCCAGTTCACAGGAAAAAGAATGTTTCCCTCAGAAAGAAAGACATGCATTTATATACAAACTTTCACAAACTCAGTCTATCAACAAGCATTTTACAGCTAATGAGGTAATGTTTGAGGTGTAGTCACTGTGGTGATGTAAGAAACATGGCAGCCAATTTGTGCACAGCAAATCTCATGAACAACAATGTGATATTGACCAGATAATCTGTTTTGTTGATGTTGATTGTGAAATCAATACCCACCAGGACACCAGAAATAACGCCTCTACTCTTCTACAATGTGACTCCAGGGTGGTGTGTTAACTCCCTGGTGCCAGGGTCAAGGATATCTTTGAGCGTGCTCAGGACATAATGAAGGGGGAAGGTGAACAGCCAGAGGTCGTCGTACACGTGGCAAAAGAGCTGGTACAGGGGAGAGGAATTCAGATTTTTGGATCATTAGAATCTCTTCCAAGGCAGGTGGGACCTGTACGAAAAGCATGGGTTGCTCCCCTTAACTGGAGGGGCACCAACAACCTGGCAGGGAGGCTTGCTAGTGCAAAATTGGTGGATTTAAACTAACAGGGCAGTGGGATGGGAACAAAAGCAGCAGGTCAGCATCTGAGCAGAAAGTAGAGGTTATTAGGATAAACAGGCAGAGCCAATCTCATGACCATGGTGAAATGAGGAAACATAAAAGATCAAAGTGTGAGTTGAAAGTTGGAGTAAATGACAGAGATGAGACTCAGTGTTATCAGGGATTAATAAATAAGGTTGGAGAGTGTGGAAAGTGTATTGCACAAGAAAATATTAGAAGAAAAAGACAAATTAGTAGGACGTATTTAAAAACCTTGCACCCAAATGTGTGCACAATTCATAATAAAGTTGATGAGCTGACGGCACAAATAGAGACAAACCGGTACGACCTGGTGGGTATTATTGAAATGTGGTTACAAGAGGATCAGGACTGGGAGTTAAATGTCCAAGGGTACTCAGTATTCTAAGTTGATGAGAAAGAGCAAGGAGGTGGAGTGGCTCTATTGGTTAAGGTTGACATCAAAACTATATTAAGAAATGGTATTGGGACGACGGACCAAAGTGTTGAATCAGTCTGGATGGAAATTAAAAGAAAGGAAGAAACCATTTGCTAGGAGTAATTTACAGACCCCCAAGCAATAATTCCAAAGTAGGGCATAGTGTAAACCAGGAAATAAGGAAGGCTTGTGAGAAGGGCACAACAGTAATTATGGGTGATTTTAATATGCATATGGAATGGAATAAATGAATTTGGCAAGGGTAGCCTCAAGGGAAGGTTTTTAGACTGTATGAGGGATTGTTTTTCAGAGCAACATGTCATGGAGCCAACCAGAGAACTGGCTACTTTAGATTTGGTATTATTAAATGAGGAAGGATTGATGAATGGTCTTGTAGTTAAAGGATCCTCTTGGAAGGAGTGATCACAGCATGCTAGAGTTTCAAATTCAGATTGAAAGAGTGAAGACAGAGTCGCATACCAGAGTTTTAGTATTGGGCAAAGGTAATTATACAGGCCTGAGGAAGAAGCTGACCCTAGTGGACTTGGCAAAAATATTAACAGGCAGGACAGTTGGAGACCAGTGGCAGTTTTTCAGAGAGATACTCAGTACCTCTCGATTAACATATATTCCTGAGAGGAAGAGTAATTCTAAAAAGGTGAAAAATCATCCATGGCTTAACAAGGAAGTCAAGGATAACAAAAGTGAAAACTAGGGCATACCATACTGCAAAAGTTCGTGGCACTCTGGAGAATTGGGAGAACTTTAAATGTCAGCAAAGGGTTACTAAAATCAAAATCAAAAGAGCTAAGATGAACTATGAAAGGAAACATAAGCACTGATACCAGAAGCTTCTATAAAGCTTATTTATTAGTCACAAGTTGGCTTACATTAACACTGTATGAAGTTACTGTGAAAATCCCCTAGTCATCACACTCTGGCGCCTGTTCAGTACGCTGAGGGAGAATTCAGCAGTGTCAGTATGGTTTTATGAAGGGCAAGGTGACAAACTTGCTGGAGCTCTTTGAGGATGTAACCAGCAAGGTAGATAATGGTGATCCTGTGGATGTGGTATATCTAGACTTCCAGAAGGCATTTGACATGTCCAATGCACCGAACCAACACATATTTTGGAGCGTGGGAAGAAACCGGAGCACCCAGAGGAAACCCATGCAGGCACGGGGAGAACATGCAGACTCCACACAATGACCCAAGCTGGGAATTGAGCCTGGGTCCCTGGAGCTGTGAGGCAGCAGTGCTAAGTATATAAAAAGGAAGATAATAGTGAAATTAAATGTTGGCCCTTTAGAGGATGATAATGGTGAGGTAATAATGGCAGATGCACTAAACCAATATTATGTCTCTGTTTTCAGTGGAAGATATAACTTTCTTCCCAAAAACTGCAGTTACTAGAGGGGAATGTAGTGAAATTACGATAACTAGAGAGAAAGTTTTAAGTAAATTAATGGGATTAAAGGCAGATAAGCCCCTGGGCCTGATGGTCTGCACCTAGACTATTAGAGGTGGCAGCAGAAATAGTGGATGCATTAGTTATGACATTCTAAAATTCCCTGGATTCTGGAAAGTTCCCAGTAAAGGAGGCAAAAATTGGGACACTATAACCAGTTAGTTTCACCTCTGTGGGTGGGGAGGTTGCTGGAGTCAATCATTAAGGAGGTGGTAACTGAACAGTTGGAAAAATAAAGCTCAATTCAGCAGTGTCAGCAGTTTTATGAAGGGCAAGTTGTGCTTGGCAAAATTGCTGGAGCTCTTTGAGGATGTAACCAGCAAAGTAGATAATGGTGATCCTGTGGATGTGGCATAACTAGACTTTTGGCCAAAATGGATAATCTCACACTTATCCACATTAAAATTAAACTACATCTGCCACATTCTGGCTCATTCTCCAAGCCTATCAATATCCATCTGTAAACTCTTTAACTATATCAGAGCCTGCTTTCCCACCTATTTTAGTATTATTCACAAATTTTGCTATGTTACATTCTGTCCCTACTTGCAGATCAGTTATATAGATTGTAAATAGTTGAGGTCCAACTGAACCCTGCAGCACCACACTAGTTACAGTTTGCCATCCAGAGAAGGACCCATTTATCCTGACCCTCTGCTTTCTGTCAGTTGGCCAATTCTCTATCCCCAACACCCTGAGATCTAACCTTCTGGATCAGTCTTTTAGACAGCACCTTGTCAGTTGCCTTCTGGAAGTCTAGTTATGCCACATCCACAGGATCTGGGCGTCCTTGTACATGAATCACAGAAAGTGGGTATGCAGGTGCAACATATAATAAGAAATGCAAATGGCATCCTGCCAGTTATTGCAAAAGGACTGGATTTTAAAAGTAAAGAAGTGTTGTTGCAAATGTATAAGGTGTTGGTGAGACCACACCTGGAGTACTGTGTCTGGAGAAAGGATGTGGTAGCACTGGAGGCAGTTCGGAGGAGGTTCACCAGATCGATTCCAGAGATGAAAGGGCTGTTGTACGAGGAGCAGTTGAATAGCTTGAGCTTGTACTCATTGGAGTTCAGATGAATGAGGGGGGATCTGATTGAGGTATATAAAAGGCTAAAGGGGATTGATAAGGCGGATGTTGAACAGGTGTTCCCCCTTGTGGGACAGTCTAGAGGAAGAGATATAGGTATGTTTCTGATGAAAAGTGAGATAAAGGGCTATGGAGATCAGGCAGGAAAGTGGAGTTGAGACCAGGATAAGATCAGTCATGATCATTTTAAATGATGGAATGGGCTCAAAGTTTAAATCCCCCCGATCTGCTGTTCAAATTCACCTCTGTTTCACTGATTAGTTTCCCAAGCTTCAAGAAGCTTACGTTACTCCAGAAATATTTGGCGCAATTTGAATTTTAAACAAGGTTCCATGTGGTATGTAAAATGATTGCTGTCTGAAACCTTTATTTACACATGAGGACATTGGAAGTCACATTAATGTGGGATCCACAGTGTATAAAAGAATTTAAACACCTTCCTGGTCATAAAAAAAAATCCATGTACTATCATTTACAAATTACTCCACATACATAATTCATAAAGAAAATGATCACACATGAACAATAAACAGTTTGTTCTTATGTAGTTCCAATTTCCTCTCCTTACACACACATGTGGACATAATCTATAAAGTGTTCAGATCTTCTTATGGTATGTGTGAGAGATGTTGGCTGTTCATCTGGTGTCTGCTGGTCCCTGAGGTTACGTTGTCTCTCTGGGGAATGTTGTTGCCATGGAGAATGTTGCTATGGTAAACGCTGCTGCTGAGCCATTGCATTTGTTGGGGACAGGTTGACCTCAGGGACTGATGGTCGTTCAGTTCCTTGCTCAGTTGGTGAAATCAGATCTGCCTCATCAGCTGTCTGCTGTGAAGGAACAGCTTCTCCGGTTGCACGTAAAAGTCTGTGGCTGTGATGATAGATTTGGCCATTCACTTTCACTGTGGATGATTGAGGTGACAACTTCTCTACACAGGTCCCAAATTGCCAAGTGAGCTAACTTTAATTGAATGTGTTGAATGTTTGCACTCTGACTAGCTCGCCAACTCTCAGCTCTGGAAATGATGTGGCAGCTTTATCAAAGCGAAACTTTTGGTCATTTCAATTTGATCTTGTCTCCCACTCTTGTTACTACTTTTGGCTTCAGTAGTTTGTTTGCTATTTTTGCAAGAGTAGTCTGGTGTACAGTGACATCAGTCACTGGACTAGACAACTTTCCATGCCTTCAGTACATGTGTTTCTCCACTCTAACACTGCTTTGTACCCATCTGTACTGGATCTACTCCATTTTTGGATGATCCCTTTGGCACTTTTTCTACTGACAAAGCCTTTCCATTTGACTGGACATAGTTTAAAGATAATGTGTTGTGCTGAACTTTCCAATTATTTATGAAGTGCCGGAATTCTTCACTTGTGAATTGAGGACCAATGTCACACATCATAAGGAAGGAACAGCACGCTCCGAAAGCTTATGGTATTTGCTACCAAGTAAACCTGTTGGACTTTAACCTGGTGTTGTGAGACTTCTTACTGTGCTTACCCCAGTCCAACGCCGGCATCTCCACATCATGACACATCATAATGTCAGGAATGCCATGACAACTGAAGTGTGCTTTCAAGCATTCTATACAATCTCAGTCAAACTCCCAGTAGTCTGAATAGTAGTCACTGTGACAAGATAATCAGTTCCAGTGAGAGTGAAGACATCCTTGCTGCATGAGGGTTGCCCCAAGTCCTGTTTCACTGGCATCTCACTGTAGGGTGACTTTATCACTGACATCACAGTACCTCAGCACTGGTGTTGTTGTCATTAGTTGTTTGATGTGAGTGAAAGCTGCTTTTGTTTTGTGCCCCAATTGCACTAAACATTGTTTGCGGATTTATACTCTGATGACAGATCAGCGGGATCTTGGTTAGGTAGTTCCTGTGTTTTTAAATTCATTTTCATTGGATGTGGGCATTGCTGGCTAGGCCAGCACTTATTGCCATTCCCTCCAGAAGGTGGCAGCGAACTGCCTTCTTGAACCGCTATAGTCCATGCGGTGTAGGTAAAGCCACAGTGCTACTAGGAAGGGACTTCCAGGATTCTGACCCAGCAAGAGTGAAGGAATGGCGATATATTTCAGAATGGTGAGTGACTTGGAGGGGATCTTCAGGTGATGGTGTTCCCAGGTATCTGCTGCTTTTGGCCTCGTACATGCTGTCGAAGGAACATTGGTGAGTTCCTGCAGTGCATCTTGTAGATGGTACACGTGGCTGCCACTGTTCATTGGTGATGGATGGATTGAATGTTTGTAGAATGGGTAGCAATCAAGCAGACTGCTTTGTCCTGGATAGTTTGAGCTTCTTGAATGATGTTGGAGCTGCCATCCAGGTATATGGAGTACTCCATTACATTCCTGACTTATGCCTTGTAGATGATAAGACAGGTTTTGGGGAGGCAGGAGTTGAGTCATGCACTGCAGGATTCCTACCCTTTGACCTGCTCTGGTAGCCACAGTATTTATATGGTTAGTCCAGTTCAGTTTCTGGTCAATGGTAACCCCCATCATGTTGATGGTGGGGGATTCATCATTGGTAATAGTTAGGTCTTGTTGGAGATGGTCATTGCCTGGTACTTGTGTGGCGTGAATGTTCTTTACCTCATATCAGCCCAAGCCTGGATATTGTCCAGGACTTGCGGCATTGGACGTTGACTGGTTTATTATCTGAGGAGTCTCGAATGATACTAAACATTGTGCATTCATCAGCAAACATCCCCACTTCTGATCTTATGATAGAAGGAAGGTCATTGATGAAGAAGCTGAAGATAGTTGGACCTAGAACCACTACCCTGAGAAACTCCTGCAGAGATGTTCTGGAGCTGAGATGATTGGCCTCCAGTCAAGTGTGACTCCAACCACTGGACAGTTTTCCCCTTGATTCCCATTGTCTCCAGTTTTGCTAGATGTCCTTGAAGCCATACTTGGTCAAATGCTGCTTGATGTCAAGGGCAGTCACTCTCATTGCACCTCTGCTATTCAGTTTCCTGATGTTTCAGGAGTTCCAACAACTGTGTGAAGGTTTTATTATAGAATTCACACTGATAGAGCTTCTCCCCTGTGTGAAGATGTTGAATCAGGAGATACACTGATTGTGTGAAGTTCTTCTCACACATCTCACACTAAAATGGTTTCTCACCAGTGTGGAACCACTGGTGCTTCAAGAGGTTGGAGAAGTTGTGGCAGTCTTGTCACAAATATTGCACCTGTGTGAATCTACTGGTGGCCTAGGAGTATTAAAGATGTCACAAACACTTCATCACAAATGTCACACTTGAAGGGTTATTCCACTGTGCGAACTGACTGATGAAGCTGGAATTTTGAGCATGTGAAGAATGATTTAAAACACACCTCACACATGAATGGTTTCTTCCGTGTGAATGCATTGGTGTCTGCGGAAATCCGATAATGACGAGAATGATTTCTCACACACATTACATGTGAATGGCTTCTGCCCTCTGTGCGTGCGTTTGTGTGCGCAAAGGTTCCCTGACAGTGAGGATGATTTCTCACACAGCTCACACCTAAATGGTTCCTCTCGTGTGGTTTGTCTGATGGACCAGTAGGCTCGAGGACCTTGAGAATGCTTTGCCACACACCTCACATCTGAATGGTTTCTCCCCTGTGTGAATACGTTGGTGTACACGGAGATCTGTTGATGCTGAGAATGATTTCTTACACACCTCACACATGAATGGCTTCTCCCCTGTGTGGCTCCTCTGATGGACCAGTAGGCTCGAGGACCTCGAGAAGGATTTCTTACACACCTCACACCTGAATGGTTTCTCCCCTGTATGAATGCGCTGGTGCACACGGAGATCCGATGATGCTGAGAATGAATTCTTACAGGCCTCACAGGTGAACGGTTTCTCCCCGGTGTGAATACGTAAGTGCCTACGGAGATCCGCTGATGATGAGAATGATTTGTCGCACACCTCACATCTGAAGGGTTTCTCCCCTGTGTGAATGCGCTGGTGTTTCTGGAGGCTCCATGACCATGGGAATGATTTGTTACACACCTCACACCTGAATGGTTTCTCACCTGTGTGAATGCGTTGGTGTGTACGGAGATCCGCTGATGCTGTGAATGATTTCTTACACATCTCACAAGTGAACGGTTTCTCCCCTGTGTGAATGCGTTGGTGTATGCGAAGATTTGATGATGCTGAGAATGATTTCTTACACACCTGACACATGAAGTGTTTTTCCCCTGTGTGAATGCGCTGGTGTCTACGGAGATATGATGATGTTGAAAATGAGTTGTTACACACCTCGCATGTGAATGGTTTCTCACCTGTGTGAATGCGTTGGTGTATGCAAAGACTCGATGCTGACAGGAATGATTTTTCACACACATTACAAGTGAATGGTTTCTCTCCTGTGTGAGTGCGTTGGTGTGCGCGGAGGGTTGATGACTGTGAGAATGATTTGTTGCATATGTCACAAGTGAATGGCTTTGCCCCAGTGTGAATTAGCCAGTGCTTCACAAGGGTAGATAATTGTGCAAAACCCTTGTTACAGACCTCACATTCAAATGGCTTCTCCCCAGTGTGAATTCGTCGGTGATTTAATAGGACTGATAATTGTGTAAAGCCCTTGCTACACACCTCACATTCAAATGGCTTCTCCCCAGTGTGACAGCGTCGGTGAGCATCCAATGTCGATGGATATTTGAAAGCTCGATCACACACCTCACATTTCAGTGGTTTGTCTGCCATGTAGCTGTCCTTCTGTCACAGGAGGGAGAACAGATGATGGGGTGTTAGATCATATGGGCCTGTGGATCCCTCCTTGTACACTTCACACTTGAACAGCCTCTCAATTGTTTATTAGATCATGCGGTTCGACGAATGATTGAAACTCTCACCACACTTGGAGCCACTCACACTTCTTCCCAGCGGCACTCTAACCAATCACCCACAGCCAAACCATCAGAAAGGTTGGTTCTGATGGAAGGTTCCACACCACTGACCAGTTTCAGATCTGATGATCTGTGAAAGTTCCCCTGTCCCGACTGATTTCCAGATGATGGTTTCACTGCCCAACCTTCTCTGTGTTGAGCAATGCTGTGAAGGGACTGGGTGTCTTCCCACAGTTGTGCAGTTGTTTCTTGGGTGATGGTCAGGATCTAGATGCTGTGTCTATCCTCTCAATATTCTCTGGTGAAGTATGGTGAATTCATTCTGTAAAACAGGAAAAGGAAACATGATTCCCTCCAACTCCCTCTCCACCTTTGCTGAAGGGACTGACTCCTCAGCTAGAAACTTTCCACAGCAAGTTCCAGATTGCTGTTTCCCTGTGTGGGGGATCAGATGCAAGTCCTTTCTTTTTCCTCACTTGACTGGTACACACCCTCTGTTTCCAGCAGGGACGCTGGATAGTGACCAGGAGCTGACAACATGGCTACTTTCTTTCCTCTGGCCTGACTTACATCTTCCCAGGCACTGTGAGAGCAATGGAAAAGGAATTCGGGGACAGTGCAAAACAGGCAATCAATTCATTATGCGCTCGATTTGTGCTGGCGAAGGCCAATTTTACCCATTGAGTTTGTGTTTAATGTAAAAACAGGAGGAGAAATATTAATTCAAGTAAAATTTTGAAATTTCCTTCCCTTGGTTTTCCAAAACTTTACACAGAAATTGCACTGGCCGGAAGTGCTGGAAGCTAAGGAAAATATTGCTTCAGTGTAGCTGATTGAAGGGTTCTGGTTTATCCTGGGAAATTAGATACACTGCACTCACTCAGACTGCACATCCCAAATTCAGCTATCAGACACAGCACTGGGCAAAACTATCAAATCCAAGCCCAGGCTTTTGGGAAAGGCCGAGGCCTTCAGGTAAAATCTTTAAAGGTATTAAAAGTCACCGTAATACTTGTGTCTCTGCCCCTCCCAGATAATTACACCTCACCTTCTCATATTCAGCAATGACCCATCAACAAAACTCAGCCTGTAAATCAGAAGGGAAATGCTTCCAATAAACACACTCAACATCCAACACACAGCTCCAATCAAACAGCTCAGCACAAAGCACCGAGTAAACAGGTCTCTCAGCTGGATCTTCTCACACAGCATAAGGGGCATTCCCACACCTGATTCCCCACAGGATAATCAGATTGTCTGAACATTAGTGTGGATATTATGCAATGTAATTATTATAAATTCTGCTCCTTCACTCACCATCTCCTCACTTGGTTTTCAGTTCCTACAGGAAGTGAAGCAGCTGTGAAAGAGGAAGAGGAGGGAATGGGCAGAGTGGGTGGGCTCTCTGATTGACGTCTCTCACAGCCAATCCAAATATTTCTGCAGTAACAAGAGTTTCCTGAAGATTGGGAAACTGACCGGTGAAACGGAGGCGACTTTGAGCAGCAGATCAGGTGGGGATTTAAACTTGTCATTGTCCCATCTGAATAAAACCTCAATTATTGCAGCTGCTGTCTGAGTTCCCCTGGTAAATGTTTCACAGAGATTTCTAGTGTGGGAATAGCATTCTTCATCCTCGGAGACTTTCAAACTGACAACATCAGTGTGGGATGTGTAGCCTTGGATGTGTTTGACAGCAGATCAGAAGAGGAAAACTCAGCATCCAAGGCAGTGACGATGTGCAGTGGTGGGATCAGCACATGTACAGGAGAGAGAGAGAGAGATGTCCGGAGAGGGGGAATTGACCCAGCAATCGGAAAGTGTTTCTCATCTTGGGAGAGTGACTTGGTGACTTAGGAAGAGTGCTCGGGCTCATTGTGGGAATAGATGCCCCATGGTTTGATATCTTACAGCCCTATCCTGCCCAGGGGTCGCCTGCTGTGAAGGTTTGGATTTCCTCAGCTGCAATTTCTCAGACTCATTCAGCCCTTCCGGTTATTATCCTGCAGTGTTCTCATCTGTTCACCTCTTCAGGGATTTGAAAATATTACTTGAATTAACATCCTCTCAAGCGATATTCCTGACCATTAATGACCTCAGCCATATGGTGGCCGGTTAGCTCAATTGGCTGGTCGGATGGTTTGTAATGCAAAACGATACCAACAGCATGGGTTCCAGTGCGGTACTGAGGAGTGGAAGAGATTACAGAGATAGGGAGGGGAGAGGCCATGGACAAGTTTGAAAACAAGCTCAAAAATCTTACTAAACTAACACTGGGATTTCCTGGAAGAGTTCCCTTGAGTTTTATTCCTGACGGACTGGTGGAACTGTACCTGAACCAAAGAATTTTCATGAGTGAATGAAAGCATAATGCTTAATCAGTAGACAATCCCTTAAAATGTCAATTCCAGCTGACATCAGGTACTTTACCACCTTTCAAAGCTTCAGGAACCCAGACACAAAGACAACACTGACACCTGCAGCTCCAACTAGTTACCATTTAAATCAAATCAAACATTCAGGCTGCCAGTTTACAGGGGGAAAAGCACTTGATACACAGCCTCAGGACTTAACCTCTTCGGCATTGAATCTAATACAACAGAAGTGTATCTTATGGTTAGCCTTGGCTTTGTTAGCATTTGATGACTCGGGGAATTTCACAGTAACTTCATTGCAGTGTTAATGTAGGCTTTACTTGTGACTATCAACTAAACCTTTTCTCATCACTGAGTCAGCATGTTGTTGGTTCAAGTCTCAATCCAGAATCTTGAGCACTGAGGCTGACACTCCAGTGCAATACTGAGAGATTGCTGCACTGTCAGAGGTACTATCTTTCAGATGGGTTAAACCAAGGCCTTGCAGGTGAATGTAAAAGATCCCATGACACTACATTATGGAAGAGCAGGGGAGTTATCTCTGATGTTCTGGTCAATATGCATCCTGTAAACAACATCACAAAAACAGATTATCTGGTCATTATCACACTGATGTTGGTGGGATCATGTGTACTACTTGATTGCCATGTTTCCTACATTACAACAGTGACTACACTTCAAAACACAATTCTTTGGCTCGGAAGAGCATTTGATTCCCACCAAGGGTCAATCTCTGCTTTTCAATTCAACCATTTGTGCTTCCTCATATTCCAACTCCGAAAGTTCGGCGCCAACCGCCGCTGCAACTGGCAGAACTACAGCGCCCATCAGGCATTGTGGGCTGGTTTTTCCCCTGATTCCATACTGCTGCTCCTCATTGTGCAGGCTCCAGGGCCACATGCAGTAATGCAGTCATCCCAATTCGATACTTTGGCTGCACTCTTCCTCTGCAGATGCTGTCAGACATGCTGAGATTTCCAGCATCTTCTGTTTTTGTTTCAGAATCCAGCATCTGCAGTATTTTTCTTTTATACTGTATGGATAATGCAGTTCTGACTGGATGAGGGTCTTTCTAGAAAGCGGATGGGCAGAACTGGGTGGAGCAAGACGTCAATGGAGCCACGCCACCTCTTATGTGTCAGACCTGCTGAGATTTTTCAGCATTTTCTGTTTTTGTCGTAATTGACATTCATTGTGGGCTGGTCTACCATTTCCTCTCTCCCTGATTGGCTAACATAGCCGTCATTCAGAGCGCTGAGCTGTTTGATTGGAGCTGTGTGTTGGATATTGAGTGTGTTTATTGGAAGCATTTCCCTTCTGATTCACAGGCTGAGTTTTGTTGATGGATATGAGAAGGTGAGGTGTAATCATCTTGGAGGGGCAGAGACACATTTATTGAACTGTTTTTTAATGCCTTCATTAAAGATTTTACCTGAAGGCCTTGGATTCTCCCTAAAGCCTGGGCTTGGATTTGATAGTTTTGCCCAGTGCTGAATTTGGGA
This sequence comes from Mustelus asterias, assembly GCF_964213995.1. Lineage (NCBI taxonomy): Eukaryota > Metazoa > Chordata > Chondrichthyes > Carcharhiniformes > Triakidae > Mustelus > Mustelus asterias. Next base: position 39,325,670 of record NC_135808.1, read on the forward strand.
TGTGCAGTCTGACTGAGTGCAGTTATCTAATTTCCAGGATAAACCAGAACCCTTCAATCAGCACTGAAGCAACATTTTCCTTCGCTTCTAGTGTGGAAGTTAGGTTATAACAATTGTGAAAATTAAAGTTTCATAATTGTAAAAATAAAACTCTGTCAAGTAATGGAAGATGATTATTAGCCAAACACGACCTTCAGTCAGACCTTCAGGAAGGCCAACAGGATAAAGTGAGTGTATCTAAAACCTTGTTCCATAAACACGGCATTCCAGAACAGCAGGATGAAAACGAAGAACAAGTTACCATGGCGATTACCAAATAGCAAGACATGGGGACATATTATGCTCATGAAGGATTGGTTTTCTATTGGGTAAGAAAGGGTAAAAGGGCTATGCTGTGATTGGTGGATATGTATGTCAATGAAAGATGTGAAAAATCTCTTGTTCCTGATTTGCTGTAATTGACTATAACTGCTGAGCTGTTTCTTTATAACCTCAGAACTGTTCCGGTCATTCGGTGTTGATCGTTCTCCTTGTGTACAAGTAATTAAAGACCTTGCATTGGATGCATGGTGTCTAGCGCTGTTGGTGTTAATAGTCGTCTGAATGTGCCTTTAGATTGCTGATAGTCAACAGAATGCTAACAGTTTTTGGAGGATCCACCGACATTGCAAACTCCTGGAGTGTCTACACGGGAAGGAAGCGTGCTGCCTCACTGACCAAGGGCTTGGAGACTGCGGCTGCCTGATTTTTGGGCATTGAGCCAATTTGACCAGGGGAATGCACACGTTGTCCTGTGTGGACATTACCAGGGTAAGCATGAGGTGAGGATTCTAGTCCCTTGAGGGTACAGCTAAGGGTTGGGGGTTGGACCCCCATAAGGCATTTTTCCAGGTTTGAGTCCCTGGAAAACCGCGGTCCCGATTTGATTGACTACCTAATTCCAAATTGATTCAGATTTTCTGCTGTTATACCCTTTTCTGCCACATGATGGCGCTGAGCCAGAAGATCTTGGGCTGCTCGAATTGTGTTTTAACCCTTTGGCCTTTTCATTAGTCTTGACTGTCTTGTCTGTGTGTCAGCTTTTTTGTCTGTCTGTGTGTAACCGTGTCTCATGCCAGCCGGCAGGATAGAATAGATCCGAAATGGGTGAAGTGGACACAGGGTAAAGAAAAACCTTTTCCACCTGATGGTACCTTTAATAGGGACCACATTGAGGTTTTGGGATGTGTGTTAAGAATAAAGGAGAAGAAAGGTAAGAGAGATGTGCGGTGGTTTGCATATTTCCAGTGGCGAATGGAGATGCAGAAGCAGTTGGATGAGTCCAGAAAATGGGTTTAGAGAATGTTAGAAGGTCTGAGGAACTAAGGAATTGGAAGGGAGATGTTGAAGCCAAGATCTTGGTTGCGCAGCGCCCTCACAAACGAGCAAAAAAAATCACTTCCTGCTGAGCAGGATGATGAGGAGGAAGATTGGTCGCCCCCGTATCCTCCTTTATCGGATTCATAGTCGAATCCAACTGAGGCCACACAAAACCCCCCACCTCCTTATGGGTCGACGCTCTCTGCCGATGCTCCTGAGCAGGGGATCCCTCCTCCTCCTCCCCCCCCCCCCCCCAACCCCCTCTCGAAGTTGTGGGCCCCTCAGGATTCGTAGCAGGTGCATCTAAAAGAACCCCCATCTCATCCTGAACCAGATCCCAGGCTCCCCCGCCCCCCCCCCCCCCGCACCGGTGCGACAATTGCCTCTCCGTGCCTTTCCCGGACCTCGGGGAACATCCTTAGTTCCCTTAGTTATTTTTTCTCTCGGATGTATTTTAATAGTCCAGAGTCTAAATGTACATTGGCATAGGATACATATCAAGTTCCTGTACCGTGCTATGGATGTATTATGTAAAGAAGTTTCGCTTGGTGTTCATGAATTGTTTGGGAATATCTCAAAACACTGGAATGTCAGCGCTTGTAAATATTCTTGTAACGGGGTTGCATCCTGATCTGAAGGAAATGTTTGCAATGACTTGTGTTGGGGGTGGGAGGGAAGACAGGACTTAACCAAGCTTGTTAGCGCCCTCCAGCACTGTGAATCCAGCTCCAATACAAGAAGCCAAAATTGAGAAGTAAAGTTACAGATAATGTATTATACATGATCCAGTTGGGGTAGAGTTCGTGGAGGACGCGGGCTGGGAATAAGGCTGGTCGAGGCAGGACACAAGTGCCTGTTTCACCTGCGGTCTCTAGGAACACTGGTCCCGATACGGTAAGAGTTTTAACAACACCAGGTTAAAGTCCAACAGGTTTATTTGGTAGCAAATACCATTAGCTTTGGGAGCGCTGCTCCTTCGTCAGATGGAGTGGAAATGTGACGAGTGGAAATCTGACGAAGGAGCAGTGCTCCGAAAGCTAATGGTATTTGCTACCAAATAAACCTGTTGGACTTTAACAGTTTTAACAACACCAGGTTACTGTGTTTACCCCAGTCCAACGCCGGCATCTCCACATCCCGGTACCGTATCCAGAGACCTTCAGCCACGCCACCCTGTTTCCCCCACTGCCTGCACCCCCAGCAACTCCCTATACCATGCATTTAATTTAGCCATAAATGTCAATATGTGACTGCTGCTTAAAATATTGCAGAATTTACTTGTATAATTTGCTGTGTAATGTTATTCCTGTGATAGCATTTTTTGCTTTTTCCTTGTTTTGATTTTTTTGACCTTGTGAAGCTTCAGTTTTGCTGTGTCATTATCAGTTCCCAGTATTGTTTTGGAATGTAATTTCCATTCACTAGCTGCCAGCGAACTCTGTCTTTATTTTCACAACAGTCGGGTTTATGAAATTGTAAATTAATACAGCTGGTAATTTACTTTGCTGATTACTTTAATTCTTGCATTTGATATATGTAATTTTATCTTTTTCATGGGTGAGCATTTCATGTACGAACGAATGTTTATAACTGCTGTTAGAGAAAAGACCATGCTTTAATGATTACAGTAAGAAAAAATCTGCAGTCATTTGGGGGATGGGGTTGCTCAGTAAATTGGCTATTCAGATCCCCATGAGAATCATAACTATCCTAATCTTAAACATCAAACATAAATACGAAAGTAAATAATCAGTAATAATTAAGTTTTAAAAGTATAAAATCAATTAAATGGAAATCGCCAAAATTAAGAGAATGAAATAAATATCTGGTGTTAATTGGAATTAACTTCAGTTGCCATAATGCTTCTTAGTTTGTGTCAAAAGTTCAGAGTGCTACTGCTACAAAGATTCTATCAAATACAGATATAAGTATATGCATGGAGTCCCAACTATGCTGAAATCAGCTGTCCCCTCCAGGACCTCGGCCCCCAACAATTTCCTCTGGTACTTTTTTTTTTGATGTGGAGATGCCGGCGTTGGACTGGGATGAACACAGTAAGAAGTCTCTCAACACCAGGTTAAAGTCCAACAGGTTTATTTGGTAGCCAATACCATAAGCTTTCGGAGCACTGCTCCTTCGTCAGATGGAGTGGAAATGTGCTCTCAAACAGTGCAGACACAAAATCAAGTTGCAGAATACTGTATTACAGTGAATTACAGTATTCTGCAACTTGATTTTGTGTCTGTTTGCACTGTTTGAGAGCACATTTCCACTCCATCTGACGAAGGAGCAGTGCTCAAAGCTTATGGTATTTGCTACCAAATAAACCTGTTGGACTTTAACCTGGTGTTGTGAGACTTCTTACTTTTTTTCCCAGCGAAATGAGAGAGAGAGAGCAGCCAAAGGCCGGCACTGGATTGAACAACTCAAAACATAGTCTGGATCGAACTTACTAAACATCGATCTGTGTCTACAATAACTGAATACTTACCTTACATTGTTGAAAGTTGTGCGCAGGCACAACTTGCTTCGGTGGCTATGAGCAAGCTTGTTTACCTTGCATTGTACTTCTAAAGAATGCAGCTAAATTCGTAGACTGGACCCAGAATTCCAGGCTGGTGTGGCCAAATTAGCTTTAAGCATAGCACAATTAGTTACATTAGGCAGAAATGCCTTGAAATTAAGCCTTTTAGCTGGGCAAATCATAGAGGATCTCACAATCCCTCCTTGATTCAGAGGCCGCTGTAGCCTCTGCACCTGTATTAGTGCTAAACTATGATGAGCCTTTTAACCTTTTATGTCCACATGTAAAATGAGTTCTCCCAGGACGTACCTACCCAATCTTACAGGGTGGGATCCTGCTATAGCACTCCTGCCATGGCTTGCCCGCATGTTACATGAGTTTACCCATGGAGGCAAAGGGGAGATGATCAGGATAGTGCTGCAGTCGTGGTTCGCACCAGGATTTTCCACTTTGGCAAGAAAAGTTGCTGCTCGATGCTTACTCTGACATAGCAATAACCTGGAAAGATGCCACCAGCAGCAGGTCCACAACCGTGGGGCCCTTTTGTGCAGCTACAAATGGACTTTATACAAATGCCCAAATGTATGGGGTATAGCTATGCACTTGCTATTGTATGTTGATTTTCGTGATGGGTAGAAGGGTACCCAACTAGAATGAATGACACTGTTACTGTAGCTAAGTTGCTGTTACGTGAATATGTTCCTCGATTTGGGATTCCCAAGACACTATCTAGTGACAACAGCCCCCACTTTACAGGGAAAGTGATACAGGAATTATTGAAAGCATTACAATGCAGACAACACCTTTCCTGCCCCTACCATCCCCAGTCTATGGGTGCAGTTGAGGCAAAACGGAATACTAAAGAATAAGTTAGCCAAATTGTGTGAGGAAACAGGGCCTAAAATGGCCTGAAGCCCTACCTCTGGTCCTCATCGTCATGCACTCCCATCCTAATTGTACTACCTTTTTGATACCTTATGAGATTGTAATGGGACGTCACATGCGCTTACCTATCTCCCCACCCCTATTAAACAAGTGAATTCCCATTCCATGGAACGAAGAAATGATGGATTATTGCAGAGCTCTAACCAACTCTCAAAGGTTTGTATTCCCTGGTCGTCGAAGCTCAGAAGCAAGTCACCACTGAGGGCTGCCATACCTACCAAGCAAAAGACATCATTAAGACCTTCCAAAAAAAGCTTTGCCTGGAACCTTGGTGAGAGGGACCTTGCCACGTCCTGCTGACAACTCAAACAGCCGTGAAGGTGGAAGGGAAACCTCAGAAGAAACTTAAACAAGAACTTGATACTGTTTGAAATGTGGATTTTTTGGTTGTCATTGATTGTGCTGCCCTTTGCAGAGGCGTGAGTTAGCAATTCTGCGATTCAAAGAATGCAGGCTGTCGCTTCATAGGGCAACCAGACCCAATGTTGGATCTGTACGCACCTCCCTGCCACCCCCATCTCATCAGAAATGCATTTTTGTGCTCTCCCTTCAAACCTTGAGTGGTCTGCGGAAGCCATGGTGATCCTCATACAATGGGCACCTACCTGGAGGCAACAGCTTACCCCTGTGGCCATTAAGACACCGGCATGGCTGTGTGTTCGGAGGAATTATACTCGTGGGGACATTGAGCTCCTGTACTTACCTTGCTGATTATGACTATTGGGAAACCCAGTTTCGCTTCCACAATCTGTCTGGTCCCATGACATCCTTTTGGGATTACACGACTAACTCCCTCGTGCATTGCTCAGACCCCCACATCCGAGGCCGAACTCCACTATACTAAGGGTGAGTGTGATTGCTAGTGATCGCACAACCTCACCCTCAATGGTCTCGTTACCGTCTGGCCTTCTGATGGCATCTATCCCAAGGGATCAGGACCTTGTAACCATGGGGATCAATCCAGGTGTGCAGACCAAGTAGCCCTAAGGGCTCTACGTCTAAGTCAGACTTGTCATGTCCGTTGGTCTGCCAGGAGAAATCTTTCCATACCCAGTATTGGCTCACCTTTTGCCAAAACTCCACATTCTGGTACCCGACCCTTGTTCGCAATGGTTCGTTCTGGCTCTAAGGGGATGGAGCCTACAAGACACTCCCTGTTAACTGAGCTGGCACCTGCACCATAGGTCACATGATTCCCGAGGCCTTTGGGGGTCAAGCATCTATTCATCCACTCCCTTCACAACCATCTAAGCTTTGTGAAGTGGTCAGTTCCAAACCCACTAGTCACCCATAACACTGGCTTTCACCAGTTTGTTTGAGCCCTCCTCCCAGGTCTTGGGGTCTCAGAATTAAAAAAGGCCATTATTATTATTTCCACTACCATGGCAATAATTGAAAACCGTGGATGCCATTCAGGGCCTGCAGTCGGAGGTTCAGTCCCTTTCTAAAGTGGTGCTACAGAACCACATGGCCCTTGATCTCTTGCAAGTGGCACAAGGGGGAGTGTGTGTGGCTGTCAATGAGACATGCTGCTTCTACGTCAATGAGGATTATAGGATTGAGAGCGATGTGCATACTATTCAGGAGTTGGTGCGCCTCCTGCACTCAATTGCTCAGGAAAAGCCATTTGACTGGTGGGGTTGGCTCCATAACATTATTGGTGGTTTGGAGGCTTTCTCAAGACTCTTCTCAAATACCTTGTTGTGGGCCTGGCCTTGCTCACTGTCCTGTCGTAGTTATCCAACGTGTCTCTTGCTACATCTGTTCTATTTTGCTGCCCTCATGATCCTATCCACAGCCCAGTTCCCTGTCTCCTCCCAGCCTACGAGTCAGCCGAGGGAAGAATTTAGAAAACTAATGTGCATACAACTTGTGGAGGGCCCAAAAGGTTGTCCTTAAAGGACAAAAACGGGGGAAGTGTGGAAGTTGGGTTACAACAATTGTGAAAATTAAAGTTCCATAATTGTCAAAAAAAAAGTCAAGTAATGGAAAATGATTATTAGCCAAACACGGCCTTCAGTCAGACCTTCAGTGAGGCCAACACTGACGTATGCAGGATAAAGTGAGTATATCTAAAACCTTGTTCCATAAACATGGCATTCCAGGTCAGGACAGCAGGATGAAAACAAAGAACAAGTTACCATGGCGATTACCAAATAGCAAGATATGGGGACGTAATACGCTAATGAAGGATTGGTTTTCTATTAGATAAGGAAGGGCAAAAGGACTATGCTATGATTGGTGGATATGTATGTCAATGAAAAATGTGAAAAATCTCTTGCTCCTGATTTGCTGTAATTAGCTATAACTGCTGAGCTGTTTCTCTGTAACCTCAGAACCGCTCCGGTCATTCGGTGTTGACCGTTTCAGGGTTCTCCTTGTGCACAAGTAATTAAAAACCTTGCATTGGATGCATAGTGTCCAGCGCTGTTGGTGTTAGGAGTTGACTGAGTGTACCTTTTATATTGCTGATACCCAACAGAACGCTAACACTAGCATTTCCTGCCCAATATGTTTTCTTCAAATAATTTTTAAAGTTTATTCATTATTGGCACAAGTAAGCTTACATTAACACTGCAGTGAAGTTACTGTGAAAATCCCCTAGTCGCCACACTCCGGCACCTGTACACTGAGGGAAAATTTAGCATCGCCAAAGCACCTAAGCAGCATGTCCTTCGGACTGTGGGAGGCAACTGGAGCACATGTGGAAAAATTTCAAAATCTTCATTGAATGAAGATTTCTCGAGTGTTTTATAATCTCCACCAGCATGACTCAAGCTCAAAATGAACTGATTGCGTGTTTTACATTCTGCGCCACGTGTCTTTTCCATTGCCCTCATGGTGCCTGGGAAGGTGGAGTCTGGGCGGAGGAATGAAAGTAGCCCTGTTGTCTGCTCCTGGTCACTGTCCAGTGTCTCTGTTGGAAACAGAGGGTATGTAACAATCAAGTGAGAAAAAAGAAAGGACTTGTATCTGATCTCCTGCACAGGGGAATAGCAGACTAGCCACTCACTGTGGAACAGTCTCTAACTGAGGAGTCAGCCCCTTCAGCAAAGGAGGAGAGGGAGTTGGAAGGAATCATGTTTCCTTTTCGTGTTTTACAGAAGAATTGCACTGTACTACACCAGGGAATGCATAGAGGATAGAAACTGCAGATAGATCCTGACCATCACCCAAGGAACAAATACACAATTATAGGAAGACATCCAGACCCTTCACAGCATTACTCAACACAGAAAAGATTGGACAGTAAAACTATCATCTGGAATGGAAATAGGTCGGGTCAGGGGAGCTTTGACATACCATCAGTTCTGAAACTGGTCAGTGGCGTGGAACCTTCCATCAGAAGCAACCTTTCCGAAGGTTCAGTTGTGGGTGATCAGTCAGGCTGGGAAGAAGTGTGACTGGGCTGCAAGTCTTTTGAGAGCTTTAGTCATTCATTGAGTCACATGAACCATTGACTCATTCCTAAAAGTGAGAAGCTGCTCAATATGATGAGGGTCCACAGGCTCATAATGTCTTCAAACAGTTTTCTGCTTGGGTCTACAAGGAGCAGGAGGTCTTTTTTCTCTCTCTCTCTCATTCTCTCACTCTGGACACTGCAGTTTGGGGTCTGCGAGAAAATAGGTATCTCTCCAGAGGTGTTTTGGAGGCCACATGTTGGCTGCCTGGAGCACATAGATCGGCACAGTTTAAATAGAACAGCATGTAAGTCTGTTATTTGCTAACTGATTTTGAAGTGAAGATTACATCTATGAGGAATATTGCTTAAACTGGAACTAATATAGATAGACTAGCAGCTAAGAATTGAACCTTATCATGTTTAAGTATTTCAATTGGTAAAAGTTACAGTAATTATTTTTGTTATAATTAAACTGTAGTGCAGAATACATTTTTTGAAATAAGTTTCCTCGTGCTCAAATAGCTCCTCCTGAGGCTGGTGTCCCTTTACCAAACTTAGATTTACTTGTATAATCAGCAACATTCAGACAGGTACTTTTTCATGCAGAGTATAAACCCAGAGTCCCAATAACTCTGACATTCTACATTATATATACACAGATAGGTCTCCCAGATTGGGCAAACCATTACTGCCTTAATCAGGGAGCTCATATTCTAAGAGATCCACATCTTGGGCCTCATTAAAGCCATTACATCCTTTCTCCTCCATGTCAAAGGAACCTTAGTAGTTCATTTGCCTTTTGAGCCTCTTGAGGCATTTAATACAGGGTCTGTTTCCTCAAGCTCTGTGTCCCATGAAGGTGGGGTGTAGTGTACCTGTGGTCATCTCTTATGTCCAGAGCACCAAGGATGGGATTCGCTTCCTCCTTCGGGTGGCAAGGGAGTTGATTCCGCTAAGTCCTCCATGTCCATTTCAGACTCAAAGGTTCTAATGTCTGGAGATGGAGAGCGGGTCCCAGGAGTTTTTCCGAGGCTCCCAATAAGCTGAGCATTGTTAGTTCCTGAACGTCCTGAGAATTTATGGTTCTCAAATGATCCAGGTGTTCTCTTAGGATGGCATCTCCTACATGAACGTCATATGAAACCGGTCCGGTCTTCGAATCAACCGTGCCTTGTATCCTTGCGGGGCCATGGCCATGATTCTTTAATAATACTTTATCACCCGGCTTTAAATGTCTCTCACAGCTGGTATTGTTGTGGACTTGGCCCTGGGCTTCTTTTGCCATCCCCCCCAGGTTCGGGAAGATCAGGCTCAACCTGGTACAGAGTTGTCTGTCCATGAGCAACTCGCCTGCGCTACTCTGGTAGTCTCATGGAGGGTTATTCTGTAATCAAACAGTAATTTGGAAAGTTTGGTGTTCAAAGAAGCTACCGGCCTTTTCTTTAAGCCTGCTTTCAAGGTCTGGACTGCTCTTTCCGCAAGGTCGTTAGACGATGGATGATATGGTGCTGTCCGAATGTCGAGTTCCATTTGACTTCATTAATCGGTGAATTCCTAGCTGGTAAAGGACAATCCATTATTGGAAACCAACACTGCTGGGTTACACCGTGTATCATGAGGTATGAAATTTCTCTACCATCGTTCTCACATTCGACAAGTGCACCCCATGTATATCCACCCATTTGGAGTGGGCACCTACAATTGCAAAGAACATTGGGTCCATGAATGGCTATGTTTGTATCCATGCCTGGCCACCAGACGTAGTTCCTTACGAGCATCTTCATTTTGGTCATTTCTGGATGGCCATGGTGAAGTTCAGCCAGGATGGGACGGCAGCCCTTACTCGGAATGACAACTCTTGACCCTGCCATCTTCTATGTTCAGCTTCTCTCTCTGAATCCAATATGGGTGGAATTCAGGTTGTAATGGCCTTTTTGTTTCCCCTGTCAGCATTGGCTGTTTCAATTTACCGAGGACTGGGTCTTTTTGAGTCCATAGTTGAATATTATTCGCTGCCACTGGGAGAGTCTCCAAAAAATTCATCTGCATTACAGTCTCTTCCACTGGGGATACCATCGTGTGATACAACCAGAAAGAATGCTTTCTATGGTGCATTTGTAAAGGTTGGTGAGAGTCGTAGTGGACATACCAAATTTCCTTAGTCTTCTGAGAAAGCAGAGGCTTTCTTAACTATTCTTAACTATCCTCCTACCCTTAGTATACTTATAAAGTACCTTTACCTGTGAGTGTTCTTTCTTACCTCCTCTTCACTCTCCTAATTTATTTTCTTAGTAACCCCTTGCACTTTTGATATTACTCTAGGGCTTCTGCTGTTTTGACCCTTCAGTTTCTGCCATAAGTTTCCCTTTTTTTCCTTATCTAACCCAGGATATCCTTTGATATCCATGGTTCTCTGGACATGTTGCACCCATCTTTCACTTTCACATATTGGGCTTGTACTCTATTTCTTTTTTGAATGAATCCCACTGCTCTGTTGTAGATTTTCCGACAAGTAGCTACTCCCAGTTAACTTTGGCCGGATTCTGTCTAATCCTATTAAAATTGGTGCTCCCCATTTCAGATCTTTTATTTCCAGCCCATGTTTATCCCTTTCCATAACTACCTTTAAATCCTACTGAAATATGGTCACTGTCATCAAAATGCTCCCCCACTGAAACTTCTACCACTTGCCTGGCTTCATTCCCTAAAACTACATCCAGCAATGCCCCCTCTTTTTTGTGGGACTTTTTACATATTGACATAAAAAGCTCTCCTGGATGCATTTTAGGAATTCTGCTCCCTCCAAACCTTTCACATTTTGACTATCCCTGTTAATGTTGGGGAAGTTGAAATCTTCTACTATTATTACCCTATTATTTTTACAATTCTCAGAGATTTGCCGACATATCCCTCCCTGACTGTTTGTTAGGAGTATACTATAGGCCCCCAATGTAATTGCCCCCTTTCTGTTTCTAAGTTCTATCCATATGGCCTCATTTAAGGAACCTTCTAAGATATCATCCCTCCTTATTGCAGCGATTGACTCCTTGTCAATATTACGACACCACCTCCTCTCTACACATCTTTGGACCCGGGGGGGGGGAGGGGGGGGCAGTTTGGCATGGCCGGTCCACCTAACCTGCACATTTTTGTGATGACACTTCAAAAAGCACTTCATTGGTTGTAAAGTGCCTTGTAGGTTCTATAAAAATACAAGTCTTCCTTTGTATATAAGCAAAATACTGTGGGTACTGGAATAAAAATTGGAAAGTATGGAAACACTCAATGTGTCTGGTGGTGTCAGTTGCGGGGGAGAAACAGGGTTAACATTTCCAGTCCAGTCATACAGACCCGGGATGTTGGCTGTGTTTTTCTCTCTCCACAGATTCTGCTGGACCTGCTGAGTTTTTCCAGCATTTTCTTTTTTTTAAGTCTTCCTTTGTGGCTTGGTGAGTGAGATGGTTGTGGGTTCAGGTTCCATTCTAGGAGTTCGGACATATGACCTAGGCTGACACAACTAGTACAGTGAAAAGTTAAAATTAAAGTTTATTTCTTAGTCACAAGTAAGATTTACATTAACACTGCAATGAAGTTACTGTGAAATTCCCCCAGTTGCCACAGTCTGGTGCCTGTTCAGGTCAATGTACCCAACCAGCACATCTTTCAGAATATGGGAGGAAACCGGAGCACCCGGAGGAAACCCACGCAGACACAGGGAGAACATGCGAACTCTACACAGACAGTGACCCAAGCTGGGAATCAAACACAGGTCCCTGGTGCTGTGAAGCAGCAGTGCTAAGCACTGTGCTACCGTGCTGAGGGAGTGCTGCACTGTCAGAGGTTGCATTAAAACAAAGGTCCCAAGTGATTACTCAGGTGGATGTAAAAGCACTATTTCGAAGAACAAGGGAATTAGGTTTGCAAACAGGATAGTGAAGTGCCACAGCTGTCAGTGCTGAGAGCTTAACTATTTATGACCTATACTAATAATTTGGATGAAGGGGCCAACTGTATTGTAGCCAAATTTGCAGATGATCCAAAGATAGGTAGGAAAGGAAGTTGCAAGGAGGATACGACGGAGGTTGAGGGGTGACCTGATAGAAGTCTACAAGATTATGAGAGGAATGGACAGAGTGCTTTTTCCCAGGGTGGAAGAGTCAATTACAAGGTTTAAGGTGCGAGGGACAAGGCTTAAAGGAGATGTACGAAGCAGATTTTTTACAGAGTAGTGGGTGCCTGGAACTTGTTGCCGAGGGAGGTAGTGGAAGCGGATATGGTCGTGACTTTTAAGGGGCGTCTTGACAAATACACGAATAGGGTGGGAATAGAGAGATATGGTCCCCGGAAGGGTAGGAGGTTTTGGTTCAGTCGGGCAGCATGGTCGATGCAGGCTTGGAGGGCTGAAGGGCCTGTTCCTGTGCTGTAATTTTCTTTGTTCTTTTGATACAAAGAGTCTGCAAAGGGATATAGATAGGTTACATGAGTGGGCAAGAGGTTGGCCAATGGAGCATAATTTGATTTATTGTCATATATATTAGTATATAGTGAAAAGTATTGTTTCTTGCGTGCTATACAACAAAGCATGCCATTCATAAAGAAGGAAACGAGAGAGTGCAGAATGTAGTGTGACTGTATAGCTTAGGGTGTAGAGAAAGATCAACTTAATGCAAGGTACATCCATTCAAAAGTCTGAGGGCAGCAGGAAAGAAGCTGTTGTTGAGTTGGTTGGTACGTGACCTCAGACTTTGGTATCGTCTTCCCCACAGAAAAAGGTGGAAGAGAGAATGTCCAGGGTGCGTTGGGTCCTTAATTATGCTGGCTGTTTTGCCAAGGCAGCGGGAAATGTAGACAGAGTCAGTGGATGGGAGGGTGGTTTGCGTGATGGATTGGGCTACATTCACGACCTTTTTTAGTTTCTTGCGGTCTTGGGCAGAGCAGAGCTGTACCAAGCTGTGATACAACCAAAAAGAATGCTTTCTATGGTGCATCTGTAAAGGTTGCGTGAGAGTTGTAGCTGACATGCCAAATTTCCTTAGTCTTCTGAGAAAGTAGAGGCGTTGGCGGGCTTTCTCAACTATAGTGTCGGCATGGGGGGACGAGGACAGGTTTTAGTGATCTGGACACCAAAAAAGCTGAAGCTCTTGACCCTTTCTATTCACCCCTGTTGAAGTTGACAGGGACATGTTCTTCTCTACGCTTCCTGAAGTCGATGACAATCTCCTTCATTTTGTTGACATTGAAGGAGAGATTATTGTCGTTGCACCAGTCACCAGATTCTCTATCTCATTCCTGTACTCTGTCTTGTCATTGTTTGAGATCCAACCCACGACGGTGGTGTCGTCAGCAAACTTGAAAATCAAGTTGGAGGAGAATTTGACCACACAGTAATTGGTGCATAAGGAGTACAGTAGGGGTCTGAGAACACAGCCTAGTGGGGCACCAGTGTTGAGGATGATCGTGGAGGAGGTGTTGTTGCCTATCCTTACTGATTGTGGTCTGTGTGTTAAGAAGTTCAGGATCCAGTTGCAGAGGGAGGAGCCGAGGCCCAGGCCACAGAGTTTGGAGATGAGTTTCGTAGGAATAATGGTGTTGAAGGCTGTGCTGTAGTCAATAAATAGGAGTCTGATATAGGTGCCTTTGTTATCTAGGTGTTCCAGGTTGAGTGCAGGGCCATGGAGATAGCATCTGCTGTGGCCCTGTTGCGGCGTTGGCAAATTATCTGGGAGGCTGGAATTGATCCATGCCATGACTAGCCTAACGTGGGAAAATGTGAAGAAAGAATGGAAAAGCAATATACTCTTTAAATAGAAAGACTACAGAATACTGTGGTCAGATGGAGCATAATGTGGAACAATGGGAAGAATAGAAACTCAATATACTACTTAAATACAGACTGCAGAATACTGTGGTATATAAGGATTTGGAATATTGTGTGCAGTTTGGTGTCCTTATCTGAGGAAGGATGTCCTTGCTATAAAGGGAGTGCAGCAAAGATTTACCAGGCTGATTCCTGGGATGGCAGGTCTGTCATATGAGGAGAGACTAAGTTGGTTAGGATTGTATTTGTTGGAGTTTAGAAGAGTGAGAAGGATCTCATAGAAACTTATAAAACTCTAACAGGATTAGACAGGGTGGATTCAGAAAGAGTGTTCTGAATGAGGTGGAAATCCAGAATTTGGGGTCATAGTTTGAGGATAAGGGGTGAACCTTTTAGGACTGAGGTGAGGAGAAAATTCTTCACCCAGTGAATGGTGAATGTGTGGAATTCACTACCACAAAAAGTAGTTCAGGCCAAAACATTGTGTGATTTCAAGAAGGAATTAGACATAGCTTTGGGGGCTAAAGGGATCAAAGGATATGGGGGATGGAGGGAGACGGGTTCAGGATATTTTGATCAGCCATGATCAAAATGAATGGTGGAGCAGGCTTGAAGGGCCGAATGGCCTGCTCCTGCTTCTGTTTTTCTATGTTTCTATTACACTCGCCTACCTCACCCCCTACCTGAAGATTCTTCAGAATATTGCACTACCAGTCTTGCACCCCCCTCAATGTCTCTGTGATAGCAATAATATATTCACATGTTAATCAACACCCTCAACTCAAGACTCCATGTGTTAAAATAAATGCCATCCAGCCTTGCCATACTCCTCCCTTTTGCCTTAACTTGTCTATAATCACCTTCCAGACTGAGTAGTTTTTTTCTTCTATATCTGGCTGTGCATCACCGCCTACTGTACCTCCATGCGATATCCCACCCCCCTGTCAGTAGCAAAAACTCCCACAAAGACGTTACTCCCATTCCAATTTAGGTGCAACCTGTCCAGGTCCCCCTCTCTCCAGAAACAGACTTGTTGATCCAGGAATCTAAAGAACTCCCTCCTACACCATCTCTTCAGCCAAGCAGTGATCTGCTCTATCCTCCTCTTCCTATACTCACTGGCATGTGGCACTGGGAGTCATCCAGAGATTACAACTTTTGAGCTCCTGCTGTTACCTAGCCTGTTACTTCGCTCCCTAAATTCCTGTTGCAGGACCTCATCCCTCTTATTACCTATGTCTTTGATACCAATGTGAATCATGACCTCTGTCTGTTCTCCTTCCACCTTCAGAATGCCCTGCAGCTGTACAGTGACAACCCTGACACTGGCACCAGGGAGGCAACACACCGTTCTGGAGTCACGCCTGTGACTGCAGAAATGCCTGTCTGCACCCCTCACGATTGAGTCTCCTATTACTATTGCTCTTCCACTCTTACTACTCCCCTTTTATGCAGCTGAGCTACCCTCAGTTCCGTGAACTTGGATTGAGGTGCACTCCCCAGAGGAACCGTCACTCTCTCCATTTTCCAACTGTTATGAAGGGGAGGTTGATTCCCTCTCTGAGAACTAACACTTAACCACTCAAGGAGGAGTACTCCCTTTATAATCTGTTTAAAAAGTGTGTGAGAAGTGGTAATATATGTGCTTCAGCAACTTTGTGGTTAAATCAAAATAACTACCTGAGACTCTCTATGTAAAATCAACAAGTAACACTATTTATCTAACGAACAGTGAACAGGTTAACTAAACTATGAACAAACCAAATAAAACACTATTCTAACAGAATGCTGTTTAGATAAATACTATTATCACTTAACAAAAAAAATAGAATTTTTAGTCACTCTCAAAATACAACCTGGTTTGTCGTCTTCTGGAATCTTGTGTCTTCTCTGGCTATTTTCACAATCGAGATGAGGCTTTTTTTAAAGACAAAAATGCAGCTTTGAGAGCCAGCCAGTTCCTCCCTCTCTCTCTCTCTCTCTCTCTCTCAGAGCTGAACTAAGCTGTCATTCAGCAGGTGGCACATGCTCTTCTCCTCCAGTTTGCCCCCGTCTCTTGTACCCTCTGATGACACAGCAACATCCCCACAATAGGATTGGTTTACAGGTTACCAAAACATCAAATTCAAATCTGATAGGCTGCTGTTATTCAAATGCTTAGTTTAACTGATTGGGAAAACTTCAAAAACAGCCTGTTGTCTTGACAACATTACTGCCGAGCCTTTCGATACAATGGGCCCGATTTTACCATTTTCATTCCAAGTGCTGAATCTGGGCGTAATGCAGATCCGACTTAGAAATCTGCTTTCAGGCGCCCCCATACGCACTCAGCCTGAAAAACACACCGTGGGTCCCAATCGCGCTGTGGGCGGGGCTGAGCATAGCTGAAACGATCGGAGCTCTGAACTGCGCATGTGCAGTTGGAAAAAAAATTGAAAAAGCGTGCCCGTGTCAGATCGTCCCCAGACTACAGAAAGTGGAGAAAGCAGCCCGGGAGCGACAAGCGGGAGCGATGGACCCCACAGTCATCACTGTCCCCTTATCCACCCATACCTCCACTACCCACACACATCACTGTCCCCCTTATCCCCCCCACTACTCACACACATCACTGTCCCCCTTATCCTCCCCCCACTCCCAACACATCACTGTCCCCCTTTATCCACCCTCCCGCTAACCAGACCGATCATAGAAATCATAGAAACCCTACAGTGCAGAAGGAGGCCATTCGGCCCATCGAGTCTGCACCGACCACAATTCCACCCAGGCCCTACCCCCACATATTTACCCACTAATCCCTCTAACCTACGCATCTCAGGACTCTAAGGGGCAATTTTTAACCTGGCCAATCAACCTAACCCGCACATCTTTGGACTGTGGGAGGAAACCGGAGCACCCGGAGGAAACCCACGCAGACACGAGGAGAATGTGCAAACTCCACACAGACAGTGACCCGAGCATCGAACCCAGGACCCTGGAGCTGTGAAGCAGCAGTGCTAACCACTGTGCTACCGTGCCGCCCGCAGAGTGGCAGCAGACCCCCCTGACCCCCTCACCAGTGATTCATCTGACCCCCCCCTCACCAGTGAGCGATCGGGCCTGCCCCCCCAACCAGAGATGCATCTTACTCGCCTCCCTTCTCCCGCCCGCCCCCCCCAGAGAATGATCTGGCTTCACTCTTTCCCCCCCCCCCCCACCCCCCCCGCCCAGAGAATGGTCTGGCCTCAATCGCCCCCCCCTCCCCAGAGTAACATCCGACCTGCCTCCTCCTCCCTCCCCACCAGGCAACGATCGGCCCTCCCCCCCCCCCCCCCCCCCGGCCAGAGATACATCTGACCTGCTGCCGCCTCCTCCCCCCCCCGCCCCCCCCCCCCTCCCCAACCAGACAACGATCTGGCCTCACTTCCCTCTCTCTCCCCCCCCCCCTCCAACCAGGGAATGATCTGACCCACCTCTCTCCTCTTCCCCCCCCCCCCCAGGGAATGATCTGACCCACCTCCCTCCTCCGCTCCCCCCCCCACCACTGATCTGAGTCAGTGAGCCATTGGAAGCACTGAACACGCTCTTCAGAAGCTGGAGCACCCGATTCAGACTTTTATTTAGCAGGTCCATTGCGGCGCGGTTCCGGATTGGCGAACGCGGTGGTAAAGGGGGAAATGCTGATAAAGTTGGGCGGGCAGTTCATTAATTCAATTTAAATGCATGCAAATTCATTTAAATCGCCGTTGCGCCCGTTTTGGGCGCGAATCGAATCGCCGCCATTCCCGGGTTTTGGTAAAGTGGCAATCTGCGCGGACGCAGATTACGTTAATGGCCTCACACCCGACTTTACCACGTTTTCGCGCCCGGAAACAGGCGTGACGCAATGGTAAAATCGGGCCCAATGTTTCAGTTTGTGTACTCTATATATGCAACTGCAATTTCCCTTTTTTAAAAAAAAATCTCGAAGTGCAGAAAATAATTTTACAGACACTAACTTCACAACACCAACACAGAAAACGATTCGAGTGAGATGCATTCCCACCTGCTCCAGAATAGAATCAATGGCAATTTAGTACCTATTCAAACTAATCCATGCCCACCCCACCCACCACCCCCCCCCATTGTCCTTACACAACCCATACAGTTCACCCATTATCTCCAAAGGACAATCATGTCCCATTAGTTAAATAAAATCAAGTTCCAACTGTCTGTTATAGACTTTGTTATTTCATAACTTTCGTTCATAAAACCCAAATACTATAATATATATATATTCCTTCAATTACATAATCCCCTATAACTACCAATGTTTCATTCAAACACATTCCCTATAAAAACAGGCACTGAAATTCATGCTCCAACATCAAATTGTTCACAACCACTTGGAGCTGTCAATTAAGGTGTGAAATAGCAAGCACCTTATAGTGATAATGGATGGTTGTGAAATTTTTCATGCAGATCTAATCCAATCAATCCCTGAGTTTTATGTCAAAAGGGTGTTTTAACACTCCAAATCGTTTATTCAAAGAGTTAAAGGCAGGAGTTTAAAATGTCTTTTGAGCTTGACAGCTCCCTTTGACAGTTCACCTTCACACTTTTGACAATTCAAAAGCTCTCCATTCCAATGAGTTTATTCAATTTTCACGCACATTCATCGCCTACTTTTTAAATGTCTCAAAACACATCTTACTTTTCCCAAAGCCCAGCTTACTTTCCCCAAATGTGTCCAGTGACCATAATCAAAAGGACGCATTTTCTCTCCACGAGCATCCCCTACCTTTCCAAACAAATCCACGGAATTCAGATCAGCTCCTGCTTGAGTCTAATCTGCACATGTCGGGTTTCACACACCTCACACAAAACTACACGAGTGGAGGCAGCTGCAGATTTCGCTAGACAGCTGCTTCTGTGAAATGTGCAAATCTGGACCCAGCCCATTCCTGGCCCCATGAAAATGGGAGTGGAACTTGCAGATTGAGGCCTCTTCTTCCATTGTCCTCAAGACAGAGGCTCTTTATCATAGCAAGTCCGACACTGAAAAGACAGAAAATATGAAAAAGGAGATGGAGATAATAGGGTTATGGAGGCAGGGTTTGAGCGAGGGACCCTAATTTGTTCTGTGTCTCTCCTGGCCCTGTGACTTGACTACTCCTTTGTCAGAGGCATGTCCAGGAGCAGATGGCCAGAAGGTGCATATGCTACAACCCGTGATAGAATTTGCCTCATTTCAAACTGACAACATCAGTATGGGATGTGCAGAAATGAAAGTCACAATAGTCCCAGAGGATGATCAGCTGCTCTCCCCTTTGAGAGAGAGCATGCGAGAGCGAGAGCAGATTCATGGTGTTTTAAGCCGAGGGTCACCACATCTCAGGCAAGCGGCATGGTTGAGAAGGCGCGACCGTCATGGTAACCTCAGCCAGTACGGGACTTGAACATACGCTGTTGGCATTGCTCAGCATCACGAACCAGCTGTCCAGCTAACTAAGGGAGTGCTGCACTTTCAGAGATACCATCTTTCAGATGTGTTAAACAAAGACCCTGTCTGCCCTCTCAGGTGAACTTACTTAAACTTGGTTTCAGTAATCTCTATGTGAGTTCACTGATGTTCCAGGAGGTACAACAATTGTGTGAATGTTTTATTACAGATCTTATATCGATAGTTTCTCTTGTGCCGGGAGATAGAACATAGAAAGGCTACAGCACAAACAGGCCCTTCGGCCCACAAGTTGCGCCAAACAATTTCCTTACCTTCTTGGCTCATCTATTATCCTCTATCTTACTAACCTCCATGAACCTATCCAAAAGTCTCTAAAAGACTCAATCGAATCTGCTTCCACCACCACTACCGGCAGCCGATTCCACACACCCACCACCCTCTGAGTGAAAAACTTACCCCTAACATCTCCTCTGTACCTACTCCCTAGCACCCTAAACCTGTGGCCTCTCGTGACAACCATTTCAGCCCTGGGTAAAAGCCTCTGAGAATCCACTCTATCAATACCTCTCAACATCTTATACACCTCTATCAGGTCACCTCTCATGCTTCGCCTCTCCAAGGAGAATAAACCTAGCTCTCTCAACCTATCCTCATAAGGCATACCACTTAATCCTGGCAACATCCTCGTAAATCTCCTCTGCACCCATTCTATGGCTTCCACATCCTTTCTGTAATGAGGCGACCAGAACTGGGCACAGTACTCCAGATGGGGTCTGACCAGGGTCCTATACAGCTGCAGCATTATCTCCCGATTTCTCAGTAGATACATCTACTGAGCAAAAAAGTTGTCACAAACGTTACACCTGAATTGTTTCCCACCAGTGAGGATCTGCTGGTGCTTGAGGGAGTGGATGAAAGTCTTGCCACAAACATTGCACCTGAAGAGTTTCTCTCCTGTGTGGGACCATTGGTGGACCAGTATTTTAAAAATAGTCTCAAATGCTTCATCACAAACCTCATACTTGAAAGGCTACTCCACAGTGTGAATCCTCTGATGGAGCTGGAGTTTTGATGACTGCGAGACCATGTCACATGTGAATGGTTTCTTCTCCTGTGTGAAGGCGTTGGTGATTGCAGAGATCTGATGACTGTGAGAATGTTTTGTTGCAGATCTATATGGTTCCTACATGATTCCTTCCCAGTGTGAATGCATTGATGTGAGCAAAGTACTGATGATGATGAGAATGATTTGAGAGACACATCCCATTTGAATGGCTTTACTCCTGTGTGGATTCTCTGATGCTGTCAGAGGCTTGATGACTGTGAGAACGATTTGTCACACACATCACACCTGAATGGTTTCTCTCCAGTGTGGATGCGACAATGTTCACGAAGGTTTTCTGATCTAGCAAATGATTTGTCACATACGACACATCTGAATGGTCTCTTCCCTGTGTGAATTCGTGGTGTTTGAGGAGATACATTGACCGTGAGAATGATTTTTTGCACATCTCACACCGAAATGGTTTCTCCTCAGTGTGAATCCTCAGATGTTGCAGGAGACGCGTTGACTGTGAGAATGATTTATCTCTGCTCACACTTGAATGGTTTCTCCCGTGTGAATGAGTTGGTGTACGTGGAGATCTGAAGATGATAATGATTTGTCACACACCGCACATCTGAATGGTCTCTCTCCTGTGTGAATGCGTCGGTGTACGTGGAGATCAGATGATGATGAGAATGATTTCATACACACAACACATGTGAATGGTCTCTCCCCTGTGTGAATGCATTGGTGTACATGGAGATCTGATGACTGTGAGAATGATTTATCACATACCTCACATGTGAATGGTTTCTCCCCAGTGTGAATCCTCTGGTGCTGCAGGAGATGTGTTGACTGAGAGAATGATTCATCACATACCACACAACTGAATGGTTTCTCTTTTGTGTAAATGCGTTAGTGTTTGCGGAGATCGGATGATAATTTCTCTCACACCTCGCATGTGAATGGTTTCTCTCCTGTGTGAATGTGTTTGTGTGTGCAAAGTACTGATGCTGAGGTGAATGATTTGTCACTCTCGACACACGTGACTGGTTTTTCCCGTGTGAGTACGTTGATGAATGCGGAGAGTTGATGATAATGAGGATGATTTATCACACACCTCGCAAATGAATGGTTTCTCCCCTGTGTGTATCCTCTGGTGCTGCAGGAGATGCATTGACTGTGAGAATGATTTGTCACACAACTCATACTTGAATGGTTTCTCCCCTGTGTGAATGCTCTGGTGCTGTAGGAGGCTAGATAACTGAGAAAATGGTTTGTCACACACCACACACCTGAGCGGTTTCTCTCCAGTGTGAATGCGCTGGTGTGAGCAAAGTCCCAATGATGATGAGAATGATTTGTTACATACCTCACACGTGAATGGTTTCTCTCCTGTGTGAATGTGTCTATGTACAGAGAGTAGATGATAATGAAAATGATTTGTTGCACACACCACACCTAAATGGTTTATCCTCTGTGTGAATGAGCTGGCGTTTCATCAGGCCTGAGAACGGTGCAAAGCCCATGTAACAAACCTCACATTCAAATGGCTTTTCCCCAGTGTGACTGTGTTGTTGATTCTTGAATGTTAATGGATGTGCGAAAGCTCGATCACACACCTCACAGTTGAATGATTTCTCTCTCACGCTCTTATTGCGTTGGGGCGGCGGGTGATGTGGGGGTTGCGGGTCAGACCGGCAGTGCAGGGCTACTGGGTATGTGCTACCTTTGGCGCTGACAGATCGGCACGTGCGCAGTGGCCTGCTCAATGCTATGTTGCCGGCCTCTCCAGCAGGATTAGGCCCCGCCAACTGGTTTTTGGACTGATTTACGCTAGTGCATTCTGCAGTGCACAGAGTGTGGGAGATTCATTTTGAAACTCCGCTGAGAAAAACCAGCATGATTTACTCCAGTTTTTACGTGAATTTGACACTTAGAATATTTTTGGGAGCATCACCACTCCCCCCCCCCCCCCTCCCCCCGACCCCCCCGACCCCTCCCCCCGACCTCCCCCCGATCCCCTCCCCCCAACCCCCCATTATGTTTGTGTGTTCCCCAGTTTCAGCCAAGCTCCCTGGAACCATAGTTTGAAAGGGGATATGTGCACCCAGGATGACCTGGCCTAACCTCATTGACTCCTGCCCTGTGACCCCATTGGCTTAAAGCCAGAGAACATCCCAGAAGGACTGAGAGGATAAAAATGGACATTTGAAGACAACTCTCAGTGAAAACTCGACTGGCCTGCTGCAACCTACAAACCCGTGATGATGGAAGAGGACATATGAGATCTATCTGTGTATGAAGAAGAACCTGAGTTCATGTGTCGATGCAATCTCAATGATTTGAATCCAACAGCTTGGTCAAGTTCACCAGAGTGACCCCAGCCAAGTTTGGGGAAAATTAATTTAATTTGTGTCAGACTTGTTTCTTTAACTTGCAAGTGTTTTTGTAAAACTAAGTTTGAACCGCAGTCCTTTGCTTTTCTCAAAGTAACACCACTTGGGTAAAGGCGCCTTTGAGTAATAAACCGGTTGATGTGTCTATATAAAATATTTCACAGGCAATATTTGGTGCCCCTGGGTGGGTTTCAATACGAAGTGACCCTAAGTTTCTCCAAAGTCAAACCCACTAGCTTTGTATTCTCAAACATCCAGTCTGAGCCTTAAATAAGAGGCCAGCTGCCCCACGTGACAGGCAGAATTCAAGTGGGTGAATGAGGATAGAGGCAACCAACCAGCAACAGGGCCACAAACCAGGTATTTTGAAAAGTGAGGCAAACAAATGGCAGAGTTTAAAACTAGGTTAGTAAAGGGTGTGGGTAAACTCTTGAGTCAGCCAGGAGAAGGGGTAAGACCTATCTCCGGAGTGTCAGAGAGGTACGATGTGCGTTTCTGGTATACCTTAGACTTAGAGGGACTGGAACCAGTGTTTAGCAAAAGCTATACCCCAACGCTGGTCAACTCCCACAACCTTGTGTCAAACCCGAGGGAGACAGAGAGTAGAAAAAAATGGCACAGTGCCCAGAGTGGGAAGAGGTACAAAGGAAGTACCGAAATGAGAAGTGGCCCAAGTGGGTCAAGTACTGCAGTAAACCAATGTCGGGTCCAGGACCCGCAGAACAAACGTTTTGGGAAAAAAACACCTTGGCAAGTACGCTTCCAAGCTGAGCAAGTCTACATCGATAACACAGAGCAGCTACAAGAGAAAGATTGCAAAAATACTAAGTTAAGACAGGAGTTAGATGAGATGAAGCAGGAGGTGCAGAAAATAAATAATAAAGTGATAGAGCAGAAGCAGAGGAACCAGGCAAATTTAGTATACATGGGCCAGTTCCAGACCCAATGTGAAAAGGCTTATCAAGAACATCAGCCTGTGATCAGTGACCATGATTAAGCCCAAAAAGCTGCAACCGAGTTATCAGAAGAATGAGCAAATCTACAGATCACACTCAAAACTGTGACATCATTCAGTCAAAATCACACAGTACAATTCCCAGATTGCTATGTTCTCTTTATTCTTTCATGGGCTGTAGGCATCACTGGCAAAGTCTGTGGCAATTAGTGATCGTTTAATAATCACCTTTACAGAGATTAACTTTCAATTCCAGATTTTATGAATTGAATTGACATTTTCACCAGCTGCTGTGGTGGGATTTGAAGCCGTGTCTCCAGAGCATTAGCCAGCGACTCTGTTTCACTAGCCCAGTGGCATTACACTATGCCACCATCTCCCCTCCTCACAAATCTTGGACAAATTGCAGAGTATTCCCTAAATTCATCTCTGTCCTAAACGGTCCACATTATATCCTCAGACTGTGACTCCTGGTTCTGGACACCCCCATTAGGAACATCTTTCTTGCATCTATCCTGTCTAGTCCTGTTAGAATCTTATAGGTTTCAAGATATCCCCCTCATTCTTCTGAACTCCAGTGAATACAATCCTAACCGACTCACTCTCTCCTCATACGTCAGTCCTGCTATCCCAGGAATCAGTCTGGTAAGCCTTCTCTACACTCCCTCTCAAGCAAGAGCATCTGTCTTCAGATAAGGAGACTAAAACTGCACACAATATTCCAACTGTGGCCTCACCAAGGCCCTGTATAATTGCATCAAGACATCCCTGCTCCTGTACTTGAATCCTCTCGCAATGAAGACGAACATACCATTTATCTTTTTTACAGCCTGCAGCACCTGCATGCTTACCTTCAGTGATTGGTGTCCAAGGACACCCAGGTTTCATCGCACATTCCCATCTCCTAAATTATAGCCATTCAGATAGAAATCTGCCTTCTTATTTTTGCTACCAAAGTGGATAACCTCACATTTATCCAAATTCTACTATATATGCCATTAATTTGCCACTCACTCAACTTGTCCAAATCACCTTGAAGGATCTCTACATCCTCCGAAAGCACATATGACTTTTGGTCCTCCCTGACCTCTCCAATTGAAATAATTTGTCCACATGAAGTCATGAAGATAAACTGTTGTTATTTTCAAAGCTCCATCAAATCAGCCCATAATCTACACTTCCCTAAAGTGCACACAGACAGCTCTTGGAATCCAATGGGGCAAAATCCTGTGAATGTTGGAAATCTGATAGAGATTCAGAAAGTGCTGGAAATCCTCAGGTCAGGAAACATCTGTGGAGAGAGAAGCAACCCCTCTGCAGCCTTTGACACGGCCAACCACACTATCCTCCCCCTACAACTCTTCTGTGTTCTCCAGTCATTGAGACTGCTGCGATTTTTCCTGCAAGGGTGAATATGGTATTTACTACCAAATAAACCTGTTGGACTTTAACCTGGTGTTGTTAAAACTCTTACTGGAATCTTCCCACCGCCATCGCTCTGGTTCCTACCATGGGTCAATCTCTGCTTTTCAATTCGATTCAGCCGCTCGGGGCTCGCGCTTCCTCACATTCCAACTCCCGAACGCTCGGAGCCAACCGCCGCTGCGCGCGGCAGAACTACAACTCCCATCAGGCACCGCGGACTGGCTCTTCCCCTAATTCCATACTGCCGCTCCTCATTGCGCAGGCCCGGGGCCACATGTAGTTCCAACCGATTGAGAGTCAGTCGAGAATGTGGCTGCGCACGACGTCATTGGCGCGCGCCCCTCTAATATGATTGGATGTGCTGTATAATCGATGTATCTATTGGGTGTTTGATCCGTCAATCAGAGCGCTGAGCTGTTTGATTGGAGCTGTGTGTTGGATATTGAGTGTGTTTATTGGAAGCATTTCCCTTCTGATTTACAGGCTGAGTTTTGTTGATGGGTCATTACTGAATATGAGAAGGTGAGATGTAATTATCTGGGAGGGACAGAGACATTTATTGAAATGTATTTTAATGTTTTCTTTAAAGATTTTACCTGAAGGCCTCGGCCTTTCCCAGAAGCCTGGGCTTGGATTTGATAGTTTTGCCCAGTGCTGTGTCTGATAGCTGAATTTAGGATGTGAGTGAGTGCAGTGTGTCAAATTGCCCAGGATAAACCAGAACCCTTCAATCAGCTACACTGAAGCAATATTTTCCTTGGCTTTTAGCACTTCCTATCCAGTATGTTTTGTAAAACGAGGGGAGAAATTTCAAAATATCCATTGAATTAACAATTCTCTTGAGTGTTTTTACATTAAATACATTCTCGAAGGGTAAAACTGGTCCTCACCAGAACGACCTGAGCTCATGGCGAATTGATAGCCGATTTTCCACTCTGCCTGACTGCCTTTTCCACTGTCCTCACGGTGCCTGAGAAAAGTTCTTGGCCACATTGTCTGCTGCTGGTCACTATCCCGAGTTCCTGCTGGAAACAAATGGTGTGTGACAGTCAAGTGAGGAAAAAGAAAGGACTTGCATCTGATCACTACACAGGGGAATAGTAGACTGGCACTCACTGTGGCACAGTCTCTGAGGAGTCAGCCTCTTCAGCAATGGAGTTGGAGAAAATGATGTTTTCTTTTCCTGTTTTACAGAAGGACTGGACCTTTATGCACCAGAGAATACAGAGAGGATAGACACTGCAGATAAATCTTGACCATCACCCACGGTCTAATTGTGGGAAGACATCCAGTTCCTTTGCAGCATTGCTCAACACAGAAAGGTTGGGCAGTGAAACCATCATCTGAAAATCATTTAGGCCAGGGGAGCTTTGACATATCATCAGGTTTGGCTGTGGAAGATCGGTTACGGTGAGGCTGGGAAGAAGTGTGAGTGGGCTCCAAGTGTGGTGAGAGCTTCAATCAATCATCGAGCCTCATGGACCACTGACTCATTCCTGTTGGTGAGCGGCTATTCAAATGCTAGGTGTGCAAGGAGGGCTCCACAGGCTCATAAGCTCTCTTAACACACAAGATCCATCTGTTGGCCCAACTGTAACACGTGAACACACACATGGAAGGGAAACCATTCTCGTGTGAGGTGAATGATCAAGCAAGGTCATCAACCACTGTGAAACATCGACACATTCATTCTGGAGAGAAGCCATTCAAGTGTGAGATGTGTAACAAGGGCTTTGCAGAGTCTCATGCCCTGTTGACACACTGGCGGGTTCACACTGGGGAGAAGCCATTTATGTGTGCGATGTGCAACAAATCATTCTCACAATCATCGTCCCTACGTGTACATCAACGCATTCACACAGGGGAGAAACCATTCACGTGCGAGGTGTGTGACAAATCATTCTCGCAGTCATCAAACCTCCTCAAACACCAACGCATTCACGCAGATGAGAAACCGTTCAAATGCGAAGTGTGTAAGAAATCATTTTCAAGGTCTTCAAACCTCCACGTACACAAACGCATTCACACAGGGAACAAACCATTTACATGCGACGCATGTGGAAAATCATTCTTTTGGTCATCAGATCTCCGTCTACACCAACGGGTTCACACAGGGGAGAGACCATTCACATGCAAGATATGTGAGAAATCATTTTCACAGTCATCGACCCTCCGTCTCCATCAACGTATTCACACAGGGGAGAAACCATTTACATGCGAGGAGTGTGATAAATCATTCTCACAATTGACAAACCTCCACGTACACCAACGCATTCACACAGGGGAGAAACCATTCACATGCGAGGTGTGTGACAAATCATTCTCATGT
Source organism: Mustelus asterias (assembly GCF_964213995.1). Taxonomy (NCBI): domain Eukaryota; kingdom Metazoa; phylum Chordata; class Chondrichthyes; order Carcharhiniformes; family Triakidae; genus Mustelus; species Mustelus asterias. The sequence continues at coordinate 39,353,294 of NC_135808.1, forward strand.
TCATCGACCCTCCGACTGCACCAACAGATTCACACAGGGGAGAAGCTGTTCACATGCAAGGTGTGTGCCAAATCTTTCTCGTGCTCTTCAAATCTCTGTGTTCACAAACGCATTCACACTGGGGAGAAGCCATTCAAGTGTGAGGTGTGTGACAAGTCATTCTCAAGGTCATCGTACCTCCTGCTCCATCAGAGAATCCACACCGGGGAGTGACCATTCAGATGTGAAGTTCTGAAAAGCTTTCACAATGACATCGACCCTTGTGGGACACCAGTGGATTTATACAGGGGAGACAGTGTGAGTTTTCAAATCAAGTCTTCATATGGTTGTCAGACCTCCAGGAACATCAGTGAACCCACATGGGAGATAAGCCCTTCCAGCGTGACAGGTGCCAGGATTGTTCACCTAATCTCCCTCTCTCGACATCTCCACACGGTCTTAGAGCCGGCTCATCTGCTTCTCTTACTCAGAGTTGTTTACCTTCCAGTGCTCACACAGGGGAGCTGTCCTTCCAAAGCACTGTCTGTCTCAGCAGTGTCTGTCTCCAACCTCTCCCACCATCAGTCCAATCATTTTATGAAGGCCAATTTAACCTTAGACCAGATCAACAAATATCAAGAAAGAAGACATCAATATGTAGAGAAGCTGCTGCTTATGCACCGATGTCAGTGTGCCTGGGAGTATTTCCTCATCTACATGAAGTTGGTGATTCAGGAGAATTTGTCAGGATTTTCCCTGCTCCAGACAAGAGGGAAATACCTCAATAGTTTCCACAGCATGATTTATCTCCCTTCTTACAAAGTCACATTCCTGAAGTCAGAGAGAGTTCTTTTTCCTTACAAATCTGTAGGATGAGTTCATGGAGTCTTGATATGAGCAGAAGTCCACCAGCTTGGAAGCTCTCAGCTGGAATACCATTCGGACCTCAGGCTTTGTAGTTTTTCATCTGTTGGATTGTTGCAGCTCTCCCATCAATGGTGACTTACCCAGGGATTCTACCACAGGCATTGTGGGATAGACTGGAGAGTATCAGCTGTCACTGTGGATTCATGGTCAAGAAGTTGTTCAAAATGTTCTTTCCAGCATTAACAGATGACATTTGACATTGTCTTCCTTAAGAAGAGAAACAACATCTTGTGAACGAATTGGATTTTGTCCATTTGACCTTGGTCGAAAGATAGCCCTGGTGACTTCAAAAAGGCTTTGCACATTGTGATGATCAGCATATTGTTGGTGTTCTCAGAATGGGGATTAGGCAGCCATGGCTGACAAAGGAAGTCAGGGAATGCATCAAGGCAAAAGAGAGAGCCTATAATGTGGCAAAGAGTAGTGGGAAGTCAGAAGATTGGGAAGGCTATAAAAACAAACAGAGGATAACAAAGAGAGAAATAAGGAAGGAGAGGATCAAATATGAAGGTAGGCTAGCCAGTAACATTAGGAATGATAGTAAAAGTTTCTTTAAATACATTAAAAACAAACGGGAGGCAAAAGTAGACATTGGGCCGCTCCAAAATGACGCTGGTAATCTAGTGATGGGAGACAAGGAAATAGCTGAGGAACTTAATAAGTACTTTGCGTCAGTCTTCACAGTAGAAGACATGAGTAATATCCCAACAATTCAGGAAAGTCAGGGGGCAGAGTTGAATATGGTTGCCATCACAAAGGAGAAAGTGCTAGAGAAACTAAAAGGTCTGAAAATTGATAAATCTCCGGGCCCAGATGGGCTACATCCTAGAGTTCTAAAGGAGATAGCTGAAGAAATAGTGGAGGCGTTAGTTATGATCTTTCAAAAGTCACTGGAGTCAGGGAAAGTCTCAGAGGATTGGAAAATCGCTGTTGTAACCCCACTGTTCAAGAAGGGAACAAGAAAAAAGATGGAAAATTATAGGCCAATTAGCCTAACCTCAGTTGTTGGCAAAATTCTAGAATCCATCGTTAAGGATGAGATTTCTAAATTCTTGGAAGTGCAGGGTCGGATTAAGACAAGTCAGCATGGATTTAGTAAGGGGAGGTCGTGCCTGACAAACCTGTTAGAGTTCTTTGAAGAGATAACAAATAGGTTAGACCAAGGAGAGCCAATGGATGTTATCTATCTTGACTTCCAAAAGGCCTTTGACAAGGTGCCTCACGGGAGACTGCTGAGTAAAATAAGGGCCCATGGTATTCGAGGCAAGGTACTAACATGGATTGACGATTGGCTGTCAGACAGAAGGCAGAGAGTTGGGATAAAAGGTTCTTTCTCAGAATGGCAACCGGTGACAAGTGGTGTCCCGCAGGGTTCAGTGTTGGGGCCACAGCTGTTCTCTTTATATATTAACGATCTAGATGACGGGACTGGGAGCATTCTGGCCAAGTTTGCCGATGATACAAAGATAGGTGGAGGGGCAGGTAGTATTGAGGAGGTGGGGAGGCTGCAGAAAGATTTAGACAGTTTAGGAGAGTGGTCCAAGAAGTGGCTGATGAAATTCAACGTGGGCAAGTGCGAGGTCGTACACTTTGGAAAAAAGAATAGAGGCATGGACTATTTTCTAAACGGTGACAAAATTCATAATGCTAAAGTGCAAAGGGACTTGGGAGTCCTAGTCCAGGATTCTCTAAAGGTAAACTTGCAGGTTGAGTCCGTAATTAAGAAAGCAATGTAATGTTGTCATTTATCTCAAGAGGCTTGGAATACAAAAGCAGGGATGTACTTCTGAGGCTTTATAAAGCACTGGTTAGGCCCCATTTGGAGTACTGTGAGCAATTTTGGGCCCCACACCTCAGGAAGGACATACTGGCACTGGAGCGGGTCCAGCGGAGATTCACACGGATGATCCCAGGAATGGTAGGCCTGACATACGATGAACGTCTGAGGATCGTGGGATTATATTCATTGGAGTTTAGGAGGTTGAGGGGAGATCTGATAGAAACTTACAAGATAATGAACGGCTTAGATAGGATGGACGTAGGGAAGTTGTTTCCATTAACAGGGGAGACTAGGACGCGGGGGCACAGCCTTAGAATAAAAGGGAGTCACTTTAGAACAGAGATGAGGAGAAATTTCTTCAGCCGGAGAGTGGTGGGTCTGTGGAATTCATTGCCACAGAGGGCTGTGGAGGCCGAGACGTTGAGCGTCTTCAAGACAGAAATTGATAAATTCTTGATTTCTCGAGGAATTAAGGGCTATGGGGAGAGAGCGGGTAAATGGAGTTGAAATCAACCATGATTGAATGGTGGAGTGGACTCGATGGGCCGAATGGCCTTACTTCCGCTCCTATGTCTTATGGTCTTATGGTCTCAATCTCAATACATGCCCTTTATCTTCCACCACGTACACATACATGACCATCGGAATTGGGAGCCAGACTAAAGCACAGAGTTTAAAGAAACATCTGTCTGTAGCATTCTGAGACTTTCTCCTGATGTGAGTTAGTAAAGTAAGCCAGCTCTCAGGAGTGGGTAGGGGGTAGAATCAGACCCTGCTTTAATCGGAGATGTGAATTATAGACAGAGCCTATTCAGGTGACGGGTATTTGACTGATACCAGTACTCTCCTGTCCTGAGAATGGTGAGCGACTAGGGGTGAGTCTTTGCAGACCTGAGTTTCCTCAGCCCATCATGCCTCGATGTAATAACGGTGTGATATGTTCACCTTACACTCTTCCAAAATTCATTTCATGTTCTAGTAAATATCTTGAGTCATTTCCAAATGCTTTGTAATTTTGGTTGCGTCAAAGTTTGGTATAAGTTGAATAATTGTTGTTTGTCTCTTGTTTTATCAATCTTCTGTATTGATTTATAACTCACAATAAATTCACTTTTTAAAAACTTAACCCAGATTTCCTGATTTGTCAGCATGGTGTGTTCCTATTCACTGAAACACTCAGGAGTCTGTAGTAAGGGTCTTATACACAATATATTTATTGCTCAATGTCATTGTGGGCTGGTATACTTTCTCCATCAATGGGTTTAGAATTTCTAGTTCACAGGAAGCAGAATGTTTCTCTCAGAAAGAATGTCTTGCATTTACCTAACAACTTTCACAAACACAGGCGAAGAGCACTTTACAGCCAATGGAGTGCTTTTTTAAGTGTAGTCACTGTTGTCATGTAGGAAACATGGCAGCCAATTTGTGCACTGCAAGCTCCCACAAACAGCAATTTATTAACGTTTATTTATTGGTGTCACAAGTAGGCTTACATTAAGACTGCAATGAAGTTACTGTGAAAATCCCCTTGTCGCTACACTCCAGCGACTATTCGGGCACACTGAGGAAGAATTTAGCATGGCTAATGCATCTAACCAGCATGCCTTTTTGGACTGTGTAGGAAACCAGAGCACCTGGAGGAAACCCACACAGACAGGGGGAGGACGCGCAAACTCCACGCAGACAGCCATCCAAGCCGAAAATTGAACTCAGGTCCCTGGCACTGTGAGGCAGCAATGCTAGCCACTGTACCACCCAATGTGAAAATGACAAGATAGTGTTTTGCGATGATGGTTGTGAAATCCATATTGACCAGGACAATGGGAATAACTCCCCTGCTCTTCTACAATGTAGTGTCATGAGACCTTTTACAATTACTTGAGAGGGCAGATGGAGTCTTGGTTTAACTCATCCAAAAGATGATACCTCTGACAATGCATCACTCCCTCAGTACTGCAGTGGAGTGTCAGCCTCAGTGCTCTGGAGTGAGACTTGAACTCAAACTTCTGATGAGAATGCTAACTAAGCCACAGCTGACAACTTACAATATTTCTCTTGTATTAGATGTGGTTTCATAGAACATAGAACAGTACAGCACAGTACAGGCCCTTCGGCCCTCGCCGAGCTTTGTCCGAAACCAAGATCAAGCTATCCCACTCCCTATCATTCTGGTGTGCTCCATGTGCCTATCCAATAACCGCTTGAAAGTTCCTTAAGTGTCCGACTCCACTATCACAGCAGGCAGTCCATTCCACACCCCAACCACTCTCTGAGTAAAGAACCTACCTCGGACATCCCTCCTATATCTCCCACCATGAACCTTATAGTTATGCCCTCTAGTAACAGCTACATCCACCTGAGGAAATAGTCTCTGAACGTCCACTCTATCCCCCTCATCATCTTATAAACCCCTATTAAGTCACCTCTCACACTCCTCCGCTCTAAAAAGAGAAAAGCCCTAGCTCCCTCAACCTTTCCTCATAAGACCTACCCTCCAAACCAGGCAGCATCCTGGTAAATCTCCTCTGCATTCTCTCCAATGCTTCCACATCATTTTTATAGTGAGGTGACCAGAACTGCACACAATATTCCAAATGTGGTCTCACCAAGGTCCTGTACAGTTGCAGCATAACCCCACGGCTCTTAAATTCAAAGCCCCTGTTCATAAACGCTAACACACTATAGGCCTTCTTCACGGCTCTATCCACTTGAGTGGCAACCTTCAGAGATCTGTGGAAATGAACCCCAAGACCTTTCTGTTCCTCCACAGTCTTCAGAACCCTGCCGTTGACCCTGTAATCTGCATTCAAATTTGTCCTACCAAAATGAATCACCTCGCACTTATCATGGTTAAACTCCATCTGCCATTTTTCGGCCCAGCTCTGCATCCTATCAATGTCATTTTGCAACCTACAACAGCCCTCCACCTCATCCACTACTCCACCAATCTTGGTGTCATCAGCAAATTTACTGACCCACCCTTCAGCTCCCTCCTCCAAGTCATTGATAAAAATCACAAATAGCAGAGGTCCCAGCACTGATCCCTATGGTACACCACTGGTAACTGGTCTCCAGTCTGAAAATTTTCCATCCACCACCACCCTCTGTCTTCTATGAGATATGATGTGGAGATGCCGGCGTTGGACTGGGGTAAACACAGTAAGAAGTTTAACAACACCAGGTTAAAGTCCAACAGGTTTATTTGGTAGCAAAAGCCACACAAGCTTTCGAGGCTCTGAGCCCCTTCTTCAGGTGAGTGGGAATTCTGTTCACAAACAGAACTTATAAGACACAGACTCAATTTACATGAATAATGGTTGGAATGCGAATACTTACAACTAATCCAGTCTTTAAGAAACAAAACAATGGGAGTGGAGAGAGCATCAAGACAGGTTAAAAAGATGTGTATTGTCTCCAGACAAGACAGCCAGTGAAACTCTGCAGGTCCACGCAACTGTGGGAGTTACAAATAGTGTGACATAAATTCTGATTCTAGGATCGCATGATAAAGACTCAGGAGGAAAAAAGCAGAAATATTTATGTGAAATAGTGTGACATAAACCCAATATCCCGGTTGAGGCCGTCCTTGTGTGTGCGGAACCTGGCTATCAGTTTCTGCTCCGCGACTCTGCGCTGTCGTGTGTCGCGAAGGCCGCCTTGGAGAACGCTTACCCGAATATCAGAGGCCGAATGCCCGTGACCGCTGAAGTGCTCCCCAACAGGAAGAGAACAGTCTTGCCTGGTGATTGTCGAGCGGTGTTCATTCATCCGTTGTCGCAGCGTCTGCATAGTTTCCCCAATGTACCATGCCTCGGGACATCCTTTCTTGCAGCGTATCAGGTAGACAACGTTGGCCGAGTTGCAAGAGTATGTACCGTGTACCTGGTGGATGGTGTTCTCACGTGAGATGATGGCATCTGTGTCGATGATCCGGCACGTCTTGCAGAGGTTGCTGTGGCAGGGTTGTGTGGTGTCTTGGTCACTGTTCTCCTGAAGGCTGGGTAGTTTGCTGCGGACAATGGTCTGTTTGAGGTTGTGCGGTTGTTTGAAGGCAAGAAGTGGGGGTGTGGGGATGGCCTTGGCGAGATGTTCGTCTTCATCAATGACATGTTGAAGGCTCCGGAGGAGATGCCGTAGCTTCTCCGCTCCGGGGAAGTACTGGACAACGAAGGGTACTCTGTCCACTGTGTCCCGTGTTTGTCTTCTGAGGAGGTCGGTGCGGTTTTTCGCTGTGGCGCGTTGGAACTGTTGATCAATGAGTCTAGCGCCATATCCTGTTCTTATGAGGGCATCTTTCAGCGTCTGGAGGTGTCTGTTGCGATCCTCCTCATCCGAGCAGATCCTGTGTATACGGAGGGCTTGTCCGTAGGGGATGGCTTCTTTAACGTGTTTAGGGTGGAAGCTGGAGAAGTGGAGCATCGTGAGGTTATCCGTGGGCTTGCGGTACAGTGAGGTGCTGAGGTGACCGTCCTTAATGGAGATGCGCGTGTCCAAGAATGCAACCGATTCCGGAGAGTAGTACCGCAAGCCCACGGATAACCTCACGATGCTCCACTTCTCCAGCTTCCACCCTAAACACGTTAAAGAAGCCATCCCCTACGGACAAGCCCTCCGTATACACAGGATCTGCTCGGATGAGGAGGATCGCAACAGACACCTCCAGACGCTGAAAGATGCCCTCATAAGAACAGGATATGGCGCTAGACTCATTGATCAACAGTTCCAACGCGCCACAGCGAAAAACCGCACCGACCTCCTCAGAAGACAAACACGGGACACAGTGGACAGAGTACCCTTCGTTGTCCAGTACTTCCCCGGAGCGGAGAAGCTACGGCATCTCCTCCGGAGCCTTCAACATGTCATTGATGAAGACGAACATCTCGCCAAGGCCATCCCCACACCCCCACTTCTTGCCTTCAAACAACCGCACAACCTCAAACAGACCATTGTCCGCAGCAAACTACCCAGCCTTCAGGAGAACAGTGACCAAGACACCACACAACCCTGCCACAGCAATCTCTGCAAGACGTGCCGGATCATCGACACAGATGCCATCATCTCACGTGAGAACACCATCCACCAGGTACACGGTACATACTCTTGCAACTCGGCCAACGTTGTCTACCTGATACGCTGCAAGAAAGGATGTCCCGAGGCATGGTACATTGGGGAAACTATGCAGACGCTGCGACAACGGATGAATGAACACCGCTCGACAATCACCAGGCAAGACTGTTCTCTTCCTGTTGGGGAGCACTTCAGCGGTCACGGGCATTCGGCCTCTGATATTCGGGTAAGCGTTCTCCAAGGCGGCCTTCGCGACACACGACAGCGCAGAGTCGCGGAGCAGAAACTGATAGCCAGGTTCCGCACACACAAGGACGGCCTCAACCGGGATATTGGGTTTATGTCACACTATTTCACATAAATATTTCTGCTTTTTTCCTCCTGAGTCTTTATCATGCGATCCTAGAATCAGAATTTATGTCACACTATTTGTAACTCCCACAGTTGCGTGGACCTGCAGAGTTTCACTGGCTGTCTTGTCTGGAGACAATACACATCTTTTTAACCTGTCTTGATGCTCTCTCCACTCCCATTGTTTTGTTTCTTAAAGACTGGATTAGTTGTAAGTATTCGCATTCCAACCATTATTCATGTAAATTGAGTCTGTGTCTTATAAGTTCTGTTTGTGAACAGAATTCCCACTCACCTGAAGAAGGGGCTCAGAGCCTCGAAAGCTTGTGTGGCTTTTGCTACCAAATAAACCTGTTGGACTTTAACCTGGTGTTGTTAAACTTCTTTCTATGAGATAGCCAGTTACTTATCCAATCAGCCAAATTTCCCTCTATCCCACACCTCCTTAATTTCTTCATGAGCCGACCATGGGGAACCTTATCAAACGCCTTACTAAAATCCATGTATATGACATCAACTGCTCTACCTTCCTCTACACATTTAGTTACCTCCTCAAAGAATTCAATCAAATTTGTGAGGCAAGACTTATCCTTCACAAATCCGTGTTGACTATCCTGGATTAAGCTGCATCTTTCCAAATGGTCATAAATCCTATCCCTCAGGACCTTTTCCATTAACTTACCGACCACCGAAGTAAGACTAACCGGCCTATAATTATCAGGGTCATTCCTATTTCCTTTCTTTAACAGAGGAACAACATTCACCATTCTCCAGTCCTCTGGCACTACCCCGTGGACAGTGAGGACCCAAAGATCAAAGCCAAAGGCTCTGCAATCTTATCCCTTGCTTCCCAAAGAATCCTAGGATATATCCCATCTGGCCCAAAGGGGTTAAGTCCCAAGATTGTATCGAGAATGCTTTTCCCTGGTAAATTGGCCACTGTTCCTCTTGTGGCCTAGTAATATGGGTCATTGAACTGATAATCCACAAATTTAGGGCAATGCTCTAGGGTTCCAGGCTTGAATCCTAGCACAGCATATGGTAAACCGTCCTGTGGCATCATGGGTAAGCAGAAAGAAAATCCCCCTTTAAACTGGCAGCCTGAAAGTTTGATTTGATTTAAAGTGGTAATGAGTTCGAGCTGCAGGTGTCAGTTTTGTCTTTGTGTCTGGGTTCCTGAAGCTGTGAAAGGTGGAAAAGTCCCTGGTGTCAGCTGGAATGGACATCTGAAGGGATTGTCTTCAATCAGTACTGCTGATTAACCATTCTGCTTTTATTCACTCATGAAAGTTCTAGTCTTTTAGGAATAAAACTCGAGGAATAATCCACCCTTCCCAGAAAGCTCTGTTAGTTTTTGAGCTTGTTTTCAAATTCTTCCATGGCCTCTTCCCTCCCTATCTCTGTAATCTCTTCCACCCCTCAGTACTGCACTGGAGTGTCAGCCAGGATTTCCTGTGCTCAAGTCCTGGAGTGGGACTTGAAGCCACAACTCTCTGACTCAAGGTTGTTGGTTCAAGTCCAACTCAGATGGATTATTGTATGGGATCAGATAGAAGTCCTTTCTTTTTCCTCACATCCTCTGTTTCCACACTGGAAACACTGCATAGTGCCAAGAAGCAGACAACATGGCTACTTTCTTTCCTCCATCCAGAGCCTCATCTTCTGTTCCCCTGGGAAATTAGATACACTGCACTCACTCAGACCGCACACCCCAAATTTAGCTGTCAGGCACAGCACTCAGCAGAATAAAAACAAAATAAAAGCAAAATACTGCAGATGCTTGAATCTCACGAAAGCTCACTCAGACTGCACATCCTAAATTCAGCTATCAGACAAAGCACTGGGCAAAATTAACAAATCCAAGCCCAGGCTTCTGGGAAAGACCAAGGCCTTCAGGTAAAATCTTTAAAGGAGGCATTGTATTGCAATAAATGTGCCTTTGCACCTCACAGATAATTGCACCCCACCTTCTCATATTCCGTAGTGATCTATCAACAAAACACAGCCTATAAATCAGAAGGGAAATGCTTTCAGAAAACACAATCAACATTGGCTTCAAGTCTGTGTGGAAATGTCGGTTTTTGGTGCGACAGGAGAAGGAGGTAAAACAAACCTGACACACATCACACTGGAAGGGCTTCTCTCCTGTGAAGATTCACTAATATTCCAGCAGATCGAACAACCACATGAAGGCTTAATTACAGAACTCTCACAGATAGTTACTCTCACCTATGTGAATCCTCTAGTGTCCAAGCAAGTTCAAAGGTATCACAAAAATCATAAATATGACATTCAAATGGTTACTCCCATGTGGAGAGTCTGATAGAGCAGGAGATTCAATGATTCTGAGAATAATTTGTCACACAGCTTGCATGCAAATACTTACTCTCTCCCATGTTAGGACATCTTAGGAGCCCGTGGAACGCTGCACACACTGGAACATCCTCTCAACTGTATGAACGGGTCAGTGGTTCATGAGGCTCAATGAATGATTGAAGCTCTCACCAGACTTGCAGGCTACTCACACTTCTTCCCAATTACCAACAGCCAAACCTTTGGAATGGTTGGTTCTGATGGAAGGTTCCACACCACTGACCAGTTTCAGATCTGATATGTCAAAGTTCCCCTGACCTGACCAATTTCCAGGTGTTAGTTTTACTGTCCAACCTGGCAATGCTGGATCTTCGTGCAGCTGTTCCTTTGGTAATGGTCAGGATATATCTGTGGTGTCTATCCTCTCTGTGTCTGGTATAGTAGGTGCAATACTTCTCTAAAACAGGAAAAGGAAGCATGATTTTCTCCAGCTCTTTTTTTGCTGAAGGAGCTGACTCCACAGTTAGAGACTGTTCCACAGTGAGCGTCAGTCTGCTATTCTCCTGTGTGGGGGATAAGATGCAAGTTTTTAAAAATCACTTGACTGTCACACAGCCTCTGTTTCCAGCAGGAACCCTGGATAGTGATCAGAAGCAGACAACGTGGCTACTTTCTTTCCTCCACCCAGACCCCATTTTCCCAGGCACCATGAAGACAATGGAATAAACAGTCCCAACAGTATACCAAATCATTGTGTGCTCACGTTACTGGAGCCTATCAATCTGGAAACATCCCTGACTCCTCCCTCCCATTCCTGGGAATGTCAATTATTCTGCTTAGCCAGTCACATAAGAGTGTCGGTCTTCACATACTCCGCTCTCCGCCCAGTTCTGCGCATCCGCTTTCCAGATTCTTACCCGGTGGGAACTACATTACCCATGTTGCATGTGGCTTGGGGCCTGCGCAGTGAGGAGCGGCATTGTGGAATTAGTGAGAGCCAGTCCGCTGTCCCTGATGGGAGTTGTAGTTCTGCCGCCCGCAGCGGCGGTTGGTGCCCAGCGTTTGGGAGTTGGAATGTGAGGAAGCGCGAGCCCCGAGCGGCTGAATCGAATTGAAAAGCAGAGATTGACCCTTGGTAGGAACCAGAGCGATGGCGGTGGGAAGATTCACCATTGCAGGAGATTCTCAGAAAAGACTGAACAGGCTACACAAGAACTAGGAGCAGGAGATTTTACCCCTTGAGCTTGCTCCGCTATTCAATACGATTATGGCTGATACAGTAAGTAGTTTACAACACCAGGTTAAAGTCCAACAGGTTTATTTGGTAGCATGAGCTTTCGGAGCACTGCTCCTTCATCAGGTGAGTCTGTGTCTATATATTCCCTGTTTGTGAACCAAATGCTGCACTCACCTGATGAAGGAGCAGTGCTCCGAAAGCTCGTGCTACCAAATAAACTTGTTGGACTTTAACCTGGTGTTGTGAGACTACTTACTGTGCCTACCCCAGTCCAACACCGGCAACTCCACGTGATGGCTGATCGCATCTCTGCCTCAACTCACTTTCCTGCCCATTCTCCAAATCCTTCAACCCATTACCAACAAACAAAACCCTGCCTCCTTAAATTTATTCAGTGTCCTGGCCTCTACCGCACACTGGGACAGTGAATTTCCCTCTTTTCCCTGGAAAAGAGAAGGCTGAGGGGGGAATATCATTTAAATCTTCAGAATGATGTATTATAAAATTAAGAGTTTGGGGATAAATGGAGAAGATGTTCCCACTTGTGTGGGGAGTCCAAAACTAGGGCCAGAAATATAAAATCAAAATACATAATAAATACATTGAGGAATTCAGGAGAAACCTTTTTCCCAAGAGAATGATTAGAATATGGAATTTGGTCCCAGAGGGAATGATTAAGGAAGATAGTTTCAATGTGTTTGATGGGAAGCCAGGTAAGTAGATGGGGGAAGAAAGCAATAGAAGGATCTGTTGACAGGGTGAGATAAAATAGCGAGGGAGAAAGCTCACGTGGAGCATTATCACCAGTAGAAAGCAGATGGGTTAAATGGTGTGTCTCGGTGCTGATGGATGAGATTTGGCTGTATTTTTGACAACACAATTTTAGTGTTTTATTCTGTTACCACATTGCCACTGATGGATTAGGCAGCAGATAGGAACAAAGATGGTGTTGCTCAAATAATCACAGTTGTGCTTTAGGCAGCATTGTTTAATTCCCAATTGAAGCAGGTTGTCCAGAGCGGCTGTCACTGATGGAGAGGGAGTCAGTTTTCCAGGTTGGGGCCATGGTCAGAAAGCACTCCTAAGTTACTTATACCTAGAGATAAAGTAATGTTACAACTGATGACAGACAAGAAAGTGTTAGGAACTTGTTGGGAGGGGCCTTTCAATGTTGTTGTAACATGATAGACATGTGCCTTAGTTGATGAGAAATACGGTCCAAGATGGCGACATTGGACACAGCTAAAACCATATCCTAATTGGCACACCAGCAGTAATGAAATTGTCCCAGAGAACGGATAATCTTGCAGAACATAGAAACAATACGGCGTCAGTAGCCACATTGCTAATGAAAGGTTAATTGGATTTTCTGACAAAATTATTCGATTTGGTCGAATCATGGCACTGTAATTAGATTAATGTTAGAATAAGAAAAAAGTGAATAATTTAGTTATGATGTTACTAATTTAAGGGCCTCTGTTTTTACTTACAGGACATTACGCACATGATGTTCCCAAGGTACAATCCTAATCTGAAAAAAGGAACATTGACTACCAACAATCAAGCCCCAAGGTCGATTGTCAAACTAGAAGACTCAAAGTTAAAGGCAACAGAATTAAAGCGCGGTTCTGTAAATGAATGTTTATCTTTTTTAATATTAAGAAGTGGCCAGGAGACACAAGAAGAGAATATTGAAATTACTAATTGAGAATTATCAAAATGATTGTAAACTTTCATGTTCTTTCATTGTTGAGTTTACTATCTTTAACACAGACAGTTCATCAAGGATTGCATACTAATATTTATCTGTATATGGCATACACATATGCTAAAACTGCTGATACATCTAAATGTTGGGTATGCTCACACATTCCTATACATGCTGAGGGAGGGAAAACTTTGCACCCAATACCTTTATCATGTCAGATTTAATTGCATGGGATCAGTCTTTTAGAGATCATGGGGCAAGATCAACAGGTTTTCCTAGGGAATGTGACAGAGTAGACTTTTATAGAAATAGATCCTGTACAGGTGGGCCAGGTCACATGAATATGGGGGAATTGGATTTGGAGAATGGGCAGGAAAGTGAGTATTCACCCATCTTCAACACATCCAGTCCAGCCCCTAGCCTTATTTTAAATGGAGCGTAATCAGAGCTGCAAGAATGTTGAGAAGAGGCCCTGGGGGGAACTTGGACACCAGCAAGTGTCAACATTCAGCAGATGTAACCAACCAAATTTGTCTGAATCCACCCAGTAATGATCGATCTTGCAATATTCCATATTGCTTCAAAGGAGAACACATGTATCTGACTCTCAATGGTATTTATTGAATTTGTGGAAATAAGGCATATCCGTGGTTGCTTTTCGGTTGGAAGGGGTCATGTTATCTTGGATATGTAATCCCATATATTTATCATACTTACCAGCTTCCAACTGGTAGAAAGCGACGTGCCCTTGTGGGATTAGACAATTTCATTGGGATAATGATGCCCCCATATTCATAAATAAGACTACCAATCAAGACAGAAGCCATTGTCTCAATTTTGGAATGGGTTGCCAATAATATTGCTACAGCCTTTATGGAGATCAGTGATGAGATGGTTGCAATGCGCATTGTTGTGCTACAGAATCAGATGGCATTAAACTTCATCTTGGCAGCTAGGGATGGAACATGTGCTTTCATTGGATCAAAATGTTGCACATACATACCAGACACTTCGGAGAATATAACCAATTTGGTTACACACATTTGGAAGGAAGTCGAGAAACTTAAACAACCGACATCTTTTTCTTTGTGGTATTGGGAAACTAGCTGGGTGGGGTCACTAAAGACTAGCGGCACTGTGGTACAGTGGTTAGCACTGCTGCCCACAGCGCCAGGGATCTGGGTTCAATTCCAGCCTGTGTGGAGTTTGCATATTTTCCCCATGGCTGCGTGGGTTTCCTCCGGGTGCTTCGGTTTCCTCCCACAGTCCAAAGATGTGTGGGTTGGTTGATTGGCTATGCTAAATTGACCTAGTGTCAGGGGATTAGCAGGGTAAATGTGTGGGGTTGCGGAGGTGGGGCCTGGGTGGGATTGTGGTCGGTGTGGACTCAATGGGCTGAATGGCCTCTTCTTGCACTGTGGGGATTCTATGTTCTAAATATAGTGCAAGAGATAGTGCTTTTCTTAATTTTCAGTCTAAAATTCATTGTGATTGCGCAGATGTTCAAATGTTGCTGTTCCTTAGCCCCACAGCACCCGGAGGAAACCCACGCAGACACGGGGAAAATGTGCAAACTCCACACAGACAATAATCCGAGGCTGGAATTGAACCCAGATCCCTGGTGCTGTGCAGCAGCAGTGCTACCCACTGTACCATAAAGTTAATGATGAGTGCAGCAGCAGTGGCATCGATCCAGGTGAACAAAGAGATGACCAAATTGCCAAGCACTCCTCCGGCATATGAGAATATGTACTGTCAGACATTCATTTTGTGACATACATGAGATGACATGACTTTTCCTTATGATTTTTAGCATTAATGAGGATTAAGACTCAGATGCAATTACATACGATCAATATAGAGGTAGTGATGACAATCAAGGATGAGTGGGGAGAAATTAAGAAACCAATCACTTTTTAGGATTTAAGTTCGTATTTTCTGGCCGAGTGTTGTGCTAGCCAATGGCCAGGAGTGGGAGTTGAAGAAGGGGATTCTTAACACCTAATAAGATTCATAGGCAGAATGCAGTCTTTAAGAGAACAAGGGATCAGTAAAGAGTTAAATGATTATTAGGCAAGTTAACACAAACGTTTTACACATAGGTGAATGCATTAAGTGAATCAGTACAAGTAGTTATGATTTTAAAACATATATGCTGATATTTTAAATGTATTGTTCACTTTAGTGAAGCAAAGTTACCGAAAGACATGGTGGTAAATGTTATTAGTTTAAAATGAGAGGTCTGGGAACCGGCTAGTCAGCAGTACGAATATGAGGAATTCTTATGAGGGAACATGTTTTACAACTTTAATGAATAGATGCATTCACTGCCCAGACATAAGGATAGATGTGCCCCTGGACGCAGGAACACATGTCTATTCAACTTGGCAGTGAGCCGGTGGGAATGTTCACTTTCACCTTACCAGGCAACAGGGATGTAGTTACAGCCAAGAAGGGTGGTCACGTCTGGATTTGAAGGATGAATAAAATATCATCATGCTATTAAGTACCATATGGTTGGCTGAGGTACTTGACAGATATTCATATTGATGTATGACTACTACATGAAATTGATTTTAAGCTAACGAGAGGCGGAATTATTGATTAGGAAAAACTATAATTGATCTGTATTTGACGATGTACTTCAGCTTTTTTGGAGTGGTTCTGTAGTTCTATTCCCAGAGCTGTTTAACCCTTTGGAAGTGTCCGGTCGGCTGTTTGTTTTTATTCTATGCAAAATAAATTTGTTATGTCTTTGCACAGAGATATTTGCCTTGCGAGCTTTTGTCTAAGCTAAGACACAATTGGCCACTTTCAAATTTACCCACAACAGAGGTTATCTGGCCTCTGCACTGACTCTCCAAAACAGCAATTTACCCAGGTTCACCATCCTACGCCGCCCCCCCATCCCCCCAAAACCTCTGTCACACTGCGCATTTACCATGGATAATCCACGTTACACATCTTTGGACACTAAGGATCCATCTAGCACAGGAAATCCACCCAACTTCCACCTCTTTGGAGTGTGGGAGGAAACCTGAGTACCCGGAGGAAACCCATGCAAATACTGGGAGAATGTCTGATGTGTTGTCCAGCAGCTCTCATTTCACTCAGCTTGTCGACCACCAGCAGTTGCAGCATCTATTACTCAGAATAGTATTAATGTCCTATAAAATTTTCACTTCTTCCTTCAGATTGTTTATAATCAAATCGACCCCAGATGTTGTAATTCACATTTTCCTTTTGACATTTTGATTTGACAGCAATCAGCAAAAGGGCAGTTTCCAGAAGCAGAGGATGTCTCCTGTGAAATAGAACTTGCCAGCTCTATAAGTGCTTAGCTATTTCTCTTCCTGCACCTAGTGGTACAGAAGGCAGACTTTCACGTGTTCCCAAAGTGAGGTATTTTTCTGGAATAGGTGACTATTCGGTCACCAGAGGCTTATGCTTGAGGGGTGACATTCCACACTAAGCATGGCTGACCAAGAGTCTCTCCCGCTTTTACTGCCAGCTGTTGGTGTGTTGGAAGAATTTTCCAGATCAATACTCAACCTATTCGCCACGATATGAATTCACCTTCCTTGGCCATTAAGCGGGGTGGACTCAAACCCAGAGCTTCTGGTTCAGAGGCAGGGACGCTACCCACTGCACTACAAGACCTCTTTAATTGGTGCTTCATAGGATGGACCATATCATCAATAACTTTCCAATGCACCAGAGACCATGTACATGAGCTGCCTCTCATTTTCCCCTGTCTCATTTTAAAAGAAGTAAATGTTATTATAAACAAACTGCAATGAATATATTTATTAACATGTAAGATTTTAGACAGAAGCAGAAAAACACTGCCAGAAACTAATGGTACTAAATAAACATTACAGAGTATTTACAACACAGAATCAGGCAGGTGCTGTATGTGCACAGTGATATCATTGACATGGGTACTGGCAGGCTGGACGAGGCGGAGTGACATAATTGGATTTCTGTGCAATCACAGACCCATACGTGTGTGCAGAAAGGTATTAGTGATCATCTTGAATTGGCAAGAGATAGTGTGAGAAAAAAATAGGTAGGAAGAAAACTCGTGAATCTTAAGCAAAATAGAAAGCAAATGGGTCAAATCGTCTGTTTCTGTGCTTTAAAAACTAGAATCAAATCAAACAATGGTGGAAATACTCAGCAGGTCAGGTAATAGCCCACCTCCTCCCTTACGAGTTCTTACCCTTCATGCCAGTCTCTGTCCCTATCCAGTCCACATGGCCTTTTATAGTCTCTATGTCAAATTTGTGCTAATTCAAACCAGTCTATGCCCTCACCCATTGCCCTTATATCATCCATACCAGCTTATCCGCTAACCACAATGTGCAGACGTCAGGCCCCATACTGAGGTTAAATAAAATGAAGTTCCAAGTGCCTGTTGCAGACTTTATTTTTTAAACAAAAAAACCCAATTTGGACAATTTCATTGCTTAAAGAAAACATAATTTTATAATCCTGCGTTTAAAAAAAGCTTTGAAATTCATAGCCCCACTTCTAGTGTCCCAGTTCCTCAGTGCATGGTACCAATGAGTTTATGCACTTTTCATGCGCATTCATTTCTATTTTCAGTAACCTCAAAGGGCAGCTAATTTCCCACAAAGGTGTCTGGGGATGATATACTCTACAAAGGAGTACCCTATCTATCCAAACTAATCCACGGAGTTCGGACCTGCTCCTACTGGGACTAATCTGCACATGTTGGGTTTCAGACACCTTTCACCGAAAACCACGAGTGCAGGCAACTGCTGAGTTCTGTGAATTTCTGAAACATGCAAACTCCATGATAGGGGGAGGGAGGGGCAGGGCTCAGGGACTTAGGCTTATTCCACCATTGTCCTAACGATGGAGAGGTTTTCTGTCATTGCAAAAATGCAGACAAAAAAATCTCTCAGGTAGGGTGGGGGGTGGAGTGAGGGATAATGGGTTAGTGGAGGCAGTATTTGAAGGAGGGACCCTAATTCCTTCTGTGTTTCCCCCTTCTTCATGACATGACCTCGCCTGTATCAGAGGCACGTCCAGCAACATATGTCTCTGCTCTGGGCTGCTGCTGGCCAGAAGGTGCAGGCGCTACAATCGGAGACAGAATCTGCCTCATTTCATTCAAAGTTTCATTGCTTCTTTGCAGAAGTTGACAAAGAAACTCATTCTGCTGTTGAAGAATCTCATTGTTTCTTTGTAGATGATGCTGAAGAATCTCATTGTTTCTGTGTAGATGATGCTGAAGACTCTCATTGTTTCTTTGCAGATCCTTGCAAACATGCGTCTTAAATTCAGTCAGAGTTTGCTGAAGCAAGTTATAAGTGGCCTGATAACTCTCCGTACTTTGACCCTGTTCCTGATGTAAGCGTGCAAGAGGTTTCAGATCATCTTCATTTTCTTCACCAGCAGCATGGGCCTGATGTTGTCCGTGTGCTAGTGGAGATGGCAGAGATTCTCCTCCCAAAGCCACAGGTTCCTCACCTCTGGAAGGTTCTGACCTCCCTCCCTCCACCACAGCAGCCAGAGCATCACAGCCCTCCTCCTTCACACAAGCCACAATATTGAACTTGAACTCATCAACACTACCCTCCAAATCAGGCATCTTACCCTCCTGACACTCCTCTCCCTCCTCCACTGCAGCTGCCATGCCACACTGCTGTGAGGTATTCACTTCAGTCCCTTCCTCATCAGTCTTTTCAGGAATCTCAGTCGCTGCTGTCAACTCTCCTCCATCACCATCTGATGTGTCCATGGACAGCTGTGTATCTGTCAGAGGAAGAAAATCACAATTATTACCTTTTGTCACAAAAATTAACTCTCCTCCTGATGGTTTAAACACTCAGCTGCTGACATCACCTTTGCTCATCCCCATATTTGATCCGCCATTGGTTATCATGGGGTTGGAGAGGTCAAACAGCTTCCTCACGTCCTCCTCCTGTTCCGTCAGCTCTTTGATGTATGGAATGCGCCCTCCAGTCAACGAGCGTTCCTGGGTATTATGGACCAGCTTTACCTAAAGGAGGAAATGAAAATGAAAAATAAATTATTGTCCAGACTTTATGTGCTGTCTTGTGAAACATTTTCCGAGTGCTGGAGACAGCTTTCAGCCTGCACCCAGGGGGACTTCTGATTAGAGATCAACTTATGACAAAGTCAGAGCCAGCTCCAAGGCAATTGCATTTTGCAACATCTCATAAAATTAGTAAAAGAAATCTTGTGATCTTTCTGTACTTATCAACTCAAAAACTACGATCTAATGTTTAAAAAAACAGGCGGAACTTTTTCAGAAGAATTCAAGGTGTTAAATGAGCGAGAACTGAGTTTTATTAATTTATATCATTCTGTGCAATACGGAGATGTAATCTGATTTCCACCAGTAGAATCCCACAGAATTCCTACAATGCAGAAGGAGGTCGTTCAGCCCATTGAGCCTGCACTGACAACAATCCCACCCAGGCCTGTAACCCCACGTATTTACCCTGCTAATCCCCCAGGGATTAATAATCTCCTGTAAGGGGAGCAGGCAGACCCTTTTCATGCCAGGAAGTCTTTGCGCCCTGATCTCTCAGTATACCGGGAGAGCTGTCAACTCTCCCCCCCTCCGACTCCCCACCGATTGCTGGCCCTCCAATCACCAGCCCCAATCTACGAGTGGTGATCCCACCAGCCAACCCCTATGCCCCAGCTGCAGAGTTCCCCCTTCCCTCCCCTCCTACCAACCTCCCTTCCCCCTGCATCTCCCAGTCTGGCTCTGTCCTGTCAGACCCAACCCCATCAGGCCCATCCTCTTGGCACTGACCGGTGCCCGGTGAGCAGTGCCAGGATTGCAGGCTGTCACTGCCAGGGTGCCAGGCTAGCAGTGCCAAGCTGGCACTGCCCAAGGAGCACTGTCCGCCCCTGCCCTCCCAACCACCCGGAGGGCTTCAATGGCCGCCTGTCCAACCAGTGAGGCCTTCAATCTGGTCCCCATTGGCGGGGACCATCTGTGATCCTCGCTGGCGACGACCTCAACTGATGAAGTCGGAAAGCTAAATGAGCCCAGATTATCATGTCCCAGGTTCACTAATAACCTTAAAACTAGCTGGCAAGTATTTAAATCAGCCTTGTGCCCTTCCTGGGTGTGAGGCAGATTATGCCAGCAGAACGGAACCAGCAATATCAGGAGTGGCAGGAAATTGGATGCGAGCCCGATTTTTCACCTCTTGCTCATATTTCCAGCTCCGCTACCCTACTCAATTAGCGAGTGCAGCAGGGCAGAAAAATTGCACCCATTATGTGCATATATACGCTTAATATTCAGATATTGGCCTCTTTTCCATCATACGGAAACTCGTGCATAAGCAACAGCTTCTATACACGTTGATATCTTCGTTTGATGTTTAATTAGACCTTCTTAAACCCCTTGGACTGAAGGTGGGAGAGGTTGGAGACAGACACTGCTGAGACAGACATTGCTTTGGAAGGACAGCTCCCCTGTGTGAGCACTGGAGGGTAAACAATACAGACAACTCCTAAAGTAAGAGAAACAGATGAGCCGCAGTGTGAATGTGCTGGTGTCTGTGGAGATCTGATGACTGTGAGAATGATTTGTCACAGACCTTGCATGTGAATGTTTTGTCTCCTGTGTGAATGTATTGCTATGTGCAGACAGAAGGTGACTGAAGGAATGATTTGTCACATATCATACATGTGAATATATTGGTTTCAGTGGAAGCCAATAAGTCCGAAATAATTAGTCACGTACCTTGCATGGTAACGGCTTCTCCCCTGCGTGAGCAGGTTGACGCTGATGGAGTGTTGATGACTTAGAGAATGATTTGTCACACACCTTGTGCACAAAAGGTTTCTCCCCTGTGTGAGTGCGTCGGTGTCTGTGGAGGTTCGATAACTGCGAGAATGATTTGTCACACACCTCACACCTAAAGGGTTTCTCTCCTGTGTGAATGCGTTGATGTCTACGGAGAATTGATGACTTTGAGAATGATTGGTCACACACCTTGCATGGAAAGGGTTGCTTTACCTAAAGGAAAAAATGATAAATAAATCATGGTCCAGATTTTGCTGTGCTGTCTTGTCTTATGATAAAGTCACAGCTATCTCCAAGACAACTGCATTTTACAAAACATCCTGAAATTAGTAAAAATAAATCTTGAGGTCTTACTGTATTTTCAACTAAAAAACGACAAACTAAAGTTTCAAAAATAACACATATATTTAATATCAGATATTGTCCTCTTGTCCATAACAGGGAAACTTGTGCATAAGTACATATCGATGCTTTCTTCTGGTGATGTTTGGCAATCTGGCCAAAGGATAAATTGACCTACTTGAAATGATTGAACCGATGATGGGAGAGGTTGGAGACAGACACTGCTGAGACAGACAGTGCTATGGAAGGACAGCTCCGCTGTGTGAGCACTGGAGGGTAAACAATACAGACAACTCTCAGTGTAAGGTGAGCTGCAATGTGAATGTGCTGGTGTCTGTGGAGCTCAGAGAAATTATAGAATCCGTACAGTGTAGAAGGGGGCCATTCAGCCCATTGAGTTTGCACCAACAATCCAACTCAGGCCCTATCCCTATAACCCGACATATTTACCCTGCTACTCCTGATAGTGAGGGGCAATTTAGCATGACCAATTAATCTAACCAGCATGTCTTTTGGACTGTGGGAGGAAACCGGAGCACCCGGAGGAAACTCATGCAGACACGGGTAGAATGAGCAAACTCACACAGACCGTAATCCGAGGCTGGAATTGAACCCGATTCCTGGTGCTGTGAGGCAGCAGTGCTAACCACTGTCACAGTGCCACCGCGAGAATGATTTATCACATACCTCTCACATGAATGGTTTCTCACCAGTGTGTGCAGAGGGCTGATTAGTCGGAGAATAATTTCTTACATACTATACATGTGAATGGTTTGTCTCCTGTGTGAATGTGTCTCTGTGCACAAAGGGAAGGTGACTCAGGGAATGATTTGTCACATGCCATGCATGTGACTACATGGTGAACACAATAAGCCAATGAGTCCGAGAATAATCTGTCACATACCTTGCATGGGAAGGGTTTCTCCCTTGTGTGAACACGTTGGTGTCTGTGGAGGTGGGATGACCGTGAGAATGATTTGTCACACACTTTGCAGGTGAATGGTTTCTCCCCTGTGTGAATGCGTTGGTGTTTACGGAGAGCCACTGACCAGGAGAATGATTTGTCACACACCTTGCACATGAAGGGCTTCTCTCCTGTGTGACTCCTCTGGTGTGATAGAAGATGAGAGGAGTGGTTGAACGCTTTCTTACAAAAATCACATTTGAAGGGTTTCTCTCCTGTATGAATGCGTCGGTGATGACGGAGGCTCGATGACTGAGAGAATGATTTGTCACACACCTCGCACGTGAAGGGTTTCTCCCCTGTGTGAATGCTTCGATGTTGACGGAGGGTCGATGAGTTTGAGAATGATTTGTCACACATTTTGCATCTGTAGGGTTTCTCCCCTGTGTGAAGATGTTTGTGTTCATTAAGGCTTGATGACCGTGTGAATGATTTGTCACACACCTCACAGGTGAAGGGTTTCTCACCTGTGTGAATACGTTGGTGTTCTCGGAGGTGTGATGACCTTGAGAATGATCTGTCACACATTTTGCACGTGAAGGGTTTCTCCCCTGTGTGAACACGTTGGTGTATGTGGAGGTATGATGACCATGTGAATGATTTGTCACACGTTTTGCACGTGAAGGGTTTCTCACCTGTGTGAATTTGCTGGTGTTGTTGAAGGGTCGATGATTGTAAAAAGGACTTCTCACAAACATCACACCTGAATGGTTTCTCCCCTGTGTGAATCATCTGGTGCCTCAAAAACATTGTAGAATTCACAAAATCTTCAGCACAAACATCACACCTGAATCGTTTCCTTTCCATGTGGCTGCCCTTGTGATAACAGTAGTTGTAACAAATGCACCTTGGAAGATCTTATTAACCTGTGGAGCTGTTGCACACACCTCACACTATTTCATGAGGCTCAATGAATGACTGAAGCTCTCACCACACTTGGAGCCACTGTCACTTCTTCCCAGCCTCACCCTGACTGATCACCCACAGCCAAACCTTCAAAAAGGTTTGTTCTGATGGAAGGTTGACCATTAACCAGTTTCAGACTTGATGATACGTCTAATCTCTCCTGACCTAAACCGTTTCCAGTTTCACTGCCCAACCTTCTCTGTGATAAGCAACGTTGTAAAGGAACTGGATGTCTTCCCACAGTTGTGCAGCTGTCTTTGGGAGATGGTCAGGATCTATTTGCGGTGTCTACCCCGTCTGTATTCTTTGGTGTAGTACGATGAAATCCCTCTGCAAAACAGAAAAAAGAAACATTACTTCCTTCAACTTCCTCTCCTCCTTTGCTGAAGGTGCTGACCCCTTAGTTAGAGACTGCTCCACAGTGAGTGCCAGTCTGCCGTTCCCCTGTGTGACCATAAGATATAGGAGCAGGATTAGGCCATTCAGCCCATTGAGTCTGCTCTACCATTCAATCATGGTTGATATGATTCTCATCCCCATTCTCATGCCTTCTCCCCGTAACTCTTGATCCCCTGATCATGAACCTATCTATCTCTGTGTTAAAGACACTCAATGACCTGGCCTCCACAGCCCTCCGTGGCAATGAGTTTCACATTTTCACTGGTTAAAGAAATTCCTCCTCATCTCAGTTTTAAAGGATCGTCCCTTCACTTTGATGTTGTGCCCTCGAGTTCTAGTCTCTCCCACGAGTGGAAACATCCTCATCCTATCGAGGCCTCTCAGTATTCTCGAAGTTTCAATTAGATTCCCCCCTTATCCTTCTAAACTCCATCGAGTATAGACCCAGACTCCTCAACCGTTCCTCATATGACAAACCTTCAATTCCTGGAATCATTCCTCTGGACCGCCTCCAAGGCCAGCACATCCTTCCTTAGGTATGGGGACCAAAACTGCTCACAATATTCCAAATGGGGTCTGACCAGAGCCTGATACAGCCGCAGTAGTACATCCCTGCTCTTGTATTCTAGCCCTCTAGAAATGAACGCTAACATTGAATTTGCCTTCCTAACTGCAACTGAACCTGCACGTTAACCTTGAGAGTCCTGAACCAATACTCCCAAGTCCCTTTGTGCTTCAGATTTCCAAAGCCTTTCCCCATTTAGAAAAAAGAGTCGCGCTTCTATTCTTCCGACCAAAGTGCATAACCTCTCACTTTCCCACATTTTTGTATTACATCTGCCACTTCTTTGCCCACTATCTTAGCTTGCCCAAGTCATTCTGCAGCCTCCCCACTCCCTCAACACTACCTGTCTCTCTACATATCTTTGTATCATCTGCAAATTTAGCAACCATGCCCTCAGTTCCATCTTCCAGATCATTAATGTATAAAGTGAAAAGTTGTGGTCCCAACACTGACCCCTGTGGAACACCATTAGTCACTGGTTGCCATCCTGAAAAGGACCCTCTTATCCCCAACCTCTACCTTCTGTCTGTCAATCAATCTTCTATCCATGCCAGTACCTTGCCTCTAACACCATTGGCTCTTAGCTCATTTAGCAGCCTCCTGTAAGGCACCTTGTTAAAGGCTTTCTGGAAAACCAAATAAATCACGTTCACTGGCTCTCCTTTGTCTAACTTCTTCGTTACCTCCTCAAAGAGTCTAACAGATTTGTTAGACATGACCTCCCTTTAAAGAAGCCGCACTGACTCAGCCCTATTTTACCATGCATTTCCAAGTTCTCTGCAATTTCATTCTTAATAATGGACTCTAAGACCTCACCCAAGATCGAGGTCAGGCTAACTGGCCTATAATTTCCCATCTTCTGCCTCCTTCCCTTCTCAAACAGGATGTTACATTAGTCTTTTTTCCAGTCCTCTAGGACTTTCCCTAACTCCAGTGATTCCTGAAAGATCACCACCAATAATCTCCTCAGTTATCTCCTTCAGAACGCTGGGGTGTAGTCCATCTGGCCTGGGTGATTTATCTACCTTCAGCTTCCCGAGCACCTCCTCCTTTGTGATGGCCACTACATTTACCTGTGCTCCCTGACTCTCTCGAAGTTACTGGTGTCTTCCACCATGAACACTGATACAAAGTGCCCAGTTCCTCTGCCATTTCTTTGTCCCCCATTACTACTTCTCCAGCCTAATTTTCCAGCAGTCCAATGTCCAATGTATTGGATACAAGTCCTTTCTTTTTCCTCACTTGACTGTCATACACCCTCTGTTTTGAGCAGGGACACTGGACAGTGACCAGGAACAGACAACATAGTTTGTTTCTTTCCACTGCCTAGCCAATCTTCCCAGGCACCATGAGGGCAATGGTAAGGACAGTCAGGCAGAGTGCAAAACAGCTGATGATTCACTATGAACATAAGTCATTATAGATTAAAGATAAGTGGCAGTAGGTGTCAAGGGAATACGAGGAAGGAGTGTGGTGGGGGATCTGGAATTCGCTGCCCGAGTTGGTAGTGGAGGCAGGGACCCAAAACTCTTAAGGTGCAGATCGAGATATTTGTTAAGTGCCTTAACATACAGGGCTATTGGTCAGGTGCAGGGAGGTAGGATTAGAAAGGGCACCTGGGTGTCCTCAGGCTGGCATGGACAAGATGGGCTGAGAGTATGTGTTCAATGTAAAAGCACTCAGCAGAAATGATAATTCAATGCAGATTTTGAAATTTCTGCCCTTGTTTCCCAAAATTATTTAAGAAAACACACTGGGCAGGAAGTGCTAGAAGCTAAGGAAAATATTGCTTCAGTGTAGCTGATTGAAGGGTTCTGGTTTATCCTGGGAAATTAGATACACTGCACTCACTCAAACTGCACATCCCAAATTCAGCTCTCAGACCCAGCACTGGGCAAAACTATCAAATCCAAGCCCAGGCTTTTGGAAAAGGCCGAGGCCTTTAGCTACAATCTTTAAAGAGCAGCATGGGGGCGCAGTGGTTAGCACTGCTGCCTCATAGTGCCCAAGGACCCTGGTTCAATTCCAGCCACTGTCTGTGTGGAGATTGCATGGGTTTCCTTCAGGTGCTCCAATTTCCTCCCACAAACCAAATAGGTGTGGGTAAGGTCCATTGGCCATGCTAAATTGTCCATTAGTGTCAAGGAGATTAGCATAGTAAATATGTGGGGATAGGGTCCGGATGGGATTGTTGTTGGTGCAAGCGAGATGTGCCCAATGGCCTCTTTCTGCACTATCGGGATTCTATGATTCTAAGACATTATAAGACGTTTGAATAAATGTGTCTCTGTCCCTGCCAGATAATTACACCTCACCTTCTCATATTCAGTGATGACCCATCAACAAAACTCAGCCTGTAAATCAGAAGGGAAATGCTTCCAATGAACACACTCAATATCCAACACAGCTCCAATCAAACAGCTCAGCAGCACAAAGCACCGAGTAAACAGGTCTCTCAGCTGGATCGTCTCACACAGCATAAGGGGCATTTCCACACCTGATTCCCCACAGGATAGTCAGACTGCCTGAACATTAGTGTGGATATTATGCAATGTAATTATTATAAATTCTGCTCCTTCACTCACCATCTCCTCACTTGGTTTTCAGTCCCTACAGGAAGTGAAGCAGCTGTGAAAGAGGAAGAGGAGGGAATGGGCAGAGTGGGTGGGCTCTCTGATTGACGTCTCTCACAGCCAATCCAAATATTTCTGGAGTAACTTGAGTTTCCTGAAGTTTGGGAAACTGACCGGTGAAACGGAGGTGACTTTGAGCAGCAGATCAGGTGGGGATTTAAACTTGTCATTGTCCCATCTGAATAAAACCTCACTTATTGCAGCTGCTGTCTCAGTTCCCCCTGGTAAATCATAGATCATAGAATCGCTACAGTGCAGAAAGAGGCCATTTGGCCCATTGAGCCTGTATCAACAACAATCCCACCCAGGCCCTATCCCCATAATCCCACGCATTAACCCTGCTAAACCCCCAGACACTAAGGGGCAATTTAGCATGGCCAATCAACCTTACCCACACAACTTTGGACTGTGGGAAGAAACTGGAGCACCTGGAGGAAACCCATGCAGACACAAGGAGAACGTGCAAACTCCACATAGACAGTCACCCAAGGCTGGAATTGAACCCAGGTCCCTGGCACTGTGAGGCAACAGTGCCACTGTGTCTCCAAATGTTTGACAGAGCTTTCTAGTGTGGGAATAGCCTTCTTCATCCTCGGAGGCTTTCAAACTGAAAAGACCAGTTTGGGATGTGTTGCCTTGGATGTGTTCAACAGCAGATCAGGAGAGGACGATCCAAATCAATGATGATGTGTAGTGGTGGGATCAGCACATGCAATGGCGAGAGTGGTACCGGAGGAACTAAGTAATTTGCTCTCCTCCTCATATCTTTCTTTCCTCTCCTCTCCTACCTCTGCATTCAGTTCCTGTCACCACTCCACTTTCTATTTTTTCCAGTCTCTTCCATCTTTCACTCCACCTTATAGAGATAGGGAGGGGAGAGACCATGGGTGGAATTGAAATTAAGCTCAGAAACCTCATTAAATCTAACACTGAGCTTTCCGGGCAAGAGTGGGTTATTCTTCAATTTTTATTCTTCAGACTGTTAGAACTGTGCCTAAATAATAGAACTTTCATGAGTGAATGAAATTAGAATGGTTAATCAGCAATACTGATTGAAGACAATCCCTTAAGATGTCCATTCCAGCGAAGGAGCAGCAAGCGCTTGTGGTAAACCACTGTTATCTGTTATCTGTTGTGGTTAACCACTGTTAGTTAGTATTTATTATTACCTGTATATGTGGCACATCTCTGTCGGTTCCGCCCAAGACTCCTCCCCCTGGTCCGGGTATAAAGGCGGTGGCTCCTCCCCCTCGCCTTCAGTACAGACCAGATCTCCGACAGGGATGGCTCCAAGTTCTTGCTAATAAAAGCCTATTTGTCTTGCTCACAACTAGTCTTGACTTGATAGTGCACCAATTTTATTAGCAAGTTTTTTTTAAAGTGGAGCAGTTACTAAAACCCGACAGGCTGAATCTGGACCCTCAAACCGCTGGAGCGTCAAACACATTTGATCACTGGCTGAAATGCTTCGAAGACTACATCGAAGCCTCCACTGCTGCACGTACAGATGCTGACAAACGACGGGTGCTCCACGGCCGGGTAAGCGACGTAGCATATTCTACGATCCGAGACGCGGAAAATTACATGGCCGCTATCGAACTTTTAAAGGGCCAGTATAATGAACGGCCTAATGAAGTCTACGCGAGACACCTCCTCACGATGCGCAGACGGCAGCCAGGTGAATCAGTTGACCAGTTCTTGTGCGCGTTGCGACTGCTTGCCCGGAACTGCAACTGTAAGACTGTGACTGCCACCCAATATACAGAGGACTTAATCAGGGATGCCTTTGTCACGGGCATCGGAACTACTTATATCCGACAACGGCTACTGGAACAGGGTGCACTGGACTTAAAGAAAACGGTGGAACTGGCCGAATCCTTAGAGGTGACCTCCCAATACCTCAAAGCCTACTCACCAGACCACGTGGGCGCATCGTGGACACCGCAGCTGTCGCTACCAGGAGGACCACAGACCTACGCTGCCCCACGCCTCACCGGTGACCTGACCACTGCAGCAGCCTTTGGAGGCTTGAAATGCTACTTTTGCGGCCTGGGTAAGCACCCCTGACAACGCTGCCTGGCGAGGGAGTCGTTCTGCTCCGCGTGTGGGAAGAAGGGGAACTATGCCAAAGTCTGCCGTAAGTCCACCTCCAAATGCACGAGCGCTGCGTGTGACCCGCGGGGGCCGCCATCTTGGACGACCCCGGCCGCTTGTGACCTGCGGGGGCCGCCATCTTGGACGACCCTGGCCGTGTGCGACCCGTGGGGGCCGCCATCTTGGACGACTCTGGCCGCGAGTGACCAGCAGGGGCCGCCATCTCCTACCTCATCAGCCCCCTACGCCTATCTGCAGGATTCAACGGTGGCGTCGGTTACCCTGGACCAGACCGAGCCTCATCGACTCGCCAAGTCCATGATGGACATTGAGGTAAATGGGCACAGGGAGCATTGTTTGTTTGACAGTGGGATTACGGAGAGCTTCATTCACCCTGATACGGTGCGCCGATACGCCTTTTCCGTGCGGCCCGTTAAGCAAACGATCTCCATGGCATCGCAGTCCCACTCTGTAAATGTCCTCGGCAGCTGCGTGGTGACCCTGAAGGTGCGGGGCACAGTATACGATAACTTCAGGCTTCTCGTGCTGCCACACCTCTGCGCTTCTGTACTCCTGGGGCTAGATTTCATGACCCATCTAAAGAGTGTCACTATACAGTATAATGGGCCTTTCCCCCCGCTCTCTGTCTGCAATCAGCGGCGTCTAAATTGCCCACCGCGCAGCACCTGCAGTCTCTCGACCCTTAAAATCGCCCCTCCCTCCTTGTTTGCGAATCTCACTCCTGACTGCAAGCCCATCGCCACCAAGAGAGGGCGGTATAGTGCTGGAGACAGGGCCTTTATCAGGTCTGAAGTTCAGCGACTCCCCAGGGAAGGGATCATCGAGGCCAGTACCAGCCCCTGGAGAGCACAAGTGGTAGTCGTTGAGTCCGGGGAGAAACACAGAAAGGTCATTGACTACAGTCAGACCATTAACCGATATACGCAGCTGGACACGTACCCTCTTCCCCACATATCTGACATGGTCAATCAGATTGCACAATATCAGGTGTTCTCCACCATTGACTTGAAGTCGGCATACCACCAGCTCCCTATCCGCCCGGAGGACCGCCAGTATACGGTCTTCAAGGCGGTGGTCACCTTTACCACTTCCTTAGGGTCCCTTTTGGCATCATGAACGGGGCCTCAGTCTTCCAGCGCGAAATGGACCGAATGGTAGACCAGAACGGGCTACGGGCCACCTTCCCATACCTGGATAACATCACCATCTGCGGCCATGACCAGCAGGACCACGATGCCAACCTCCACAGATTCCTGCACACAGCTAGTCTCCTTAACCTGACCTACAATAAGGAGAAGTGCGTGTTCAGTTCACACCACCTCGCCATCCTCGGGTACGTAGTGGAGAATGGGGTCATCGGCCCCGATCCCGACCGTATGCGTTGCCTCCTGGAACTTCCCCTCCCCACTCGCCTCAAAGCAGTGAGAAGATGCCTGGGTTCTTCTCGTACTATGCACAGTGGGTCCCCAACTATGCGGACAAAGCCTGTCCGCTTATAAAATCCACCCTTTTTCCCTTGACGGCAGAGGCCCGTCTGGCCTTCGACCGCATCAAAGCTGACATCGCGAAGGCCACGATGCACGCTATAGACGAATCCATCCCGTTCCAGGTGGAGAGCGATGCGTCTGACTTCGCCTTAGCCGCCACCCTTAACCAGGCGGGCAGACCCGTGGCCTTCTTTTCACGAACCCTCCAAGGCCCCGAAACTCGACACTCCTCTGTCGAAAAGGAAGCCCAAGCCATGGTGGAAGCTGTACGGCACTGGTGCCACTGTTTAGCTGGTAAACGGTTCACCCTACTCACGGACCAACGATCCGTTGCCTTCATGTTCAACGGGGCAAGATCAAGAACGACAAGATATTACGGTGGAGGATCAAACTCTCCACCTACAATTACGATATCTTGTATTGGCCCGGGAAGCTCAATGAGCCACCTGACGCCCTGTCCCGTGGAACATGCGCCAGTGCGCAGGTGGACCGGTTACAGGCTCTCCACAATGACCTCTGCCACCTGGTGGTCACCAGGTTTTTCCACTTCGTTAGAGCCCGTGACCTGCCCTACCCAGTTGAGGATGTCAGGTCCATTAACTCGGAATTGCCAGGTCTGCGCGGAATGCAAGCCGCACTTCTACCGACCTGACAAGGCACACCTCATAAAAGCCACCCACCCCTTTCAACGCCTAAGCATCGACTTCAAAGGCCCCCTTTCCTCATCTGATCGCAACATATATTTCCTCAATGTCATTGACGAGTACTCACGTTTCCCCTTTGCGATTCCCTGCCCAGATATGTCCTCGGCCACAGTCATCAGGGCCCTGCGCAGCCTCTTCACTCTGTTTGGTTTCCCCAGCTATATCCATAGCGACTGGGGATCCTCCTTCATGGGTGACGAACTGCGACGGTACCTGTTCTCCAAAGGCTTAGCCTCAAGTAGGACTACTAGCTACAACCCCCGGGGTAACGGACAGGTGGAGAGAGAGAACGCCACAGTCTGGAAGACCGTTTTACTAGCGCTATGATCTAAAGGCCTTCCAGTCACCCGCTGGCAAGAGGTCCTACTGGAGGCACTACACTCCATTAGGTCCCTCCTGTGCACGGCAATCAATGCCACCCCCCACGAACGGATGTTCGTGTTCTCCAGGAAGTCTTCCTCAGGGACTTCACTACCATCGTGGCTGGCATACCCGGGCCCTGTCCTGCTTCAGAAGCATGTCAGGACCCGTAAGTCTGACCCCCTGGTCAAAAGGGTTCAACTCCTCCACGCCAACCCCCAGTATGCCTATGTGGCGTACTCCGATGGGCGGGAGGACACGGTATCTATCCGTGACCTAGCACCCGCAGGTGACTCCGGGACCACTATAGCCCCCAACCCCTCACCCCCAACCCCCAACTTTGTCCCTACCACATCAGAACCACTATTCACTCCTCTCACCCCCGTATACAGCTCGCCTGAGCCCCAGGAGTCGTCACCACACACTCGACGAGCGGACGAGACTACAGATGACAGCAACGTTCCGGCGGTTGAAACGACACCGCGACCTGCAACTACATCGGAACCGACACTACGGCGATTACAGCGGCAAAGCAAGCCCCCGGGTAGACTGAAACTGTAAATATTGTAAATATTGTTCACTCTGCCTCACCCCCGATGGACTCTTTTTTTAAACAGGGGGTGAATGTGGTAAACCACTGTTATCTGTTATCTGTTGTAGTTAACCACTGTTAGTTAGTATTTATTATTACCTGTATATGTTGCACATCCCTGTCGGTTCCGCCCAAGGCTCCTCCCCCTGGTCCGGGTATAAAGGCAGTGGCTCCTCCCCCTTGCCTTCAGTTCAGACCAGATCTCCGACAGGGATGGCTCCAAATTCTTGCTAATAAAAGCCTATTTGTCTTGCTCACAACTAGTCTTGACTTGATTGATAGTGCATCAGCGCTCCGAAAGCTAGTGGATTTTGCTACCAAATAAACCTGTTGGACTTTAACCTGGTGTTGTGAGACTTCTTACTGTGTTTACCCCAGTCCAACGCCGGCATCTCCACATCATTCCAGCTGACACCAGGGACTTTCACAGCTTCAGGAACTCAGACACAAAGGCAACACTGACACCTGCAGCTCAAAACGTGTTACCACTTTAAATCAAATCAAACTTTCAAGTCAGTTTTCAGGGGGAAAAACATTCATTTTCCTACCTCTGGACTTAACCCCTAAGAAACTGCAATTAATACAAGGAAATATTAAGTTATTATCAGCCATGGCTTAGTTAGCACTCTCGCCTCTGAGTCAGAAGGTTGTGGGTCCAAGTCTCACTCGAGGTTTGAGCACTGAGGCTAAAGCTCCAGTGCAATACTGAGCAAGCGCACAACCATCAGAGATACCATTTTTCAGATCAGTTAAACCAAGTCCTGTTCTTCCCTCTCAGAAGCATGTAAAAAATCCCATGACACTGCATTGTCGAAGAACAGGGCAGTTATCCCTGATGATCTGGTCAATATGGATCCTGCAAAAAACATTATAAAAACATTATCTGCTCATTTTCACATTGCTGCTTGGTGAACATTAATTGGCTACCATGTTACCTACATTACAATAGTGACTACAGTTCAAAAAGCACGTCATTGGCTAAGAGCTTTCAGAAAGTTTGTGAAAGTAGATACATAAATCAAATGCAAGTCTTTGTTTCTCAGGGAAATGTTATGCTTCTGTAAACTATAAACCCATTGATGGGGAAATTATACCAACCCACAGTGACTTTGAGCAATATGTTTTGTACTGGGCTCTTATTGTCGGCTCCAAGTGTTTCAGTGAATAGGAACACACCAGGCTGACAAATCGGGTAGTTTAATTTAAAAAAAACATGAATTTATTGTAAGTTATAAATCTATACAGAAGAAGACAAACTGATAATATCACATTTAGCGTATGCAAACTTTGAATCATCCAAAATCTTAGAAACCCTACAGCACAGAAAGAGGCCATTTGGCCCATCGGGTCTGCACTGACCATAATCCCACCCAGGCCCTACTCCCATATCCCTACATATTTACTCACTAATCCCTCTAACCTACGCTTCCCAGGACACTAAGGGGCAATTTTAGCATAGCCAATCAACCTAACCTGCACATCTTTGGACTGTGGGAGGAAACCGGAGCACCCGGAGGAAATCCACGCAGACACGAGGAGAATGTGCAAACTCCACACAGACAGTGACCCAAGCCGGGAATCGAACCCAGGTCCCTGGAGCTGTGAAGCAGCAGTGCTAACCACTCTGCTACCGTGCCGCCCTTGAAATATGAAAGCATTTGAAAATGACTCGAGTTCTTTCCCTGAACGTTAAATTAATTTTAGAAGAGTGTAAGGTGGATAAATCACATTGTTATTACATCCAGGAATGATGTTGGGGACAGGTTAAGCTCGGGGACTATTGGTCGTTAAGTTCCTTGCTCAGTTGGTGAAGTCAGGTCTGCCTCATCTGCTGTTTGCTGTGAAGGAGCAGCTTTTCCGGTTTCACGTAAATGTTTGCAGTTTTGACAATAGTTCTGATCATTCACTTTCACCATTTACAACGGAGGTGACAATTTCCCAAGTTGCCAAGTGACCTGACTTTTGTTGAGTGAGTTGCATGTTTGGACTCTGACCAGCCCTCCAACTCTCACCTCTGTCAACAATATAACAGCTTTATCGAAGAGAAATTTGTCTTTCTGACATTTCACTTTGTTCTTGTCACTCACCCCTGTTACTACTTCTGGCTTCAGTAGTTTTTTAGCTGTTGGAAGAATTGTCTGGGTGCAGCATGGCATCAGTCACTGGACTTGACAAATTTCCACGCCTCCATATTTCTCCATGCCAAGATTGCATTTTACACATCTGTGCTGGATCTAGTCATTTTTTTGATCATCCCTTTGGCAATGTTTAGCACACCTTGACCGTTCTATTTGACTGGGAATAGAGTGGAGATGATGTGCAGTGCTGAATTTCCAAATTATTCTACAAGTGTCTGAGTGGCTTGGTGGCACAATGGTTACACAGTGGGGTTGTTGTTGGTGCAGGCTTGATGGGCCGAATGGCCTCGTTCTGCACTGTAAGTATCCTATGATTTCTTCACTTGTGAAATAAGGGCCACTGTCATTCATCGTAATATCAGGAATGTCATGATGACTGAAGTTGTACTTTCAGGCGATCTATGACCTCACATGTAGTCATTGACGTCAGCTGGTTTAACTCCCAGAAGTCTGGATAATAGTCAACCGTGATGAAATAATTACTTCCAGTGAAAATGAAGAAGTCTACTCCAAGCTTCATCCAAGGTCTGTCTGGGATGTCATAGGTCATGAGCAGCTCTTTAGCTTGCTTAGCTTGGTGTTCATACAAGCACTGCACTGCTGATGTGGTCTTTCGTCTCATTACTCATGTTTGACCTGTCGAGCACTTCTCTCTCCTTCATCAGACTAAACTCGATTCCTTGATGATTTGTGTGGATGTGCTTCAGCATCTTTTCTCATCTCTTTAGGAATGATGACCCTAATCTATTTGTACAAGTTTCCATCTTGGTCGATCACTTCATCTCTGTCTGTCCAATACTCTCTTACAGCAATGGGCGTATTCTTGATGATTTCAGGGCAACATTTCATCTATATGGACTTCAGCAAGGCGTTCGATAAGGTCCCCCATGCAAGACTTCTTGAGAAAGTGAGAGGGCATGGGATCCAAGGGGCTGTTGCCTTGTGGATCCAGAACTGGCTTGCCTGCAGAAGGCAGAGAGTGGCTGTGGAGGGGTCTTTCTCTGCATGGAGGTCAGTGACCAGTGGAGTGCCCCAGGGATCTGTTCTGGGACCCTTGCTGTTTGTCATTTTCATAAATGACCTGGATGAGGAAGTGGAGGGATGGGTTGGTAAGTTTGCTGACGACACCAAGGTAGGTGGTGTTGTGGATAGTTTGGAGGGATGTCAGAAGTTGCAGCGAGACATAGATAGAATGCAAGACTGGGCGGAGAAGTGGCAGATGGACTTCAACCCGGATAAGTGTGTGGTGATCCATTTTGGCAGATCCAATGGGATGAAGCAGCAGTATAATATGAAGGGTACCATTCTTAGCAGTGTAGAGGATCAGAAGGACCTTGGGGTCCAGGTCCATAGGACTCTTAAATCGGCCTCGCAGGTGGAGGATGCGGTCATGAAGGCATACGGCGTACTGGCCTTCATTAATCGAGGGATTGAGTTTAGGAGTCGGGAGATAATGCTGCAGCTTTATAGGACCCTGGTTAGACCCCACTTGGAGTACTGCGCGCAGTTCTGGTCACCTCATTACAGGAAAGATGTTGAAGCCATTGAAAGGGTGCAGAGGAGATTTACAAGGATGTTGCCTGGATTGGGGGGCATGCCTTATGAGGATAGGTTGAGGGAGCTTGGTCTCTTCTCCCTGGAGAGACGAAGGATGAGAGGTGACCTGATAGAGGTTTACAAGATGTTGAGAGGTCTGGATAGGGTAGACTCTCAGAGGCTATTTCCAAGGGCTGAAATGGTTGCTACGAGAGGACACAGGTTTAAGGTGCTGGGGGGTAGGTACAGAGGAGATGTCAGGGTTAAGTTTTTCACTCAGAGGGTGGTGGGTGAGTGGAATCGGCTGACGTCGGTGGTGGTGGAGGCAAACTCGTTGGGGTCTTTTAAGAGACTTCTGGATGAGTACATGGGATTTAATGGGATTGAGGGCTATAGATAGGCCTAGAGGTGGGGATGTGATCGGCGCAACTTGTGGGCCGAAGGGCCTGTTTGTGCTGTGGCTTTCTATGTTCTATGTTCTATGTTCTATAACTTCTTGTAACTTTTGAATAGCTAAGTTTTACATTTGATTTTGGCATGGATGAGCTTAAGGTGTTTCACTGCACGTATTATTCAAATAACACAGTAGGAAAATTTATCAAACAAAGTTATTTAAGAACACAGTTAAAATATACAAAAAGAATTAGCAGAGCTTTTTTACCAATTAGAGTCATAGAGGTTTCCAGCATGGAAACAGGCCCTTCGGCCCAACTTGTCCATGCCATCCCTTTTTCTTTAAAGCCCTAAACTAGTCTCAATTGTCCGCATTTGGCCCATATCCATCTATACCCATCTTACCCATGTAACTGTCTAAATGCTTTTTAAAAGACAAAATTGTACTCGCCTCTACTACTACCTCTGGCAGCTTGTTCCAGACACACACCCTCTGTGTGAAACAATTGCCCCTCTGGACCCTTTTATATCTCTCCCCTCTCACCTTAAACCTATGCCCTCTAGTTTTAGACTCCCCCACCTTAGGGAAAAGATATTGACTATCTACCTTATCTATGCCCTTCATTATTTTAGAGACCTCTATAAGATCACCCCTCAGCCTTCTATGCTCCAGAGAAAAAAAATCCCAGTCTATTCAGCCTCTCCTTATAACTCAAATCATCAAGTCCCAGTAGCATCCTAGTAAATCTTTTCTGCACTCTTTCTAGTTTAATAATATCTTTTCTATAATGGGGTGACCAGAGCTGTACACAGTATTTGTTGCCTTACCAATGTCGTGTACAACGTCAACAAGATGTCCCAACTCCTGTATTCAATGTTCTGACCAATGAAACCAAGCATGCCAAATGCCTTCTTCACCACTCTGTCCACCTGTGACTCCACTCTCAAGGGGCTATGGACATGTACCTCTAGATCTCTTTGCTCTGTAACTCTCCCCAATGCCCTACCATTAACTGAGTAAGTCCTGCTCTGGTTCAATCTACCAAGGTGCATCACCTCGCATTTATCTAAATTAAACACCATCTGCCATTCGTCAGCCCACTGGCCCAATTGATAAAGATCCCATTGCAGTCCGAGATAACCTTCTCCACTGTCCATTATGCCACCAATCTTGGTGTCATCTGCAAACTTACTAACCAGGCTGCCTATATTCTCATCCAAATCAATAATATAAATGACAAATAAGAGTGGACGCAGCACTGATCCCTGAGGCACACCGCTGGTCACAAGCCTCCAGTTTGAAAAACAACCCTCTACAGCCACCCTCTGGCTTCTGTCATCAAGCCAATTTTGTATCCTTTTAGCTACCTCACCCTGGATCCTGTGAGATATAACCTTATGCAACAACCTACCATGCTGTACCTTGTCAAAGGCCTTGCTAAAGTCCATGTAGACAACATCAACTGCACTGCCCTCATCTACCTTCTTGATTACCCCTTCAAAAAACTCAATCAAATTTGTGAGACATGATTTTCCACTCACAAAGCCATGCTGACTGTCCCTAATCTGTCCTTGTGTCTCTAAATGCCTGTGGATCCTGTCTCTCAAAATATCTTCCAACAACCTACCCACCACAGATGTGAGGCTCACTGGCCTGTAGTTCCCAGGCTTTTCCCTGCAGCCCTTTTTAAACAAAGGCACAACATTTGCCACCCTCCAATCTTCAGGCACCTCACCTGTGGCTATCGATGATTCAAATATCTCTGCTCGGGGACCCACAATTTCCTCCCTAGCCTCCCACAATGTCCTGGGATACACTTCATCAGGTCCCAGGGATTTATCTACCTTGATGCGCTTTAAGACTTACAGCACCTCTTTCTCTGTAATATGTACACTCCTCAAGACTGTGGTGAACCATCGTTGGTTCCCACTGGATAGTGCTGAGCCAGGGGCTGGCCAGTACAACAAGGATGTACATATGTTACTGTTGGGTTGTGCTATTGTTGCTGTTGGGGTTAGGGTGGGGTTGTTACACCTTTGTACTGTAGTGTTGTGGCACATCCCAGTCGGGCTCCGCCTCCTGGGAGAGGTATAAGAGTCCCTGCTCTGGCCGGGACCCCTTCAGTCTGGGATAGTGTATATAAGTTCTGGTAGCTTCGTTATAGTAAATAAAAGCCTTTCAT
Organism: Mustelus asterias; assembly: GCF_964213995.1. Taxonomy (NCBI): domain Eukaryota; kingdom Metazoa; phylum Chordata; class Chondrichthyes; order Carcharhiniformes; family Triakidae; genus Mustelus; species Mustelus asterias. The sequence continues at coordinate 39,391,798 of NC_135808.1, forward strand.
TTACTGAGCTTCAAGCCTCGTGTTTGAATAGCGCATCAATTTTATTTACTATCGTTAAACTCTCGTCGAAAAAAAAAAGAGAGAGAGTATGGAGCAAATTCTGAAGCCGGAACGCCTTACGCTAGATCCACGTGCGGTGGGTGCTTCTAACACCTTCGACCACTGGCTGAAGTGTTTTGAAGATTACCTAGCAGCCTCCGCAGCAGTCACCACAGATGATGACAGACTCCGGGTCCTCCATGCGAGGGTAAGCGACACTGTCTACCTCGCGATCCGTGCGGCCACCGATTATCCTAAGGCCCTTGAGCTTCTGAAGAAACGCTATACCAAACCACCTAATGAGATACACGCTCGTTACCTCCTAGCCACTCGACGACGGCAGTCTGGCGAAACGATGGAGGACTATGCGAACGAGCTCCTACAGCTAGCCAGGGGCTGTGACTGCAAAGCTGTGTCGGCTGAGCAGAGCATGTACGACCTCGCCCGAGATGCGTTCGTGGCCGGGGTCGGATCGTCGTACATTCGACTTAAACTGTTGGAGAAGGGTAACCTTAATCTTACCCAGGCCATCGAGCTAGCAGAGATGCTCGAGACGGCCTCCAAAAGCTTAGTATTATATCCGGAGGACCATGTGGAGACAACGTGGCAGGAGCAGTCGCAAATCCCTCCTCGTCCCTCGGGTTCGAAATGCTGTGTAATGGCGTGCTCCCATTCGGGCCAGATGACGGCAGCAGCCCTGGGCGGCCCGCGGTGCTATTTCCGTGGAGGAGCGAAGCATACTCGGCAAAAGTGTCCCGCTAAAGCTGTGTTGTGCACCGCATGCGGTAAAAAAGGGCATTATTCAAAAGTGTGCCGATCTAAACCCAGGAACGGCAGTGCGGCCTGCGATTCTTCAGAGCTCGGGTCTTCGTCGTCGAAGTCGTCGCGGGGTTCGTCCACGTTCGAGACCAGGACGACGCCATTACGGTCGACGGAGTCGGAGGAGTATGACCACCAGGGGTCGCTGAGTTTGGCGCCCTCACCTACGTGCGACTCATGGGGGCAGCCATGTTGATCGACACTGACCACGAACGACCAGCAGGGGTCCTCCTCGTCGACTTCAGCTGCCTGCAGTGGCGCTCATGAACCAACGGTGGCGTCGATTATCCTGGACCAGGCTAAGCCTCATAGACTTGACAAATCTGTGATGAATATCCAAGTAAATGACCACGTGATTTATTGTCTGTCTGACAGCGGGAGCACTGAGAGCTTTATCCACCCAGACACTGTGAAACGGTGTGGACTCCAGATTCAACCTGCCAAACAGACAATCTCTATGGCATCAAGGTCCCGGTCTGTTGCCGTGCTAGGGAGTTGCGTGGTAACCTTGAAGGTGCAAGGCACAGTTTACGAGCGTTTCAAGCTCCTTGTGTTGCCGTATCTTTGCGCGCCAATACTTCTCGGACTAAACTTCATGGTCCACTTGAGGAGTGTAATCCTACAGTATGGTGGGCCACTCCCTTCACTGGCAGTGGGAAAACAGCAGCAGCCTCAAATTGCCCAACGCAGCCTCTCGACGCTGAAGATCACCACACCCTCCTTGTTCCAGAATCTTGTGCTAGGCTGCAAGCCCATCGCGGCTAAAAGTAGGCGTTACAGCACTGAGGATCGGATCTTCATTAGATCTGAGGTTCAGCGGCTCCTCAAAGAAAGGATCATACAACCCAGTGCTAGTCCGTGGAGAGCGCAGGTCGTGGTGGTCAAGAGCGGGAACAAACCCCGGATGGTCATTGACTACAGTCAGACCATTAACCGATATACGCAGCTGGATGCGTATCCCCTCCCGCGCATATCTGATATGGTCAATCAGATTGCGCAGCACCGGGTGTTCTCCACCATAGACCTCAAGTCTGCCTACCACCAACTCCCCATTCGCCCAGAGGACCGACAATACACGGCTTTTGAATAATGCCCTTTTTTACCGCATGCGGTGCACAACACAGCTTTAGCGGGACACTTTTGCCGAGTATGCTTCGCTCCTCCACAGAAATAGCACCGCGGGCCGCCCGGGGCTGCTGCCGTCGTCAGGCCTGAATGGGAGCACGCCATTACACAGCATTTCGAACCCGAGGGACGAGGAGGGATTTGCGACTGCTCCTGCCACGTTGTCTCCACATGGTCCTCCGGATATAATACTAAGCTTTTCTCAGGGTTCCCTTTGGTGTCACCAATGGTGTCTCGGTCTTCCAGCATGCTATGGACCGAATGGTGGACCAGAACGGGCTGCGGGCTACCTTCCCGTACCTGGATAATGTCACCATCTGCGGCCATGACCAGCAGGACCACGACACGAACCTCCTGAACTTCCTACGCACTGCATCTCGCCTGAACTTGACCTACAACAGGGAGAAGTGTGTGTTTCATACGCGCCGTTTAGCCATCCTAGGATACGTGGTGGAAAACGGGGTCATTGGCCCTGATCCAGACCGTATGCGCCCCCTTTCTGAACTTCCCTTACCTGCTAGTGCAAAAGCACTGAGAAGATGCTTAGGCTTCTTCTCTTATTATGCGCAGTGGGTTCCCAACTATGTGGATAAAGCCCGTCAGCTCATTAAGTCCACGACTTTTCCCTTAACGCCAGAGGCCCGATTGGCCTTCGATAAATTGAAAGCCGACATCGCGAAAGCTACGATGCACGCTGGAGACGAGTCCATCCCCTTTCAGGTGGAGAGCGATGCATCTGATTTCGCCCTGGCCGCCACACTTAACCAGGCGGGCAGGCCCGTCGCATTTTTTTCCCGCACCCTCCAAGGCCCCGAAATTCGGCATTCAGTGGTGGAAAAGGAGGCCCAGGCCATTGTGGGGGCCGTCAGGCACTGGCGCCATTACTTGGCGGGAAAACGGTTCACCCTGATCACGGACCAGCGGTCCGTGGCGTTCATGTTTAACAACACGCAGAGGGGCAAGATCAAGAATGACAAGATCTTGCGGTGGAGAATTGAACTCTCCACCTATAACTACGACATCATGTATCGTCCAGGGAAACTCAATGAGCCCTCGGATGCCCTCTCGCGTGGAACATGCGCTAGTATACAGGAGGACCGTTTGCACGCCCTCCATAATGACCTGTGCCATCCTGGGGTCACTCGGCTCTACCACTTTATAAAAGCCCGCAATCTGCCTTACTCGGTGGAGGACGTCAGGTCAGTAACAAGGAGCTGTCGGGTTTGCGCGGAATGCAAACCGCACTTTTACCGACCTGACCGGGCACATTTAGTCAAGGCCACTCGTCCCTTCGAGAGACTGAGTGTCGATTTTAAGGGCCCCCTTCCCTCAACAGATTGGAATGTGTACTTCCTCAATATCATTGACGAGTACTCTCGGTTCCCTTTTGTTGTCCCCTGCTCTGATACATCCGCTGCCACGGTTATCAAGGCATTCCGTGATCTCTTTACCCTGTTCGGGTACCCCGGCTACATCCATAGCGACAGGGGCTCGTCATTCATGAGCGATGAGTTGAGGCAATTCCTGCTCTCCTACGGGATTGCCTCTAGTAGGACCACGAGCTACAACCCCAGGGGTAATGGACAGGTGGAACGCGAGAATGCTACAGTCTGGAAGGCTGTCTTACTGGCGTTGAAGTCAAAAGGTCTTCCAGTCTCCCGTTGGCAAGAGGTGCTCCCTGATGCGCTCCATTCTATTCGCTCCCTCCTGTGTACGGCAACCAATGCTACTCCCCACGAGAGGATGTTCTCATTCCCTCGGAAGTCTTCCTCAGGGACCTCATTACCGTCTTGGTTGACGTACTCAGGACCCGTCCTCCTGCGGCGACATGTAAGGGCCCGCAAGTCCGACCCGTTGGTCGAACAGGTCCATCTCCTCCACGCCAACCCTCAGTATGCCTATGTGGCATACCCTGACGGGCGAGAGGACACGGTCTCGATCCGAGACCTGGTGCCAGCAGGGGACATAGCAACCCCTGTCGCTCCCATACCCCCTGTTACAAACCCTTTATCTCTTGTTTCTTCCCCGGACATGGCACGGGCAGCATCGGGACCATTGCTTAACCATTTTACTCCCATGTACAGCTTGCCTGAGCCCAGAAGATGGTCGCCACCGCAGGGCATGTCAGGATCCCCTGGACTACCGTCACCTCAGGGTCAACCGGCCTGTGAGTCCGTGGAAGAACAGCTGGACGCCGCCTTGGGGAGAACGCCACCGCAAGTGCCTACTCCGGTGTCACCGCCGGTATTGAGGAGGTCACAACGACGGTGCGGTCCCCCTGACCGTCTGAACTTATAGACTGCTGACACTTTATTCTGTTTTTGTACCCCGCCGGCCTTTGTTCTCAAAGGAGGGGTGAATGTGGTGAACCATCGTTGGTTCCCACTGGATAGTGCTGAGCCAGGGGCTGGCCAGTACTACAAGGATGTACATATGTTACTGTTGGGTTGTGCTATTGTTGCTGTTGGGGTTAGGGTGGGGTTGTTACACCTTTGTACTGTAGTGTTGTGGCACATCCCAGTCGGGCTCCGCCTCCTGGGAGAGGTGTAAGAGTCCCTGCTCTGGCTGGGACCCCTTCAGGGATAGTGGATATAAGTTCTGGTAGCTTCGTTATAGTAAATAAAAGCCTTTCATTTACTGAGCTTCAAGCCTCGTGTTTGAATAGCGCATCAAAGACATCACTATTTATTCCCCAAGTTCCCTAACATCCATGCTTTTCTCAACACTGATGAGAAATATTCATTTAAGATCTCACCCATCTCTTGTGGATCCGCACATAGATGTCCTTGTTGATCCTTAAGAGGTCCTACTCTCTCCCTTGTTACTCTTTTGCCCTTTATGTATTTGTAGAAGCTCTTCGGATTCTCCTTTGCCTTATCTGCCAAAACAATCTCGTGTCCCCTTTTTGCCCTCCTGATTTCTCTCTTAACTCTATTCCTACACCCTCTATACTCTTCAAGGGATCCACTTGATCCCAGCTGCCTATGCGTGTCATGTGCCTCCTTCTTCTTCTTGACCGGGGCCTCAATATCCCGAGTCATCCAGGGTTCTCTACTTCTGCCAGCCTTGCCCTTTACTCTAAGAGGAATTATGAAATTTAAATATGACTCAGCATAACTCCTAACAGCTAGCAATCTATATTGTTCCAAGTTAAACACCATCCCACAGACACACATCCTTCTTCAGACTAATTTAGCACTAAAGCGGCACGGTAGCACAGGCGACACGGTAGCACAGTGGTTAGCACTGCTGCTTTACAGCTCCAGGGACCTGGGTTCGATTCCCGGCTTGGGTCACTGTCTGTGTGGAGTTTGCACATTCTCCTCGTGTCTGCGTGGGTTTCCTCCGGGTACTCCGGTTTCCTCCCACAGTCCAAAGATGTGCGGGTTAGGTTGATTGGCCAGGTTAAAAATTGCCCCTTAGAGTCCTGAGATGTGTAGGTTAGAGGGATTAGCGGGTAAATATGTGGGGGTAGGGCTTGGGTGGGATTGTGGTCGGTGCAGACGCGATGGGCTGAATGGCCTCCTTCTGTACTGTAGGGATTCTATGATAAAGCAAGTATGCTCACGTGATGCTGGATTTGCAGCTTTAAATACCTGTGTGAATTGATGCTTTGAATATTGGATCAATTCTCTGATGTTGCCCAGTCTTGGAACTTTCAGAAAGCCTCTGGAGAGAAAGAGAGACAGGAAGACACTACTTTCTTCCACCAGCTCCTGGCAGCAACTGAGAAACAAAACTAAAAACTAGAATGCTCTGTGGTATAACCGTTCCCAGGCATATCACCTGACCTGTCAATCAGCCTCAATCAAGCTCCACTCAGCAATCCCTGGGGACACATTAAAACCACAGAATACTGCATATTAGTCCAGATTAAAAATAAACATGACGTTAACTATAGTGCTTGAATAACAATAAAAGACACAGGCTGCAGATAGCATGATTATGACAAATTCCAGGGCCTACTAGAACATCCTGCAGAGAAACACGATCAAAGTATATCTCACTAAGGCACAGTACAGGCACAGGAGCTCTTCTCACAAACCTTACACTTGAACAGCCACTCATCTGCAGGAATGAGTCAGTGATTGATGAAACTCGAATGATTGAAGTTCCACACTTCGAGGCCACTCACACTTCTTCCCAGCATCACCCTGAATGATTGCCCACAGACAAATCTTCAGAAAGGTTAGTTCTGGATGGAAGATTTTACAACACTGACCATTTTGAGATCTGTTGAGATGCCAAAACTCCCCCGACCCAATCGTTTTCCAGATGAACATTTCACTGTCCAAATTTCTCTGTGTTGGGCAATGCTGTGAAAGGACTGGATATCTTCCAGTTGTTCCTTGGGTGATGGTCAAGATCTAACTGTGGTGTCTATCCTCTCTGTATTCTCTGGTGTAGTACGGTGCAATCCTTCTGTAAAATAGGAATGGGAAACATGATTTCCTCAAACTCTCTCTCCTCCTTTGCTGAAAGGGCTGTCTCCTCAGTTAGAGACTGTTCCACAGTGAGTGCCAGTCTGCTATTGCCCTGTGTGGGAATCAGCAAGTCCTTTTCCTTGCTTGATTGTCACACACCATCTGTTTCAAGCAGGGGCACTGGATAATGACCAGGAGATCAGGACAATGTGGCTACTTTCTTTCCGCTGCCCAGTCCCTATAGAATCATAGAATCATATAATCCCTACAATGCAAGCCCATCGAGTCGGCACTGACCACAATCCCACCCAGCCCCATTCCTGTCGCCCCATATATTTACTATACAAGTCCCCCTGACGCTAAAGGGCAATTTCCCATGGCCAATCAACCTAACCCGCACAACTTTGGACTGTGGGAGGAAACCGGAGCACCCGGAGGAAACGCATACAGACAAGAGGAGAATCTGTAAACTCCACACAGACAATGACCCAAACCGGGAATCGAACGCAGGTCCCTGTCGCTGTGAGGCAGCAGTGCTAACTGTTCTACCCTGCCAACCTTCCAGCACCGTGAGGGCAATGGAAGAGACAGTTGGGTGGAGTATAAAGAGGGCTGTAAATTTACTATGGGCTTGTGTCATGCTGGGGAAGAGCAATTTTACCCTTTGCGTATGTGATTAATATAAAAAGCACTCAGGAGAAATGTTAATTCAATGGAGACTTTGAAATTTCTTCCCTTGTTTTCCCAAATTATTTGAAGAAAACACACTGGGCAGGAAATGCTAGAAGCTAAGGAAAATATTGCTTCAGTGTAGTTGATTGAAGAGTTCTGGTTTATCCTGGGAAATTAGATACACTGCACTCACTCAGACTGCACATCCCAAATTCAGCTATCAGACACAGCACTGGGTAAAACTATCAAATCCAAGCCCAGGCTTTTGGGAAAGGCCGAGGCCTTCAGGTAAAATCTTTAAAGAAGACATTAAAAGACATTTCAACAAATGTGTCTTTTCCCTCCCAGATAATTACACCTCACCTTCTCAGATTCAGTAATGACCCATCAACAAAACTCAGCCTGTAAATCAGAAGGGAAATGCTTTAAAATAAACACATTTAATATCCAACACACAGCTCCAATCAAACAGAGACAGAAAATGCTGGAAAACTCAGCAGGTCTGACGGCATCTATGGAAAGAGAATAGAGCCAGTGTTCCAAATCTGGATGACCCTTCGTCAGAGCTGAAAGGAAATAAAATCAGACAATATATATATTCTGAGGGTGGGGTGGAAGGGTCTATATTTGGATAACGGAAATGTAAATGATGATGAAGAAAGCTGAGATAGGTGCTAAAAGTGTCTATTAAGTGATCAGAATGTGTGAATGGCAGAACAGAGGTACAGATTATCATAGAATCCCACTGTGCAGAAGGAGGCCATTCGGCCCATTGAGTCTGCACCAACCACAATCCCACCCACGTCCTATCCCCATAACCATGTATTTACCCTAGCTAGTTCCCCTGACACGAAGGGGCAATTTAGCATAGCTAATCCACCTAACCTGCACATCTTTGGACTGTGGAAGGAAACCAGAGCACCCAGAGGAAACCCACGCAGACCCGGGGAGAACATGCAAACTCCATACAGACAGTGATCCAAGCCGGGAATTGAACCCGGGTCCCTGGCACTGTGAGGCAGCAGTGCTAACCACTGTGCCACCGTGCCACCCTTGCTAAGGGGTTAAGATTGTCAAGGACTTCCTGAGGATTATGGCAGCTGCCCTGAATGGGGAGCAGGGGGATGGGGAGTGGAGGGGTGGAATTGAGAGACAAGATGGAGAACGAGATTGGAGAAGTGGAAAAACAGAAGGAGGACAGCAAGCGGGAGAGCCTGGATAAACTACTAACTTTGGATGAGTTTATAAGGCCTTCGATTCCATTGAGAAAAGTAAAACTCCCAGAAGTGATGGCTTACCGGCTGAGTTGTATTCTGCTCTGAGGGACTGGATCAGCCCAGACCTGCTGGGAGCATGTTAGAATCAATGAGGAAAGGCATTGTTACCCTCATCTACAAGTGGAATGGGAGAGGGAAGAAATTAGAAATTGGCGACCCATTTCACTGCTGAACGTGGACTATAAAATTCTGTCCAAAGTCATCACCAATTGGGTCAGGTCTGCTCTGGAGTTAGTGATCCACCCTGACCTGACCTGCTCTGTTCCCAGCAGGAAGATCACAGATAACCTCACGCTACTCAGGGATAGGATTGTCTATGTGCCGGATAGGGGTGTGGATACCTGCCTCATCAGCCTGGACTAGGAGAAGGCCTTTGACAGAATATTGCACACCTGTGCTCTCCAAATTGGGGTTTGGGGAGGGAATCTGCAATTGGATCCATCTTCCCTACACAAACATCAGTAGTGTAATTTCAATCAATCAGTGGGAATCAGAAAGTTTTTCACTTAAATCTGGAGTCAGGCAAGGCTGCCCTCTCTCCCCTTCTGTTCGTGTGTTGTATAACATCCTTTGCTGAGTCCATCAGGAAGGATTCAGACATAAGACGGGTGATAATCCCAGGCAGTGGAGGCACCCAGGCCAAAGTCTCTCTGTACATGGATGTAATCATCGTCTTTTGCTCAGATCCACTGTTGGTGCGCAAACTGATCAATGTCTGTGACCAGTTTGAGCTGGCCCTGGGTGCCAGGGTAAATTGTGGTAAGAGTGAGGCCATGTTCTTTGGGAACTTGCGGACCTTTCCTTAATCTCCTTTGCTGTCAAGTCAGATGGCCTGAAGGTGCTGGGGATATGGTTTGGAGGAACTGAGGGGAGTGAGTAGGTATAATGAAACAAAAATGGGGTATGTTGAAACAACGTTCCCTCTCCGTTGCAGGTCATCCGGTGTGAGGCACTCTCAGTGTTGCTGTATGTGGCACAGGTCTGGCTCATTCCCCACTTCTGCGCTGTGGGAAGCACCCGAGCCATTGGCCGCTTTGATGCACTATCAATCAAGCAAAGACTAGTTTGTATGCAAGAACAAATCGGCTTTTATTCGCAAAAGACTTGGAGCACACCCATGCTGATGAACTGGTCCAGAGACTGAGGCAGGGGGATGGGGAGCAGTCACCTTTATACCTGGACCAGGGGGGAGGAGTCTCAGGCAGGGCAGGCAGGGGCATGCCCAGGCATGTCATACACACACGCACACACACACACACACACAGGCAATAAGCTTAACAGTGGTTTACCACACGCTTTATCTGGGAATAAAAAATGGACCATGTTCATTTGAATGTGATGTACAAACCTCTAGATAAAGGGAGAAAAAACGGCCAGAACTCTACCACCTTGCCTGCCCAGAATCAGAGTGGGCGAGGGTCCGACAACAGAAATCTCTGTTGACCTTGGGTGAGAATTTCTGGTCTCAACCGAGCAAGACCATAAAATCCTGCCCAACGTGTCCAACATCATCCTACTCATGATGGTCACCTCTGTGAGCGGCTGCATCAAGCTGTGCATAGATCCTCGGTACACAAACACCAAAGCGGGAATTTTACTGGCATGATTCCGGGGCGAGAGAGACTCACAGAATGGCATTCTCCGTTGGCCTCGGGCGAGATCTTATCAGCCTCAGGCATGGGAGGTGGTAAAATTCTGGGATAAGTGTAACTATGTACTGTAGTTCCCCGAGTCCAGTGTTGCATGGATGGGTCTGGCCACACTGCTGCGGAATGCTCCAAGTAGTTGGACCATGCCATACCACCTGTCCTTTGTGGAAACATTTATGTGGAATAGTACCTTTGACCACAAGTCCATCAAGCAGTGGTCTGCACACAATGTCTTAGAGGCCCTACAGGAAAAGGAAGTGGTGGATTCTGTTGGATCGTTCCCGGAACAGACTGTCAGAGTCATCTGGCACAATGCTTCATCACCAGAACCTTCCAACAAGCACCAAGACCTAGTCTGGCTGGTAATGAGAAAGACACTCCCCATCAGAACCTTCCCACATGCCTGGAGTTTCACCCCATCTGCACATTGCTCTCAAGGTGACTATGGTGGAGAAGAGACCGTTGCCCATCTTCTTATGAAATGTGCCCTTGCAAAGAAGGTCTGGAGAGAGGTGAAGTGGTTTTTGTCGAGGTTCCTGAACAGTTCCGTGGTGCAGGACACAATGCTCTATGGGCTGTTCCCGTCAGATGTTGCTGGAGGATTATCAACTCAGCGAAAGATGCTTTTTGGTCTACCCGAAAATTGTTGGTCTTCCAGTGCAAGGAGCTGTCCCTGACTGAGTGTTGCAGACTGGCACATTCCAAAGCCCAGGTCTACGTGCTGAGGGATGTTTCCGGCAGCTGCTGCAAAGACACAATGGGGAAGGTCACTGTCCAGGACTTTTCAACCACAATGAATCAAGAGGAGCAGAACCCCCTTGAGCTGAATAACTCACAGAATGCATACAGTGAATATTACATGTATCTCAGTTATACTGAAGCACATTGGAGTGCATCTTTTTCTATGTAGACAACCTTGAAAATAACTTTGCAACATTTGTAAGACCATTGTTGAATGTCTGAAGCATGTCCTTTATTGTATTGAAGCATCTCAGAGTGTTACTTGATGTATGTAAAGAACCTGAATATTATTACTTTTGTATGATGGCCATTTTGGAATGATTGTAATGTTCTCACAGATTGATTAGAATTAAAGCACTGAAAGGTACGGAAAATGTTTGTATATTTACACAAACTGTACACTGCCATTCTGCTCTAATGTTTTACCCACACGTTTACTATTCATCTTCCAGTGACATATCCATCCGTTTATGTACACACACTAACCGGAGAGTCTGGAACTAGGAGACGGTCGCAGAATAAGAGGCAGCCACTAAAGACTGAAACCAGGGGAATAGATTTTTTCTCAGAGAGTTTTGGATCTTTAGAATTCTCTATCCCAGAATGCTGTGGATATTCAACCGTTGAGGATATTACCTTTGACAGCCTGTCTCTGTAACTGAAGCTGATGTGTCAACTTGCAAATGCATCTTGTACATTTGAATAATTTGCAAGTGTTGCTGCTGATCTGCTGAGTGTATTTCCCTATTGGACTGTGATCCCTTGGGTGAGGGAGGCTCTGAGTCTGGAAATCTGTCACACTCTAAAACCATTAATATGTCCATGACTTTTTTAAAAGTTTATTTTGGTGTCACAAGTAGGCTTACATTAACACTGCAATGAATCTACTGTGAAAACCCCCGAGTTGCCACACTCCGCTGCCTGTTCAGGTACACTGAGGGAGAATTTAGAATGGTCAATGCAACAAAGCAGCACATGTTTTGGACTGTGGGAGGAAACTGGAGCACGTGGAGGAAGCCCACACAGACACGGAGAGAATGAGAAATATCCCACAGATGCTCAGAAGAACCTACCTATTATGAGATGCATATTATGAACTAATTATCAAATGTTTAAAACCAAGTAAATTGGAGAATTAGAACAAATATCACACAAACCTTACTTCATATATTTTTAGAAGTATCTTGTTTGACAGGCAGAGGATTATGTTTATTCAAAATGCAGTTAGATATCCAATTGTGAAAGTTGGCATCTCGTTGAACATGACTTGATCCAATGTTCTTCTCTGTGTTCAAAGATCTATCTGTCTTAGATTGCTATGCACAACAGTGACCCAAGCCAGGAATTGAACGGGGATCCCTGGTGCTGTGAGGCAGCAGTGCTAAACGTGTCCACCGTGCCGCCCCCTGATACTTTGGCTGTGTTAATGTTGTTCAGTCCCTGCTCCCGATTCCATAACAGGTTTCCTGGGATCTTGGGTATGTTGATCTCTTCCTCTGTTGTAAATACTGAAGCAAAATCATTTTTCAGCATATCTACCATTTCCTTTTCATTGATAACAGCACCACTATCAGTTTACAAGGAACCACATTCCCTATTACCACTCTCCTTTTCTTAACATAATTGTAAAAGCTTATGTGATGATTTTGATCTCACTTGCACGTTCATTTTCAAGCTCTATTTTTGTGAATTTTACTATCTGCTTTGTCACTCTTTACAGTTGTGACCATCTTGCAGCTATGTCTCTGTAATGGCTGCATGTTGTAACCCACAAGTTGAATTTGTGTCTGGAATTCAGTCAGTCTGCTTCTTCATACTCTGTGTGTTTGTATAAAGAATGACTATCGCCTGGTGTCCCTGACAACCCTGGAACACCTGGGTTAAGTACTAAAAATACTTATGTCAGACTCCTATTTATTGATTACAGCTCAATCTTCAACACCATTATTCCTATAAAACCCATCTCCAAACTCCGTGGCCTGCGGCTCAGGCCCTTATTCTGCCACTGAATCCTCGACTTCTTAACCCACAGACCGCAATCAGTAAGGATAGGTAACAACACCTCCTCCACGATCATCCTCGACACTGGTGCCCCACAAGGCTGTGTCCTCAGCCCCTCACTATACTCCTTATACACCTATGACTGTGTGGCCAAATTCCCCTCCAACTCGCTTTTCAAGTGATGACATCAGTAGGTCAGATCTCAAACAATGATGAGACAGTGTACAGGAAAGAGAAAGAATCTGGTGACCTGGTGCAACAACAATAATCTTTCCCTCAATGTCATCAAAGTGAAGGAGATAGTCATCGACTTCAGCTAATGGCGTGGAGACATGCCCCTGTCTTCTTAATGGGGATGAAGTGGAAATATCCATGAGCTTCAAGTTTCTAGGTGTTCAGATTACCAACAACCTGCCCTGGCCCTTCCATGCCGATGCTATGGTTAAGAAAACCCTACAACTACCTTAGCATCTACTTTATCAGGCGGCTAAGGAAATTTGGCATGTCTGCTATGATTCTCACCAACGTTTACAGATGCATCATAGAAAGCATTGTTTCTGGTTGCATCACAGTTCCTGCTCCGTCGAAGACCGGAAGAAAATACAAAGGGTTGTGAACAAATCCCAGTCCATCACGCACACCAGCCTCTCATCCATTTGCTGTCTACACTTCCCGCTACCTCGGAAAAGCAGCAAGCATAATCAAGGACTGCATGCACCCCAGACATACTCTCTTCCATCTTCTTCCATCGCGAAAATGATACAAAAGTCTGAGGTCACGTGCCAACTGACTCAAGAACAGCTTCTTCCCTGCTGCCATCAGGCTTTTTAATGGGCCTACGTCATACTGAGCAAACCTTTCTCTACATCCTAGCTATGACTGTAACACTACATTTTGCACCCTCGCCTTTCCTTCTCTATGTATGTTAATCTCTGTCTAGCGTGCAAGACACAATACTTTTCACTGTATGCTGATACATGTGCCAATAATAAATCAAATCAAATCACATCAAATCAGATACCGTGGTTAGCACTGCTGCCTCAGAGTGCCAGGGACTCGGATTTAATTCTGGCCTCGGATCACTGTCTGTGTGGAGTTTGCACGCTCTCCCGATGTCTGCGTGGGTTTCCTCCAGGTGCTCTGGTTTCCTCTCACAGTCCAAAGATGTGCGGGTTAGGTTGATTGGTCATTCTAAATTGACCTTGGTGTCTGGGGGATTCGCAGGGTAAATATGAGGGTTTACAGGAATAGGGTCAAGGATTGTGGTTGGTGCAGACTTGATGGGGCGAATGCTCTCCTTCTGCACTGTAGGGACTCTATGATTCCATAATTCTATGAAAGAACACTATTTACACAACAAACTATACACTATCCTTCTGCTCTAATGTTTTGCCCACATGTTTACTGCTCATCCTCCAGTGACATATCCACCTATTTAGGTACACACTCTAACCAGGAAGTCCAGGACTGGGAGTCTCAGAATAAGGGGCAGACACTGAAGGCTGAAACCAGGGGGACAGTTTTACTCTCAGAAGGTCTTAGAACTTTGGAATTCTCTATCCTAGATATTCAGCCGTGAGGATATTATCTTTGGTAGCCAGCCTCTGTAACTGAAGCTGATGTGTCAACTTGCAAATCGAACTTACGCATTTGAATAATTTGCAAGTGTTGCTGCTGATCTGCTGAGTGTATCTCCCCATTGGTCATTGATCCCTCAGGTGTGGGAGGCTCTGAGTCAGTTTAAATAATGTGAAGGCAGATAATCTTTTAGACTTAACATTTGTAAAAAGTGTAGAGGAAAAAATGTAGGCAAACTCCTGAAATAATTAAACAATGAATATAAAAGTCATGAGCGATTGCATGACTAGGCACCAAGAAGCCCCAGTCAAACAATATGGGTCATGTATATAAGCTAGAGGGGAAAACAGGAGACACAGTTATGGAATAAAAGGTCATACATGTAAATAAACTGGAAACTGGAAGCTGCAGTCAAGGAATACGGGTCCATAAGACAATATGACCATAAGATAAAGAAGCAGAATTAGGCCATTCAGCCCATCAAGTCTGCTCTGCCACTCGATCATGGCTGATATGTAACCTTTGATCTCTTTACTAATCAAGAATCTATCTATCTTTGTCTTTAGTACAGTCAATGAACTGGACTCCACAGCTTTCTGTAGCAATGAATTCCGTAGATTCATCACCCTCTGGCTGAAGAAATTCCTTCTCATCTTGGTTCTAAAATGTCGTCCCTTTACTCCAAGGCTGTGCCCTCAGATCCTACTCTCTCCTACTAATGGAAATATTTTCTCCACGTCCACTTTATCCAGGCTTTTCCATATTCTGTAAGTTTCAATGAGACCCCCCCGCCTACCCCCCCCCCCCCCCCCCCCCTCCCTCCCTTGTCCTTCTAAACTCCATTGAATACAGACCCAGAGTCCTCAGATACTCTTCATGAGTCAAGCCCTTCATTCCTGGGACCATTCTCGTGAACCGCCCCTGGATTTTCTCCAAGACCAGCACATCCTTCCTTAGATACGGGGCCCAAACTTGCTCACAATATTCCAAATGTGGTCTGACTGGAGCCTTATAAAGCCTCAGCAGTATATCCCTGCTTTTGTATTCTAGTCCTCTCGAGATGAATGCAAACTTTACATTTGCCTTGCTAACTATCAACTCAACCTGCAAGTTAACCTTAAGAGAATCCTGAATTAGGAACGCCCAGCCCCTTTGCGGCACAGTGTTTAGCACTGCTCCTCACAGCATCAGCAACCTGGGTTCAATTTCAGCCTTGGGTGACTGTGTATATGGAGTTAGCATGTTCTCCCCATGCCTGTGTGGGTTTCCTCCATATGCTGCATTTCCTTCCACAGTCGAAAGATGTGTAGGTTAGGTGGATTGGCCCTTAGATTCAGGGGGGATTAATGGGGTGAATAAGTGGGGTTACAGGGATGGGGCCTGGGTGAGATTGTTGTCAGTGCAGGCTTGATGGGCCAAATCGTCTCCTTCTGCACTGTAGGATTCTGATTACTGATCTCTCTTCCCATTAAGAAAATAGTCTATGCTTCTACTCTTCCTACCAAATTGCATACACTATCCCATGTGAATCATAGAAATCCTAGAAACCCTACAGTGCAGAAGGAGGCCATTCGGCCCATCGAGTCTGCACCGACCACAATCCCACCCAGGCCCTACCCCCACATATTTACCCGCTAATCCCTCTAACCTACGCATCCCAGGACTCTAAGGGGCAATTTTTAACCTGGCCAATCAACCTAACCCGCACATCTTTGGCCTGTGGGAGGAAACCGGAGCACCCGGAGGAAACCCACGCAGACACGAGGAGAATGTGCAAACTCCACACAGACAGTGACCCGAGCCGGGAATCGAACCCGGGACCCTGGAGCTGTGAAGCAGCAGTGCTAACCACTGTGCTACCGTGCCGCAAATGGAATACCGTGTGGTATTCCATTTGCTACTTCTTTGCCGATTCTTTTAACCTGTCCTAGTTCTTCTGCTGCTTCCCCGCTCCTCAGTACTATCTGTCCCTCCACTTACCTTTGTATCATTTGCAAACTTATCCCCAATGCCCTTGTTTCATCTGGATCATTGATGTATAAAGTGAAAAGTTGTGGTCTCAACACTGACCCCTGTGGAACTGCAATAGTCACGTGGAAACCTTGCCTTTCTTACAAACCTTTTCTATCTCCTGTGTACTTTGTGTTCCACATCCAGACGACTGCTCGGAAGCCTGTACATAACTCCCATCGTGGTCTTCTTACCTTTGCGATTCCTCAACTCTACCCACACAGATTCTACATTTTCTGACCTTATATTGCTTCTTGCTGTCAATTTAATTTCATTTCTTACTAACCAGGCAACCCTGGCCCCTCTGCCCACCTGTCTGTCTTTTTGATAGAATGTGTATCCTTTGATATTTAACTCCCAGCCATGATCCCCTTACAGCTACATCTCTGTGATGCCCACAACATCGTATCCACCAATTTCAATCTGCACCACAAGCTGATTTACCCTATATCGTACAGTTTACAGCATTGACCACCTCCCTTCTCATAGTTGTCCTCTTATCTGCTGTGCCTGAAGTTAGATTCCTAACCCTTTTCAAACACCCTATCCTATTATTTGTTCTAGGGATTTTAATAACATCTGAACTCTCTTTTCTTTTAACTTTTTTCATAATTTTCCATGCAGTTGAACCCCGCCCCCCATCCCCTCCGCCCCCATTATTTAGTTTAAAGCCCTATCTACAGCCGTAGATATGTGATTCGCCAGAACTCTGGTCCCAACATGATTCAGGTGGAGACCGTCCCTCCTTCGTCAGTACTGGTGCCAATGCCCCATGAATTCAACCCACTTCTCCCACACCAATCTTTGAGCCACTCATTTACCTCTTTAGTCTTGTGGATCCTGTGTCAATTAGCTCGTGGCTCAGGTAGTAATCCTGAGATTATTGCGTTTTTGGTTCTGCTATTTAATTTAGTCCCTAGCTGCTCATATCCCTTAGCAGAACCTCTTCCCTTTTTCTACCAATGTCGTTGGTACCCATTTGGACCACAACAACTGTATCTTTCCCCTCCTGATCCAAATTCCTCTGCAGTCCAGAAGAGATGTCCTGAACCTAGACGCCGGGAGGCAACCCAGCCTTTGGGACTCTGGATCCTGACCACAGAGAACAGTGTCTATTCCCTTGACTATAATATCCCTAATTAAAACTACATTTCTCTTTTCTCCCCTTCTTGAATGGCTCCCTGAGTCATGGCGTTTAGGTTAGGTTGCTCATCCTCCCTACAGCTCCTGCTCTTGACCACACAAGGAGCAAGAATATCAAAACTGTTCGATAAGTTTAAGGGTTGAAGCTCCTTCAACACTACCTCCTGGATCCCTCTACCTGCCTTGCTCACAGTCACACAGTCCTGTCCCTGACTACTGACTGAATTTGATGTAGGTATTCTAAGGGGTGTGACTGCCTCCTGAAACACA
This sequence comes from Mustelus asterias, assembly GCF_964213995.1. NCBI lineage: Eukaryota > Metazoa > Chordata > Chondrichthyes > Carcharhiniformes > Triakidae > Mustelus > Mustelus asterias. The sequence goes on from NC_135808.1 coordinate 39,409,546, forward strand.
GCATCCAGGTAAGACTCCCCCTCCCTGATGTTTCACAGTGTTCAAAGCTCAGACTCCAGCTCATATATATAAGATAACTGGGGAACTGGGAGACAAGGTTTTAGAGTCAGGGCCATGTATATAAGCTATCTGAAAGCAAGGAGGCACAGATACAGAATAAGTGCCATGTAAATAATCCAGTTGCGGAACTAGAAGATACAGATACAGAGTAAGGATCATATATATAACCTAGATGGAGAACTGCTGGACACAGTTACAGAATGACATTCATAGGTAGGCTAGCTGAAGATGAAATAGACGCAGTGTTAGAAAAGGGTCATGTATAGAGGTGAGTTGGGTAATTAGTAGACATAGATACTGAATAAGGACCATGTATTTTAACTAGCTGGGGAACTAGGAGACTCAGTTATTGAATAAGGATCATGTAAATGAGCCAACAGGGGAACTAGGAGATGCAGTTACAGAATACGGATCATGTATATACGCTAGCTGATCAGATTCCTCCTTTAACTCCATATGAATAAAATCCAGAATAGTTCTGCTATCCATTAATTTAGTCCCTTCTGAAAACATTTCTGTTATGTTTATCAGACATGTTTTCCCTTGACATATTCATGCTGACCCCCTCAGTTGAGAAGTCTCAAACTATTCATACATCCTGTCCTTCATTGTGCTCTCCAGTCAATTCCTCGCAACAGATGTCAGGATAACAGGCCTATAATTCCCCTTTTCATAGAATCATACAAATCATAGAAACCCTACAGTACAGAAAGAGGCCATTCGGCCCATCGAGTCTGCCCCGGCCACATTCCCACCCAGGCCCTACCCCCATATCCCTACATATTTTACCCACTAATCCCTCTAACCTACACATCTCAGGACACTAAGGGGCAATTTTTAGCATGGCCAATCAACCTAACCCGCACATCTTTGGAACTAGATTTTGCTTTTTGCTCTTTTGCTCCCTGTAGCATGTATATAAGCTAGATATACATATACATCTTTTGCTCCCTGTAGCATTCCATAAATAGCAGAATGAAATCTGCAATTCTCCAATCTAAAGGAATAGTTCACAAATCCAGAGAACTTTGGAAGATTATAGTTTGGGAATCTGTAATATTCCCCGCTAGCCGCTTTGAGACCCTGTAATGGGATAGATCTGTTTCTGGGGATCTGTCACACTCCAGCTCCATTAGTTTCCCCATTCCTGACCCCTTGACTTGGGAATATTGTTCAATCCCTGCTCCTGTTTTCATAACAGGCTTCCTGGGATCTCGGGCATGTTAACCTCTTCCTCTGTTGTAAGTACTGAAACAAAATCATCATTCAGCCTTTCTGCTATCTTCTTCTTTTCATTAACAACAGCACCACTATCAATTTGAAAGGAACCACATTCCTTCTGACCACTCTTCTTTTCTTCACATAATTGTAACAGTTTACGTGTTGATTTTTATTTCTTTTGCGAGTTTATTTTCATGATCCGTTTTTGTGGATTTTGCTCTCTGCTTCGTCACCCTTTACAGTTGTGATCATCTTGCAGCCATTGTCTCTGTAATGGCTGCCATGTTGTAATCCCCAAGTTCAATTTGATTCTGGAGTTCATTCAATCTGTTCTTCACACTCTGTATGTTTGTATAAAGAACATTGTTTACACCATAAACTCTACACAGTTACTTCTGCTCTAATGTTTTACCCACACATTTATTATTCATCTTCCAGTGATATATCCACCTGATTATGTTTACTCACTAACCGGGGGTCCAGAACTAGGAGACACAGGGCCCTATTTTACCATTTTGATTCTAAGTGCTGGGTGGACTTGAAACTGGGAGTGTTTCAGATCCGACTTTTAGATCCGTTCTGAAATACACTCTGCCTAAAAAAATATCAGCGATTCCGAATAGTGCAGGGGGAGGGGGGAGTGAGGCCAGATCATTCTTTGGGTGGGGGGAAATGAGGCCAGATTATTCTCTGGTGTGGTGGGGGGAGTGAGGCCAGATCATTCTCTGGGAGGGGGCAGGGTGCGGGGGAGTGAGGCCAGATCATTCTCTGTGGGCGTGTGGGGAGAGTGAGACCAGATCATTCTCTGTGGGAGTCGGGGGGGGGGGGGCGGGGGTGGGGGTGTTGGGGGGTGTGGGGGGGTGGCAGTGAGGCCAGATCATTCTCTGGGGGCGTGTGGGGAGAGTGAGACCAGATCATTCTCTGTGGGAGTCGGGGGGGGGGGGGGGGTGGCGGGGGGAGGTGGGGGGGGTGGGGGGGTGGGGGGGTGTGGGGGGGTGGCAGTGAGGCCAGATCATTCTCTGGGGGCGGGGGGGTGGCATGGAGTGAGGCCAGATCATTCTCTGGGGCATGAGGGGGGGGGGGGGAAGAGAGAGGCCAGATCATTCTCTGCGGCGGGGGAAGGAGGGAGGCGGGTAAGCTGTATCTCTGGTGGGGGGGGGAGGCCAGATCGCTTTCTGGTTGGGGGGTGGGGTGCAGGCCAGATGGATCTCTGGTGGGGGAGGAGGGGGGCAGGGGGGTCCGCTGCCACTCTGCGGGCGATCGGTGGGGGGGAAGGGGGCAAAGGGTCGCGATCGGTCTGGGTAGCAGGGGGATGGGTGGATAAGGGGGACAGTTATATTGTGGGGGTGGGGACGATGTCTGTGGGGGCCATCGCACCCACCTTTCGCTCCCGGGCCACTTTATCCGCTTTCTGCAGCCCGGGAGCAATCTGACACGGGAGCGCTTTTTCAAATTTGTTTTCTAACTGCGCATGTACAGTTCAGAGCTCTGATCGTTTCAGGTGCGATAAGCCCCGCCCACAGCGCGATTTAGACCCACGATTTGTTTTTCAGGCTAAGTGTGTATGGGGACGCCTGAAAGCAGATTTCCAAGTCGGATCTGAATTGCGCCCAGATTCAGCACTGAGAATGAAAATGGTAAAATCAGTCCCATGGAGTCTCATCTGCTGCCTCAGAAACTCCTATCTATCCCCTTTATAATTGAATCCCCTCTAACTATTGCATTCTCCCACTTTTTCACTCTTCCCCTCTGCAGCAGAACCAACCATGTTTTCCCCTGAAATGCCATTCCCCTCAACAGTATCCATAATGGGATATCTGTTTTGTGGGAGAAGAGCCACAGGAGATTCCTGCACTGCCTGCCGAGCCATCTTGCTGTCTGATGGTCACCCTTTCCCTTCCTGCCTGTGGAATCTACACACACTAACTGGGGTATCCAGAACTGGGAGACACAGGGCCTGATTTTACCATCAGCTTTGTGCCCGTTTTCGGGCACGAAAACTTGGAAAAGTCAGGTGTGAGGCGAGTAGCACGATCCGCGCCCACCTCCATGCTGGTTCCCCCCTTACCAAGGGCTGAAAATGGCCACGATCAGGACCACGGCTGAAATGGGCATGATGGTATTTAAATGGATTTGAATGTATTTAAATTGAATGAACGGGCTGCACGCCCAACTTTACCAGCACTTCCCCCTTTACCACCACATTCGCCAAGCTGGAATGGTGCGAAAATAGACATGCTCCATAAAAGTCCGATTTGACACTCCATCAGTGAGGGAGAGTGAGGAGGTAAGTGCATAGCGTCTGATGGCTCTCTGCTACTCACAGGTATCCTTTTGTTGCTGCCATTTTCTGTCTCGGGTCGGTGGCGTCTCTACGAGTGTGTGGGGGAGTGGGGGACTGTTGCTCTGCAGGGTCTCCAATGTCCGATTTGAAGCACGGACCCGGGTCTCAGCACTGACCTCGGTGCTGCTGGGTCCTCGTGCACTCAGTTCACTTGCAGCTGAAGGATGAGCACAAAGCCCTTGCAAAGAGCACTGCTGCAGCCTCTCAACTTTACAAGGAGCTGTGATTGTGGGGAGTATGTGGCTGGGGGAATTGGGGGGGGGGCTGTGACTGTGCGGAGCATGTGGCTGGGGGAATTGGGAGGGGCTGTGATTGTGGGGAACATGTGGCTGGTAGATTTCGGGGGGGCTCCGATTGTGGAGAGCATGTGGCTGGGGAATTGGGGGGGCTGTGACTGTGCGGAGCATGTGGCTGGGGGAATGGGTGTGGGGGGCGCTATGATGTGCTAGGAGCAAGCAGCGTTTCATAACCTCTACACGTGTTCCTCTCCATCTCCCTTCCCCGCCGTTCAGAGTGACGTCATGGCTTTTTCTATTCAACCAATTGATCTAAATGTTCTTTTGGTTGCTGCTGGAGCTGAGGAGGAGGAGCAGAAGGAAGAATTGCCGGCACAGGAAGCCCGGGCCTTGGCAGGAGGTGGCTGCCATTAACCCGGGGCGGGGGGGGGGGGGGGGCGGGGGGGCGGCGCATAGGAGAAGGAGGGAGCAGAGACCTTGGCAGTCCCGTGCACGTGTGGCCTTCGAGCAAATGCCGGACACTATGTGCTGCCGACGTTTCCGACTCCAAAAAGAGACTGTGCAATACCTGTCCAATCTGCTGCAGAACCTGGCACCTAGAGGTGGGGGGAGGGGGGGGGGGGTCACCCACTCTCGGTGGCTGTCAAATTGATGGTCGCTCTAAACTTCTATGCTACTGGCTCTTTCCAGACCCCTAGCAGAGATGTCTGTGGCATCTCCCAATCTGCTCTGCACACCTGTGTGAGGCAGGTCACAGAAGTCCTGTATGCCCGGGCTGGGCAATTCATCAACTTTAACCTGGACCAGGTGCCACAGGAAGCCCGGGCTGCAGAGTTCGCAGTCATTACAGAGATGCCTAACGTGCAGGAGGCCATCGACTGCACACACGTCACCCTCAAGGCCCCCCCTACAGAGTCCACAGAGATTTGTCAATAGCAACAGGTTCCACTCCCTGAATGTTCAACCTGTGTGCGACCATAACATGAACATTATGCATGTCTGCGCAAGACATCCAGGTAGTGTGCACGACAGTTTCATTGTCAGGAGCTCGGACATCCCGGAGGCATTTGAGAAGGAGCCCAGGCTGCGGGGGTGGCTTGTGGGTGATATGTGTTACCCGCTTCGGACATGGCTAATGACGCTTGTGCAGAGGCCTGTGTCTGAGGCGGAGACCCGCCATAATGAGACCCATGTAGCAACCGGGCATAGTGGAGAGGTGCATTGGACTCCTCAAAATGCAATTCCGATGCCTGGACCAATCTGGCGGGGCCCTCCAATACAACCCAGTGATCTGTTCCGGCACAGTGGTCGTGTGCTGTGCCTTGCACAATCTGGCTCTACAGAGAGGTGACATATTGGAGGAGGAGGACGTGGAGGCTGACCAGCCGGGCGTCACTGGGGAGGATGACCAGCAGGAGGAGGAAGAAGAGGAGGAGGAGGAAGATGAGGAAGAGCATCCCGAGGAACACCAACCAGGCGTTGGGGGGCTGGCAGCCCAAATGAGGCATACAAGGGTGGCAAGGGAGGCCCTGATTGCCAGTTCACTCGCTAGGGGTTTGTGTCTGTGGGTTCGATCCCCCTCCCCCACCCTCCCCACCCCCCAAAAGAAAATCCCTTTTATATCCTGCAACATTATCACACCAGAGTGGTTGGCCTGGGTACGCTGTGTTAGCGAGTTTTTTGGCAGGCGGGAGGGTGATGATGACTCACTAAGCACCATTATGATGATGCCTCTGGTGCAAATGAGTCTGACTCCTACCTGAGCTCTGCATGCACGCTGGCACCTGGGCCCACATCTGTGTAGTGGGTAAGGGATCTGAAAACCCCCATACAGGGCTCTGGGGTGGATGGGATAGGGGACGGGAGGGAATCGCTCGTGGGGTCTGGGGAACCAATGCTTTCCTTTCCTCAGTGACACAGCATTGAGGGGCCTTCCCACCTGACATCAACATGAAGCATTGTTCCGGCGATCATCAATGGAAGAGGATTCCTATTCGAGACAAATCTGAGGCAATTTAGTCATAGGTGGATGGTGCAAAACCATTTAATTGCAATAAGGGTGTTTAAATCAGACGTACTAATGTAAAAACTTGTGAACAGAAAACGTTAAGGTGCTTAAATATCTTTCTAACTAGTGCAGCACTTTACCCGTGCCATCTGAGTGCAACTACAACTTCCTAACCCCACTACATCTCAGTGACTCCCCTGAATGTACATCGGAGGTGGAGGGAGCCAGCTGCCTACCTCGTCCCATTGCCTGTGATGCGCATGGTGGGTGTCCTCTGGAGGCCCTGGACCTTGAGGGCCCTGGCCTGCTTCCAGGTGTCTGGGATGTTTCCTTGACACCCTCTTCATCCCACTGCCCCTGAGATGCCCTGGTGTCAGGAAGGGGGGAGTCAAAAGGTGTAGCCACAGCCACAGTCTCCTGGCTGGAAGGCCCCGGCATGGGCTCGAGCCCTTCCTCCTCCCTTGGGTTCCTGTGGGTACCGGGTCACTCCATGGGATGGCGGTGCTTCTCTGCAGTGAGCTCCAGAAGCTCAGGCGTCACTTGGCACTGCCAGTCCTGGAAGACCATCTGCGTCCTACCCATGGTGGTCGAGCCCTCTGCGAAGGCCACTTGAATCAGGGCCCACCTCTCAATGGCCGCAGCAAGTGCCCTCTGAGACTGGGCTGCACTCTGCAAGCCCTCAGCCGTGGCCCTCTGAGACTTGGCCGCGCTCTGCAAGCCCTCAGCCATGACTCTCTGAGACTGGGCCACGTTCTCAAGGGCTGCTGCCACAGCTCACTGTGTCTCAGTGCTGACCCACTGGGTCTCCTCAAGCTCTCGAGCCTCTCAGCCATGGGCCGCAGAATCTCGAGAAGCCTGTTCAGCCCCTCAGCTGTGGCCTGCTGTGACTCAGCCATCGCTTGGAGCCTGCCACTCATGGTGAGGATCCCCTGCCCCAGGCTTTCCACTGCAAACGCCACCCTTGTAGTGTTGGCCAAGGAAGCACACAAGACAGGCAAATAGCTGATCCGATTGAAAGCTTTGGGATTCCTCCCAACAGCCCCGCAGTTGGTCCAGTGTAGCCGTCAGCCCCTCCTGCATTCCCTGGCTCTGTTGCTGCATCTCCAGCAGCTGAAGGAGAAGTGATCTCAGAGCACTAGCATGTGGCCTGGGGCCAGCTGAGTCCATGCCTCCGCCAGGCCCTCATGCCAGAGATCTTGGACGTTCCCTCCTCCACCCAATGTACATTATCAGATGTGTCGTGCTCACCAGAGAGTGACCCAGAAGCCTCACCACTAACTGGACCCACCGACATGTCAGTATCTGGGATGGTGAGCTGTGAGGTGGAAGCTGACGCCAAAACTGTGCCACCCTCGGTGGTCCCTTCACCCATATCCTCCGAGGACTCATCCGAGCTGTCTTGACCAGAATGGGCGGGAACTGCAGTCGGGGCCTGGAGTCCAGAAGGCCTTGGGGTGTCCGGATGAGTCCCTGCAACACAGGACACAAGGTTAAATGCAAGGGAGGGAGAGGAATCCGGGATGCCAAACACGTGATTCACATTTCTCCATTGCGCATCGAACAAAGCACCAAGAAAATTATACCACAGGAACAGGTTCTTTGGCCCTCCAAGCCTGTCGTGACCAGGCTGCCCATCTGATCTGTTACCCCCTACCCTTCTGGGGACCATATGCCTCTATTCCCATCCCATTCACATAGCTGTAGAGATGCCCCTTAAAGGTCACTATCGTATCTGCATCCGCGAACTCCCCCTGGCAGTGAGTTCCAGGCACCCACTAACCTCTCTGTACAAATAAACATGCCTTGTACATCTCATTTAAACCTTGCCCCTTGCTCCCAAAACTCGTGCCCCCGGGAAGTTGCCTCAAAGTGAGTGGAGGAATAACAGGTGCTCTTGTCTTGACGGCAGTCCAACCTTGTTGTCGCTGACAGCCCGCATCCCCCTTCTCTTGAGAGCTCCAGCGCCTGCTCCTCAAAGGGGGTGAGGACCAAGAGGTCTGGCTCACCACCCCCTGTCTTTGCCCTGTCACGGGTGTCTTCTCCTGTGGAGACAGAAAGAGCCATGAAAGAAATGATGGCGTGACTCCTGCAGAGTATCAGGTGGTGGCCCTCAGAGGGCAAGTGCAGTGGGGCTCTTGGGGGGGATAGGAAGGAGGTTCTTGGGGATCAGGAGCTGGAAGCATGCAGGGTGCTGGGGATGGGAGGCTCTGGGGGAGATTTGGGGGAAGATGCAAGATGGGGTTCAGCACTCACCTTAGTTGCATGGATGAGGCCATTGATTTTTTTCCGGCATTGCTTCGCGGTTTGGGGGGGCCAATGCCCTGACACTGACCGAAGCGGTGACTTCCTCCCTGTCCACATTTCCATCAGCCCCCCTGGGTCTGCATCCTCTTGGGGGGAAGAGGGTGTCCCGCCTCATCTCTGCTGCATCCAGTATTCTCCCCAGGTCACCCTCAAAAATCAGGGGGCTGGTCGTGTGCACATTTTGTGCAGGAATGCCTGCCTGCCTGTCCATTTTTGTGTTTTTAATGGAGCTGCCCCTCGTTAGGACAGATCAGCTGCAGGCAGTTTGGCAGAGCATTCCAGCAAGTTCCATGCAGTTTGCTTGTTAGCATTGAGGGGAAGGCAAGTGAGCACTTGCAGGTGGATCTCTCTGCTGAGATCGGTGGGGAGCTGAAGGGGGGTCCACTGCCACCCTGCCTGAGATCATTGGGGGGGGGGGGGGGAGGGGGATCCGCTGCCACTCTGCCTGAGATCATTGGTGGGGAAGGGGGGCCTGCTGCCACTCTACCTGAGATCGGTGGGGGGGGGGGGAGGGGATCTGCTGCCACTCTGCCTGAGATCATTGGAGGTAAAAGGGGGTCCGCTGCCGTTCTGCCTGTGATCAGTGGGGGGAAAGAGGTGTCCGCTGCCAGTCTGCAGGAGATCGATGGGGGGAAGGGGGGGAGGGGCCTGGGATCATTCTGGGTGGTGGGTGGGTGGGGGGATAAGGGGGTCAGTAATGTTGTGGGGTGGGGCAATGTCTGTGGGGGGGCCAGGGAGAGGCATTATCCGGCCTGGGAGCGAAATGGTAGGGGAGCCTTATTCTATATATTTTTTCTGGGCATGCACAGTCGGAGGCGCCGATCGAAGCTGCAGGGTTTCGGGTGCGATAAGCCCTGCCCACAGGCTTGTGCGGTGAGATTTGTCACCCAGTTACCCAGCTAGTTTAAATACATGACACTTGTTCTGTACTTGTGTCTCCTAGTTCCCAGCCAACCCTTATTGTTTGACTGTGGCTCCTTGTTGCCCAGTCATGAAATTTCTCATGATTTTTCTATTCATCGTTTAATTATTTCAGGTCTTTGCTCAGATAAAATTTCTTCCCATGTTAGAAATCACAGAAACCCTACAGTGCAGAAGGAGGCCATTCGGCCCATCGAGTCTGCACCGACCACAATCCCACCCAGGCTCTACCCCCATATCTACCCGCTAATCCCTCTAACCTACACATCTCAGGACACTAAGGGGCAATTTTTAGCATGGCCAATCAACCTAACCCGCACATCTTTGGACTGTGGGAGGAAACCGGAGCACCCGGAGGAAACCCACGCAGACACGAGGAGAATGTGCAAACTCCACACAGACAGTGACCCAAGCCGGGAATCGAACCCAGGTCCCTAGAGCTGTGAAGCAGCAGTGCTAACCACTGTGCTACCGTGCCACCCCTTAGATCTAAAGAATGATAATTCTTCATGTTATTTAAACTGACACAGAGCCTCCCTTACCCGAGGGATTGATGTCCAATAGGGAAATAAACTCAACTGATTAGCAGCAACGCTTGCAAATTATTCAAATGTACAAGATCCATTTGACACATCAGCTTCAGTTACGGAGACTGGCTACCAAAGATAATATCCTCAATGGCTGAATATCTACAGTGTTCTGGGAGACAATTCCAAAGATCCAAAATCCTCCAAGAAACTATTCCTTGGTTTCAACCTTTAGTGACTGGCAGGCAGAATGCGTATGAGGGTGCCTGAGAATGGGTCTAAAAGTCGGATTTGAAACACTCCCAGATTCAAGTCCATCCAGCACTTAGAATCAAAATGGTAAAATAGGGCCCACAGTCTCAGAATAAGGGGCAGTCACTAAAGGTTGAAACCAAGGAATAATTTCTTGGAGGATTTTGGATCTTTGGAATTGTCTCCCAGAACACTGTGGATATTCAGCCATTGAGGATATTATCTTTGGTAGCCAGTCTCCGTAACTGAAGCTGAAGTGTCAAATGGATCTTGTACATTTGAATAATTTGCAAGCGTTGCTGCTAATCAGCTGAGTTTATTTCCCTATTGGACATCAATCCCTCGGGTAAGGGAGGCTCTGTGTCAGTTTAAATAACATGAAGAATTATCATTCTTTAGATCTAAGGGGTGGCACGGTAGTTAGCACTGCTGCTTCACAGCTCCAGGGACCTGGGTTTGATTCCCGGCTTGGGTCACTGTCTGTGTGGAATTTGCACAATCTCCCCGTGTCTGCGTGTGTTTCCTCCGGGTGCTCCGGTTTCCTCCCACAGTCCAAAGATGTGCGGGTTAGGTTGATTGGCCAGGTTAAAAATTGCCCCTTAGAGTCCTGAGGTGCGTAGGTTAGAGGGATTAGTGGGTGGATATGGGGGTAGGGCCTGGGTGGGATTGTGGTCGGTGCAGACTCGATGGGCCGAATGGCCTCCTTCTGCACTGTAGGGTTTCTATGATTTCTAACATGGGAAGAAATTTTATCTGAGCAAAGACCTGAAATAATTAAACGATGAATAGAAAAATCATGAGAAATTTCATGACTGGGCAACAAGGAGCCACAGTCAAACAATAAGGGTTGGCTGGGAACTAGGAGACACTAGTACAGAACAAGTGTCATGTATTTAAACTAGCTGGGTAACTGGGTGACACAGTTACAGAATAAGGGTTGTGTATATAAGCTAGCGAGGGAAGAGGACACATGGTTATGGATAAAGGTCATGTCTAAAAGTAAGCTGGGAATTAGGAGACACATATACCGAAAAAGGATCATGCATATAAGCTAGCTAGAGAACTGTGAGACACAGTTACAAAATGACATTCATAGATTAGCAAGCTGATGAAGAAGTAGACACACTGTTCAAAAAAGGGTCATGTATATAAGCAAGCTGGGGAACTAGGAGACATTGTTCAAAAATAAGGGTCATGTTTATAAGCTATCTGGGGAACTAGAAGCCTCAGTCAAGTAATACGGGTCATGTATATAAGCTAGCTGTGTAACTTGGTGACACAGTTACAGAATAAGGGTCATTTATATAAGCTGGCAGGGGAACTAGAAGACTCAGTTACAAAATAAGAGTCATTTATTTCAGCGAGCTGGGGAACGAGGTGGGACAGTTACAGAACAAGCATCATGGACATAAACTAGCTGGGGAAGTAGGAGACACAGTTACAGAATAAGGGTCACGTATATAAGTTAGTTGATCAGATTCCTTCTTTAACTTCATATAAATAACATCCAGTTCATGCCCCCATTCATCAATTTAGTCCCGGGCAGAAAACATTTCCATCAGGTTTATCAGACATGAGCTCCCTTTACAAATCAATGCTGGCTCTCTCTGCTCAGCTGGGAAGTTTCCAGCTGTTCACACACTTCATTATGAACTCTACTAATTTCTCCAAAACAGATGTTAGGATAACCGGACTATCATTTTGCTTTTACTCTCTGTCACATTTCTCAAATAACAGAGTGACATTTGCAATTTACCAATCTAAAACTATGGTTCCCAAATCCAGTGAACTTTAGAAGATTATCATTCTGAAATCTGCAATGTTCCCATCTACTCCCCTGAAGACCCTGGAATGGGAATGGTCTGTTCCTAGGGATCTGTCACACTCTTAATTTCTTCATTCCTGATACCTTGAAGGTGTGAATATTGGTCAATCTGGATTGGGGAGGCGATGGCCTGGTGGTATTATCGCTAGACTATTAATCCAGAAACCCAGCTAATGTCCTGGGGACTCGGGTTCGAATCCCACCATGGCAGGTGATGGAATTTGAATTCAATAAAAAAAATCTGGAATTAAGAATCTACTGACGACCATGAAACCATTGTCGATTATCAGAAAAACCCATCTGGTTCACTAATGTCCTTTAGAGAAGGAAATCTGCCATCCTTACCTGGTCTGGCCTATATGTGACTCCATAGCCACAGCAATGTTTGACTCTCAACTGCCCTCCTAGGCAACCAGGGATGGGCAATAAATGCTGCCCAGCCAGCGATGCTCAGTCCCATGAATGAATTTAAAAAAAAATCCTTGCTCCTGGTTTCACAAGAGCTTATTTGGATCTCGGGAATGTTGACCTCTTTTATTGTGAAGACTGAAACAATCATTTTTCAGCATGTCTGACATCCTCTTATTTTCATTGACAACAGCACCACTATCAGTTTACAAGGGACCATATTTCCTCTGACCACTCTTTGTTTCCTACTACGATTGTGTAATGACTTCAAGCAGACCATTGAGGTTGGCCTATTGGAATATGAACTCCCTGATTAGGAGTCAATCGAGGGGCCAATCAGGGAGTCTTTTCCTTGTATTTAGTGTCAGTTCCTCTGGCACTCCCAAAGGTAGACTGCTGACTGATAGCACTCTGTGTACTGCTGTTGGAATTGTAAATAAAGGGGTTTTGGTGAAGGGACCTCTGCCTCCGAAGACATATTACAGATTGTAAAAGTTTATGTGATGATTTTGATGTCATTTGAGAGTTTATTTTTATGCTCCATCATTGTGGATTTTACTCTCCGCTGTCAGCCTTTACAGTTGTGACCACCTTAGTTCATAGAATCCTACAGTGCAGAGAGAGAGGCCATTCGGCCCATCAAGACTGCACTGGCCACAATCCCACCCAGGCCCTAACCCCACAACCACTTGCATCTATCCTAGCTTGACAATAAAGTGCAATTTAGCGTGGCCAATCCACCTAACCTGCACACCTTTGGACTGTGGGAGAAAACCGGAGCACCTGGAGGAAACCCACACAGACACAGGGAGAACATGCAAACTCCACACAGACGGAGACCCAAGCCAGGAATCGAACCCGGGTCCCTGGCACTGTGAGGCAGCAGGGTGAGGCACCACTGTGCCACCCATTGCAGCCATGTCTCTGTAATGGTTCCCATATTGTAACTCCCATGTTGAATTTGTGTCTGGAATTCATTCAATCTCTTCTTTGAACTCTGTGTGTTTGATCATAGTACACTATTTACAACATAAACTGTACACTGTCCTTCTGCTTTAATGTTTTTTCTCACATGTTTACATTTTTGCAGTCAGCATATGTATATATGCACCCTGAATATAGTTCCCTTTAAGACAGGCAGACTATCTGTAAGAGGCACAAACCAGCTGGTCAGCCATGCACACTGTTAGAAACATAGAAACATAGAAAACTACAGCACAAAACAGGCCCTTCGGCCCCACAAGTTGTGCCGAACATATCCCTACCTTTTAGGCCTACCTATAACCCTCCATCCTATTAAGTCCCATGTACTCATCCAGGAGTCTCTTAAAAGACCCAATTGAGTTTGCCTCCACCACCACTGACGGCAGCCGATTCCACTCGCCCACCACCCTCTGTCTGAAAAACTTCCCCCTAACATTTCCCCTGTACCTACACCCCAGCACCTTAAATGTCATTTGAGAGTTTATTTTTATGCTCCATCATTGTGGATTTTACCTGTTATCCCCCTTTTGAATGTTCCTCTAACCAGCAAAGTTGTCTGCCTTTGCTGAAGGCTGCAATCATGGAAATGAAGGGGCGGCTTGAAGAAAAATGCCTTTTATCAATGATATGACCAGAAATCAGAGACACTCCCTGTGTGTGTGATTATAAAAGCAGCAAATACTCCGAGATTAGATACACAAGAGGTCTACACCAGCATTCTGATTGTAACTCTGAAAAATCCCAGACAAGAGGATGAAAGGGCTGCGTTTGGTGCTTGCAGTTTTCTTGTTGACTCAGCCCAATCCGACTGGAGCAAGGCCTGATATTGCTGCTCGAGGCAACCATTTGAAAATTCCTGCAAAACCAAAGCAGTTGATGTTCATGCAGTTTTACTTTAAACCTGTTTAATTTTCACTGTTTGATTGGTTGAGAGAAGTGATTATGAGATTATAAATCCACCTCTCCACCCTCACACATACACTCTGTCCAGTCTCCCAGGTGAAGAATGGGAATTGGGTGCGATACTAGAGGTGTCTATGGAACCAGTCCCCAAGTTGACAGGAGTCAACTTTTCACTAATTTTCATTGTAGGTAGTGGAATAGTCACTGGACTAGTAATCCAGCAATCTGTGCTGCATTGTTGTGGGTCATTGTCCCACTCCGGTACATAGACCCCAGAACTACAGAGTGCTGCGCTGTTGTGGGTGTCATGTAAATGGAGATCCTGATTACCTGCTCCTGGGACAGGGAATATCTGGGATATTCTGTGAGGAGCTGGCAATTGTCCTGGTGTCCTGGATCCTGATTACCTGCTCCTGGGACAGGGAATATCTGGGATATTCTGTGAGGAGTTGGGAGTTCTCTGGTCATAGAGTCATAGAGTCATAGAGGTTTACAGCATGGAAACAGGCCCTTCGGCCTAACTTGTCCAAGCCGCCCTTTTTTAAAAAAATCCCCAAACTAATCCCAATTGCCCGCATTTGGCCCATATCCCTCTATACCCATCTTACCCATGTAACTGTCTAAATGCTTGTTAAAAGATAAAATTGTACTTGCCTCTGCTACTACCTCTGGCAGCTTGTTCCAGACACTCACCACCCTCTGTGTGAAAAAATTGCCCCTCTGGATACGTTTGTATCTCTCCCCTCTCTCCTTAAACCTATGCCCTCTAGTTTTAGACTCCTCTACCTTTGGGAAAAGATATTGACTATCTAGCTGATCTATGCCCCTCATTATTTTATAGACCTCTATAAGATCACCCCTCAGCCTCCTACGCTCCAGAGAAAAAAGTCCCAGTCTATTCAGCCTCTCCCTATAACTCAATTCATCAAGTCCCGGTAGCATCCTAATAAATCTTTTCTGCACTCTTTCTAGTTTAATAGTATCCTTTCTATAATAGGGTGACCAGAATTGCACACAGTATTCCAAGATAGATAAGTCGCTGGGTCCGGATGGGATGTACCCCAGGTTACTGTGGGAGGCGAGGGAAGAGATTGCAGAGCCTCTGGCGATGATCTTTACGTCATCGATGGAGACGGGAGAGGTGCCGGAGGATTGGAAGATTGCGGATGTGGTTCCTATTTTCAAGAAGGGGAATAGGGCTCGCCCAGGTAATTAACGACCGGTGAGTCTAACCTCAGTGGTTGGTAAGCTGATGGAGAAGATCCCGAGGAACAGGATATCTGAGCATTTAGAGAGGTTTAGTATGCTCAAGAATACTCAGCATGGCTTTGTCAAGGGCAGATCGTGCCTTATGAGCCTGGTGGAGTTCTTTGAAAATGTGACTAAACACATTGACGAAGGGAAGGCGGTAGATGTGGTTTATATGGATTTTAGCAAGGCGTTCGACAAGATCCCCCATGCACGGCTTCTAGAAAAAGTGAGAGGGCATGGGATCCAAGGGGCTGCTGCCCGGTGGATCCAGAACTGGCTTGCCCAAAGGAGGCAGAGAGTGGGTATAGATGGGTCTTTTTCTAAATGGAGGTTGGTCACCAGTGGTGTGCCCCAGGGAAGTATTCTGGGACCCTTGCTGTTTGTCATTTTCATAAATGACCTGGATGAGGAAGCGGAGGGATGGGTTGATAAGTTTGCCGATGACACGAAGGTTGGTGGGGTTGTGGATAGTCTGGAGGGATGTCAGAAGGTACAGAGGGACATAGATAGGATGCAAGACTGGGCGGAGAAGTGGCAGATGGACTTCAACCCAGATAAATGCGTCGTGGTCCATTTTGGCAGGTCAAATGGGATGAAGGAGTACAATATAAAGGGAAAGACTCTTAGTACTGTAGAGGATCAGAAGGACCTTGGGGTCCGGGTCCATAGGACTCTGAAATCGGCCCCGCAGGTGGAGGAGGTGGTTAAGAAGGCGTATGGTGTGCTGGCCTTTATCAATCGAGGGATTGAGTTTAGGAGTCCGGGGATAATGATGCAACTATATAAGACCCTCGTCAGACCCCACTTGGAGTGCTGTGCTCAGTTCTGGTCGCCTCACTATAGGAAGGATGTGGAAAAGATTGAAAGGGTGCAGAGGAGTTTTACATAGAACATAGAACATAGAACAGTACAGAACAGGCTCTTCGGCCCACGATGTTGTGCTGAGCTTTGTCTGAAACCCAAATCAAGCTACTTCCTCCCTATCATCCCGAAGTACTCCATGTGCCTATCCAATAGCTTCTTAAATGTTCCTAAAGTTTCTGACTCCACTATCCCTGCAGGCAGTCCATTCCACACCCCAACCACTCTCTGAGTAAAAAACCTACCTCGGACATCCTTCCTATATCTCCCACCATGAACCCTATAGTTATGCCCCCTAGTTACCACTCCGTTCACCCGAGGAAATAGTCTTTGAACGTTCACTCTATCTATCCCCCTCATCATCTTATAAACCTCTATCAAGTCTCCTCTCAACCTCCTCCGCTCCAAAGAGAAAAGCCCAAGTACCCTCAACCTTTCCTCATAAGATCTACCCTCCAAACCAGGCAGCATCCTGGTAAATCTCCTTTGCACTCTTTCCAGTGTCTCCACATCCTTCTTATAGTGAGGTGACCAGAACTGCACACAATATTCCAAATGTGGTCTCACCAAGGTCCTGTACAGTTGCAGCATAATCCCACGGCTCTTAAACTCAAACCCCCTGTGATGCGCGATTAATTCACTCGAGATGCTCGATCGTACTCGGGAAATAAAGGCTTTTATTAGCAACAAGAATAGAGCATACTGCTTAACAATACAATCCTAGACTAAAGGGTCACTCGGAAGTGCAGTGACCTTTATACCCCTGTAGGAAGGCGGAGCCAACCGGAGTGTACCACAGAACAATACCAACAGGTAGAACACCCCAACCCTAACCCCAACAGCAAGAAGAGTAACATATGTACAAGTACCCATAGTGATAACCATCTATGGTTCAGTACCCATAGTGGTAACCATCTATGGTTCACCGCATTCACCCCTCCTTTAAAAACCAAGGCCGGTGGGGCAAAAAAAACAGTACGAACTGTCCATATATTCACAAGTTCAGTCGTATCGGAGGTCCGCACCGTCTCTGCGACCTCCGCAGCACTGGCGGTAGCGCCGGTTCTGGTGACCGTGGTGGCCCTCTCTCCAAGGTGGTGTCCAGTGACTCCTCTAGTTCCTCACGGACGGGTGGACCTCGAGGTGGCGACAATCTCCTGGACTCAGGCAAGCTGTACACGGGAGTAAGAGGATTAATTGGCGGTCCCGATACTGCCCGCGCCGTGTCAGGAGGGGAGAGAATGGGCAAAGGAACCCTAACCAGGGGTGCGGGAGCAACGGGGGTTTCCATGTCCCCTGCAGGCGCCAGATCTCGGATAGAGACCGTGTCCTCTCGCCCGTCAGGATATGCTATATAGGCATATTGAGGGTTGGCGAGGAGGAGATGGACCTGTTCAACCAAAGGGTCGGACTTGCGGGTCCTAACATGCCGCCGCAGGAGGACAGGTCCTGAGTACGTCAACCAAGACGGCAGTGAGGTCCCAGAGGAAGACTTCCTAGGGAAGGTAAACATCCGCTCATGTGGGGTAGCGTTGGTTGCCGTACACAGGAGGGACCGGATTGAATGGAGCGTATCAGAAAGTACCTCTTGCCAACGGGAGACTGGAAGACCCCTAGACCTTAACGCCAGTAAGACAGCCTTCCAGACTGTAGCGTTTTCTCTTTCGACCTGCCCGTTACCTCTGGGGTTGTAACTCGTAGTCCTACTTGAGGCAATTCCTTTAGAGAGCAGGTATTGCTTCAAGTCGTCGCTCATAAACGACGAACCCCTATCACTGTGGATATAACTGGGGTAACCGAACAGGGTAAAAAGATCCCGCAGGGCTTTGATGACCGTGGCAGCTGACATGTCAGAACAGGGAATGGCAAAAGGGAATCGGGACTACTCGTCAACCACGTTGAGGAAGTACACATTCCGATCTGTCGAAGGAAGGGGGCCCTTGAAATCCATACTCAGTCGTTCAAAAGGGCGAGTGGCCTTAATGAGGTGTGCCCTGTCAGGTTGGTAGAAGTGCGGCTTGTATTCAGCACATACCTGGCAGCTTCGAGTTATCGACCTGACATCCTCAATGGAGTAGGGCAGATTCCAGGCCTTTACAAAATGGAAGAGCCGAGTGATCCCCGGATGGCAGAGATCATTGCGGAGGGCCTGTAGCCGGTCCTCCTGCACACTGGCACATGTTCCATGCGACAGGGCATCTGAGGGCTCATTGAGCTTCCCCGGACGATACATGATATCATAGTTGTAGGTGGAGAGTTCGATTCTCCACCTCAAGATTTTATCGTTCTTGATTTTTCCCCTCAACGTGTTATTGAACATGAATGCCACGGACCTCTGGTCCGTGAGCAGGATAAACCGTTTTCCCGCCAAATAATGGCGCCAATGCCGTACGGCCTCCACAATGGCCGGAGCCTCTGTTTCTACAGAGGAGTGCCGAATTTCAGGGCCTTGGAGGGTGCGAGAGAAAAAGGCGACGGGCCTGCCCGCCTGGTTAAGTGTGGCGGCCAGAGCGAAATCAGATGCATCACTCTCCACCTGGAAGGGGATGGACTCATCGACAGCGTGCATCGTGGCTTTCGCGATGTCAGCTTTTATCCCTTCAAAGGCTAAGCGAGCCTCTGCTGCCAGGGGAAAAGAGGTAGATTTTATGAGCGGACGGGCTTTATCCGCATAATTGGGAACCCACTGTGCGTAATACGAGAAGAAGCCTAAGCATCTCCTCAGTGCTTTGATGCTAGTGGGTAGGGGAAGTTCAAGGAGGGGACGCATACAGTCTGGATTGGGGCCGATGACCCCGTTTTCCACCACGTATCCGAGGATTGCTAGGCGGCGCTTGCTGAATACACACTTCTCCCTGTTATAGGTCAGATTCAGGCGAGACGCAGTGCGTAAAAACTTCAGGAGGTTGGCGTCATGGTTCTGCTGGTCATGGCCGCAGATAATGATGTTGTCCAGATACGGGAAGGTAGCCCGTAGCCCGTTTTGGTCCACCATTTGGTCCATCTCACGCTGGAAGACCGAGACCCCATTAGTGACGTCAAAAGGGACCCTTAAGAAGTGGTAAAGACGGCCATCCGCCTCAAAGGCCGTGTATTTCCGGTCCTCTGGGCAAATGGGGAGCTGGTGGTAGGCTGACTTCAAGTCGATGGTGGAGAACACCCGGTACTGCGCAATCTGGTTGACCATGTCAGATATGCGCGGGAGAGGGTACGCGTCCAGCTGCGTGTACCTATTAATGGTCTGACTATAGTCTATGACCATCCGGGGCTTGTCTCCAGTCTTGACCACCACGACTTGTGCTCTCCATGGGCTAGTGCTAGGTTGGATGATCCCTTCCCTGAGGAGCCGCTGAACCTCAGATCGAATAAAGATCCGATCCTCAGCACTGTAACGCCTGCTCTTAGTTGCGATGGGTTTGCAGCCTGGCACGAGATTTGCAAATAAAGAAGGTGAGGTAATTTTGAGGGTTGAGAGACTGCATGAGGAGCGCGCTGGGCAATTTGGAGGCTGCTGTTCTCCCACTGAAAGTGGAGGGAGTGGCCCATCGTACTGCAGGATCACACTCTTCAGGTGGACCTTAAAGTCTAGCCCCAGGAGTACCGGAGCGCAAAGGTGCGGTAACACGAGGAGCCTGAAGTTCTCATAAACTGTGCCCCGCACCGTTAGAGTTACCACGCAGCTCCCAAGAACGGTAACAGATCGGGACCTCGACGCCATAGAGATTGTCTGCCTGACAGTTTGCACGCGGAGAGCGCACCGTTTCACGGTATCGGGATGAATGAAGCTCTCCGTGCTCCCGCTGTCAAACAGACAATGTGTCAGGCGTCCGTTTACCTCTATGTCCATCATGGACTTGTCGAGTCTGTGAGGCTTGGCCTGGTCCAGGATGATTGACGCCACTGTTGGATCCCGAGTGCAACTGCAGGCAGCTGAGGTGATCGATGATGAGGACCCCTGCTGGTCGTCTGCGGCCGGTGCCGACCAAAATGGCTGTGCCCATGGATCGCACGTGGTCGATGGCGTTGAAAGTGGCGGCACTCGCAGGTCGCACGTGTCTTGCGTCGTCGTCCTCAGAAATGGCGGCGCCCGTGGATCGCACGTGTTCGAAGACATCAACGAAGCTGGAGACGAGGAGCCGGATCCTGGGGAGTCACACGCAGCACTGCTTGGCTTCGAAGGTGGCTTTGCTCGGCACACTTTAGCATAGTGCCCTTTCTTTCCACAAGCGGAGCAAAATACTGTCCTGGCCGGACATCGCTGACGAGGGTGCTTCGCCAATCTACAGAAATAGCACCGTGGGCCTCCTGGAGCTGCCGCCGCCGTCAGGTCCGAGGTTGAAAGCACGATCGCGCAGTTCCTAGGAGCCGCTGGGTAGAGTTGAGTCGGTGGCTGTGCTTGCCACGATGTTCCCACGTGGTCGGTGGGGTAAGTTTCAAGACTTCTGGAGGCCGTTTCCATCGCATCAGCCAATTCCACCGTCTTAGCTAGGTCCAAATTTCCTTGCTCTAGCAGCTGCAGGCGAATATAGGATGAGCTGATTCCCGCCACAAACGCATCTCGGATCAGATCGTTAGTGTACTGGGTGGCCGACACTGGCTTGCAATTGCAGGCTCTGGCTAGCTGCTGCAGTTCGCGCAGGTACTGTGCCGTCGTTTCGCCGGGCTGCCACCTAGTAGGTGACGAGCATGAATCTCGTTTGGCGGTTTATGGTACAGCTTCTTGAGTAATTCGATGGCCTCTTTGTAGTCTTGAGAATCACGGATTGTAGCATACACCGTGTCACTTACCCTTGCATGGAGGACCCGCAATCTGTCGGCGTCGGTTTGGACTGCTGTTGAGGCGTCGATATAATCCTGAAAACACTTCAACCAATGGTCGAAAGTGTTTGACGCTTCAGCGGCACGCGGATCTAAGGTAAGTCGATCTGGTTTTAACATTTGCTCCATGGTGTTTTTTTTTTCAAAACAAAAATTGTTGCGAATAAAATTGATGCGCGATTAATTCACTCGAGATGCTCGATCGTACTCGGGAAATAAAGGCTTTTATTAGCAACAAGAATAGAGCATACTGCTTAACAATACAATCCTAGACTAAAGGGTCACTAGGAAGTGCAGTGACCTTTATACCCTATAGGAAGGCGGAGCCAACCGGAGTGTACCACAGAACAATACCAACAGGTAGAACACCCCAACCCTAACCCCAACAGCAAGAAGAGTAACATATGTACAAGTACCCATAGTGATAACCATCTATGGTTCAGTACCCATAGTGGTAACCATCCATGGTTCACCACACCCTGTTAATGAACGCCAACACACTATAGGCCTTCTTCACAGCTCTATCCACTTGAGTGGCACCCTTCAGAGATCTATGGATATGAACCCCAAGATCTCTCTGTTCCTCCACATTCTTCAGAACCCTACCTTTGACCCTGTAATCCACATTTAAATTTGTCCTACCAAAATGAATCACCTCGCATTTGTCAGCGTTAAACTCCATTTGCCATTTTTCAGCCCAGCTCTGCATCCTATCTATATCTCTTTGCAGCCTACAACAGCCCTCCACCTCATCCACTACTCCACCAATCTTGGTGTCATCAGCAAATTTGCTGATCCACCCTTCAGCCCCCTCCTCCAAGTCATTTATAAAAATGACAAATAGCAGAGGACCAAGCACTGATCCCTGTGGCACTCCGCTCGTAACCGGTTTCCAGTCCGAAAATTTTCCATCCACCACCACCCTCTGTCTTCTGTTAGATAGCCAGTTACCTATCCAATTGGCCAAACTTCCCTCTATCCCACACATCCTTACTTTCTTCATAAACCGACCATGGGGGACTTTATCAAACGCCTTACTAAAATCCATGTATATGACATCAACTGCACTACCTTCATCTACATACTTAGTTACCTCCTCAAAAAATTCTATCAAATTTGTGAGGCAAGATTTGCCCTTCACAAATCCATGCTGACTATCCCGGATTAAGCTGCATCTTTCTAAATGGACGTAAATCCTATCCCTGAGGACCTTTTCCATCAACTTACTGCCCACCGAAGTAAGACTAACCGGCCTATAATTACCAGGGTCATTTCTATTCCCTTTCTTAAACAGAGGAACAACATTTGCCACTCTCCAGTCCTCTGGCACCACCCCCGTGGACAGTGAGGATGCAAAAATCAATGCCAAAGGCTCTGTTATCTCATCCCTTGCCTCCCAAAGACTCCTAGGATATATTTCATCAGGCCCAGGGGACTTATCAACTTTCAGTTTATTCAAAATTGCTAGTACATCTTCCCTCCGAACATCTACTTCCTCCAGCCTATCAGTCTGTGACACCCTCTCTTCTTCAAAAACATGGCCTCTCTCCTTGGTGAACACCGAAGAAAAGTATTCATTCATCTCCTCTCCTATCTCTTCTGACTCCATGCACAAATTCCCACTGCCGTCCTTGACTGGCCCCAACCTCACCCTGGTCATTCTTTTATTCCTCACATAAGAGTAAAAAGCCTTGGGGTTTTCCTTGATCCGACCCGCCAAGGACTTCTCATGCCCCCTCCTAGCTCTCCTAAGCCCCTTTTTCAGCTTATTTCTTGCTAACTTGTAACCCTCCATCGAGCCAACTGAACCTTGTTTTCTCAACCTTACATATGCTTCCTTCTTCCTCTTGACAAGACATTCCACCTCTTTTGTGAACCATGGTTCCCTCACTCGTCCATTTCCTCTCTGCCTGGCAGGGACATACCTATCAAGGACACGCAGTATTTGTTTCTTGAAAAAGTTCCACTTTTCATTAGTGCCTTTCCCTGACAATTTTTGTTCCCATCCTATGCTTCCTAATTCCCGCCTGATTGCATCATAATTACCTCTCCCCCAATTGTAAACTATGCCCTGCCGCATGGCCCTCTCCCTCTCCATTGCAATAACAAAAGACACCGAATTGTGGTCACTATCTCCAAAGTGCTCTCCCACAACCAAATCCAACACTTGGCCCGGTTCATTTCCCATTACCAAATCCAATGTGGCCCCACCTCTTGTCGGCTTATCCATATATTGTGTCAGGAACCCCTCCTGCACACACTGCACAAAAACTGCCCCATCCGAACTATTCGACCTATAAAGGCTCCAATCAATATTTGGAAAGTTAAAGTCCCCCATGACAACTACCCTGTGACCTCCACACCTATCCATAATCTGCTTAGTAATTTAGTAATTTACAAGGATGTTGCCTGGATTGAGTGGCATGCCTTATGAGGATAGGCTGAGGGAGCTCAGTCTTTACTCCTTGGAGAGACGAAGGATGAGAGGAGACCTAATAGAGGTGTATAAGATGTTGAGAGGCATAGATCGGGTGGACTGTCAGAAGCTTTTTCCCAGGGTGGAAATGTCTGCTACGAGAGGACACAGGTTTAAGGTGCTGGGGGGTAGGTACAGGGGAGATGTTGGGGGTAAGTTTTTCACACAGAGGGTGGTGGGCGAGTGGAATCGGCTGCTGTCAGTGGTGGTGGAGGTGAACTCAATAGGGTCTTTTAAGAGACTCCTGGATGAGTACATGGAGCTTAATAGGATGGAGGGTTATAGGTGGGTCCAGAAGGTAGGGATGTGTTCGGCACAACTTGTGGGCCAAAGGGCCTGTTTATGCTGTAGTTTTTCTATGTTCTATAAGTGTGGCCTTACCAATGTCTTGTACAACTTCAACAAGATGTCCCAACTCCTGTCCTCAACTTTCTGACCGATGAAACCAAACATGCTGGATGCCTTCTTCACCACTCTGTCCACCTGTGACTCCACTTTCAAGGAGTTATGAACATGTACCCCTAGATCTCTTTGTTCTGTAACTCTCCCCAACGCCCTACCATTAACTGAGTAAGTTCTGCCCTGGTTCAATCTACCAAAATGCATTACCTCGCATTTGTCTAAATTAAACTCCATCTGCCATTCGTCAGCCCACTGGCCCAATTGATCAAGATCCCGCTGCAATTGGAGATAACCTTCCTCACTGTCCACCATGCCACCAATCTTGGTGTCATCTGCAAACTTACTAACCATGCCCCCTATATTCTCATCCAAATCATTAATATAAATGACAAATAACAGTGGGCCCAGCACTGATCCCTGAGGCACACCGCTGGTCACAGGCCTCTAGTTTGAAAAACAACTCTCTACAACCACCCTCTGGCTTCTGTTCGTCCTGGACGAACATCACTGTCTCCACTGCCCAGAAACTCTCTCCATCTGCCAAACCTCATTGGCTATCTGTGGTAGGTTGTTGTGAGCTGATTGGTTGCAGTGTATACTACAAAATAGTGCTAGATCTTCAGACATGAGCTCCCTTTATAAGTCAATGCTGGCTCCCTCTGGTCAGCTGGGAAGTTTCCAGCTGTTCACACGCCCTGTCCTCCATTGTGAATGAACTTTAGTCATTTCCCCAAAGCAGATTTTAGGATAACTGGAGTATAATTCTGCTTTTCCTCTCTGTCACATTTCTCAAATAACAAAGTGACATGTGCAGTACTCCAATCGAAAAGGATGGTTCCCAAATCTAGTGAACTTTGGAAGATTATCATTCTGGAATCTGAAATGTTCTCATCTATTCCACTGAAGACCCTGAAATGGGAATGGTCTGCTCCTTGGAATCTGTAACACTCTTAATACCAATCATTTCTCCATTACTGATACCTTGACTGTGGGACTATTGTTCAATCCCTGCTCCAGATTTCACAACAGTCTCTGGTCTGTGCAAATGTTCAGATCATTCAGCTGACGTAAAAGGTTTTATATAAATATCAGATCTTTCTTCTCTGTCTCTGATCTCAGATAGCGGGTGTAGAAAATCCCCTTGAGCATCTCTATAGGACAGAGAGTGAGTCTGTACAGGCTAGGTAGTGGGAATGAGTGACTGATTCTGTGCAGACCATGTAGTGGGAGGGAGGGAGTGAGTCTATACAGGCCAAGGAATGGGAAGGAGTGAGTCTGTATAGGCCAGGGAATGAAAGGATGGGAGTGAGTCTGTTTAAGAGAGAGAGTGAGGGGAAGGGAGTCTACAGACCAGGGAGTGGGAGTGATGGAGTCTGTACAGGTTGGGGCGGGGGAGGGAGGGAGTCTGTGAAGACCAAGGAGTGGGAGGGAGGGAATCTGTATATGCCGGGGAGTGGGATGGAAGGGAATTTTATGTTGAATTTAAAAGAAGTTGCTGTGCAGTCCAGAATCAGGCCCAGTTACATTGACAGAATCTACTTAATTTATACTCATTGTTCTCTCTCAGTCAGCAGAACCAGCAGTTAATTGATTCTTCATGTTTTGTTTTACTTTTAGTGAGCCTGGATGACCTTGTCGCAAATGCTGATGCGCCCATCGCTGTGATGGCAAGAGCTAGTGTCTCTTATAGAAAGTAAAGGTGAAAGATCCAGTGAGGAATTGCTAACAGCCCAAACGCTCCACATTCTCACTGAATAAAAACTTAGTTCCCAGGAAACAGGCTTTGTTTGATTGCTTCACTCCCCGAACTCCTGACCCTGTATTACTGCTGTATGAATGATGTGCTGTAATCAGAAATAACACTTACTGCATTGATCACTGCTTCTTGTCGCTGGCATGTTTCTGTTTAGGATCAGGGTGTCTGCAAAAAAGGTGCCCTGGGTGGAATGAGGCTGGGGGCAGATGTGGGAATTCCAGGAAATGGGAAGGGGCGGTCAGTGCAGGGAAGCACTGAAAGTTCAGAATAACCTATTCAGAAATGGTCTGAGATTATACAAGATTCCCACAGTGTTAGCACTCTGACCATTCACAGTTCAATATATCTCACAAATACCGGGGTGTGGAGAAGGAGTTGAGGGTCTGTTAGTGGTTGAAGGTTACCAGGGAACTGAGTCAGTAGCTAAGGAGTCGATTCAGGAGATGGGGAAGGGAGATTTGGGGGAGGGGAAGTGTTTCGGCGAGTGGGGAAGGGGATTAAGGGGTGGGGAATGATACAATGGGTGGGGAAGATATTTGTTGCAGCATTCAAGGGGAGGTAAAGAGTTTCAGTGGGTGGGGTAGGAATCGGGGGAGGGGAAGAGTTTCAGCTGTAAGCATTCAGTGCACAAGTTTGAGACTGATCATCTTAGATACTGAATCGGTTACAACAGAAATATAAGTTGGCACAAAGAGGATGAGGGGCCTTCCAGGTCATGGGTTAGTTAGCACTCTCCTCCCTGAGTCAGAAAGTTTAAGTCTCACTCCAGAGTCTTGAACACTGAGGCTGACACTCCAGTGCAGTACTGAGTGCTGCACGGTCAGAGGTACCATCTGTTAGATGAATTAAACCAAGGCTCCATCAGCCCTCTCAGGTGAATGTAAAAGATCCCATGACATTACATTCTAGAAGCGGAGGGGCATTATTCCCAGTGTCCTGGTGAATATGGATACTGCAATTGAAATAACAAAAATGTGCGGGTTTGGTTGATTGGCTGTGCTAAAAAAAATTGCCGCTTAGTGTCTTGAGATGCGTAGGTTAGAGGGATTAGCGGGTAAATATGTAGGGATATGGGGGTAGGGCCTGGGTGGGATTGTGGTCGGTGTAGACTCGATGGGCCGAATGGCCTCTTTCTACACTGTAGGGTTTCTATGATTCTATGAAAAATACATTACCTGACTATCGTCATTATGCCCATTGTGGGAGCTTGCTGTGTGCAAATTGGCTGCTGCATTACAACGATGACTATACATAAAAAAACTTCATTGACTGTAAAGTGCTTTCAGATGCCTGAGTTCATGAACTTGACACATAATTGTATGTGTTTCTCACAATGGGAAATGTTACACTTCATTTGAACTGGAAATTCTAAACCCATTGATGGAAAAGTATACCAGCCCACAATGACATTGACCAATATATTGTGTACAGGACTCTTACTGTAGGTTCCTGAATGTTTCAGTGATTGGGAACATACCATGCTGACAAATCAATTAGTTTGGATATGCCAAAATGGATTAATTATAAGTTAAAAATCTACAGAAATGATTGAGGATTCTGTAGATCAACAACACAATATCCATCTTACACCAAAAGCAAGAGCATCCCCATAACTTGGAATAGTGTTGGGTGAGCATATCACACTGTTATTACACCAAGGTATGAAGGGATGAGGGACATCTGAATCCACCAACCACCCCAGTGGAAACCAGCACTTAATGGATCCCTTTGTGTTTCTGGACACATTTCTGTGAGCAAGGCCTGCAAAAAATACAAAACCAAAACAATGTGGATGCTGAAAATCTGAAATGAAAAGAGGAATTACTGAAATATTCAACAGATCAGGCAGCATCTTTTGATTTGATTTGATGTATTATTGTCATCTGTATTGGGGTACAGTGAAAAGTATTGTTTCTTGTGCTCTGAACACGCAAAGCATACCGTTCATAGAGTAGATAGGGGAGAACAAAGGGATAGAGTGCAGAATTTGGTGTTGCAGTTACAGACAGGGTGAACAAAAAGATCAGCATAATATATGATAGGACGATTATTCGGTGACTAATTCAAACTCTTTCAAGCATTCCAGTTTAAAGTTACAAATGAGGATAGGAGTCAACTCTTAATTCATTTAACAATGTTCCTTTATTTAACACTTTAGGTACCCAATTTAAACTTAAAGCAGTTGCAACACTTTAACTCTTTTACTGAACTTAACTCTTAGCTGAACATTAAGTCTAATCCTTTAACTGAAAATAGATAGTGTCTGGTTTAGAAAGAACTGGCCAGGTCTGTTCCTGATGTAGAATCTATCCTCATGGTCTCTGAAGATGTTCTTCAGGGCACTGGTGCAAGCAAAGTGCAATTAAGGAGGAAATTCCAGGAGTTTGACCCAGGAATGGTGAAGGACTGGTGATATATTTCCAAGTTAGAATGATGAGTGGCTTGGAGAGGAATGACAAGCCCTTGGTGTTCCATTGTATCTGCAGCCCTTGTCCTCCTAGATGATAGTGGTCATGGGCGAGGAGGGTGCTGTCCATGGAGATTTGGTGTGTTTCAGCAGTGTATCCTGTGCATGTATGGTTAGGTGGATTAGGTGTCGAAGGAGCAGCGCTCCGAAAGCTAATGGCATTTGCTACCAAATAAACCTGTTGGACTTTAACCTGGTGTTGTTAAAACTCTTACTGTGTTTACCCCAGTCCAATGCCGGCATCTCCACATTAGGTGGGTTAGGCAAGGTAAATGCGCAGTATTATGGGAATTGGCGGGGGGGCGGGGGCGGGAAGGGGGGGGTGGGGGGGGGGCGGGTGAGTCTGGGTAAGGTGCTCTGTCAGGTAGTCAGTGCAGACTTGATGGGCAAATGGCCTCCTTCTGCACTGTAGAGATTCTATAATCTTGTACATGATATACACTGCTGCCGTTGTTCATTAATGGTGGTGAGACTGAATGACTGTGGAATGGATGTTAGTCAAGTGGAATGATTTCTCTTTGATGGTGTCAAGTTTCTGAGTGCTATTGCAGTACCACTCACCCAGGCAAGTGCAGAATACTCCATTACACTCCCGATTTGTGTTTTGCAGATGGTGGACAGGCTTTGCTCAGTCAGGAGGTGAGCTAGTTGCCACAGGATTCCTAGGCCAGAATTTTACCTTTCCACCTGGGAATCGGAGCAGGAAAGAGGTGGCCCATGGAAAGGTCCATTGACCTTGGGTGGGATTTTGTGGTGTTGGGACAAGTGAGGCCATAAATTCCT
Organism: Mustelus asterias; assembly: GCF_964213995.1. Lineage (NCBI taxonomy): Eukaryota > Metazoa > Chordata > Chondrichthyes > Carcharhiniformes > Triakidae > Mustelus > Mustelus asterias. Next base: position 39,438,353 of record NC_135808.1, read on the forward strand.
GTCCCTAGTTTTTGACCTGCTTTTGTAGCCACAGTATTCATACGGCTAGCCCCGTTCAGATTCCCCATCTCCCCCACCCCCTCTCCGCCTCCCCCATGATGCTGAGAGTGGGAAATTCTGTGATGGTAGTGCCATTGAATGTCAAGGGCAATGGTTTAATTCTCTCATTGGAGATGGTCATTGTCTGTCAGTCACTGTGGTGCAGATGTAACTTGTCATTTGTTAGCAGAAGCCCGGCTATCGTCCAGGTCTTGCTGCATTTGCATATGGACTGCTACTGTATCTGAGGTGTCATGGATGGTGCTGGACACTGTACAGTCATCAGCAAACAACTACATTTTTGACCATGTGATTGAAGGAAGGTCATTGATGAAGCTATTGATAGGGCGGTACGGTGGCACAGTGCTTAGCACTACTGCCTCACAGTGCCAGGGACCCAGGTTCAATTCCGGCCTTTGGAGACTGTTGAATTTTCACATTCTCCCCTATCTGCATGGGTTTCCACCGGGCGCTTCGGTTTTCTCCCACAGTCCAAAGATATGCAGGTTAGTTTGATTGGCCATGCTAAATTGCCCCTTAGTGTCAGGGGACGAGCAGGGTAAATATGTGGGGTCACATGATTAGGGCCTGGGTGGGATTGTTGTTGGTGCAGGCTTGATGGGCTGAATGGCCTCTTTCTATACAGTAGGGATTCTTTGATTAAAATGGTTGGGCCTAGGGCAATACCCTGAGGAACTGTTGCAGTGATGTCCTGGAGCTGAGATGACTGACCTCCAAAGAACAAAGACAAAGAACAAAGAACAGTACAGCACAGGAAACAGGCCCTTCGGCCCTCCAAGCCTGTGCCGCTCCTTGGTCCAACTAGACCAATCGTTTATATCCCTCCATTCCCAGGCTGCTCATGTGACTATCCAGGTAAGTCTTAAACGATGTCAGCATGCCTGCCTCCACCACCCTACTTGGCAGCGCATTCCAGGCCCCCACCACCCTCTGTGTAAAAAAACATCCCTCTAATATCTGAGTTATACTTCGCTCCTCTCACCTTGAGCCCGTGACCCCTTGTGAACGTCACTTCTGATCTGGGAAAAAGCTTCCCACCGTTCACCCTATCTATCCCCTTCATAATCTTGTACACCTCTATTAGATCTCCCCTCATTCTCCGTCTTTCCAGGGAGAACAACCCCAGTTTACCCAATCTCTCCTCATAGCTAAGACCCTCCATACCAGGCAACATCCTGGTAAACCTTCTCTGCACTCTCTCTAACGCCTCCACGTCCTTCTGGTAGTGCGGCGACCAGAACTGGACGCAGTACTCCAAATGTGGCTTAACCAGCGTTCTATACAGCTGCATCATCAGACTCCAGCTTTTATACTCTATACCCCGTCCTATAAAGGCAAGCATACCGTATGCCTTCTTCACCACCTTCTCCACCTGTGTTGCCACCTTCAAGGATTTGTGGACTTGCACACCTAGGTCCCTCTATGTTTCTATACTCCTGATGACTCTGCCATTTATTGTATAACTCCTCCCTACATTATTTCTTCCAAAATGCATCACTTCGCATTTATCCGGATTAAACTCCATCTGCCACCTCTCTGCCCAATTTTCCAGCCTATCTATATCCTGCTGTATTGCCCGACAATGCTCTTCGCTATCCGCAAGTCCAGCCATCTTCGTGTCATCCGCAACCTTGCTGATTACACCAGTTACACCTTCTTCCAAATCATTTATACATATCACAAATAGAGGTCCCAGTACAGAGCCCTACGGAACACCACTGGTCACAGACCTCCAGCCGGAAAAAGACCCTTCGACCACTACCCTCTTTCTCCTATGGCCAAGCCAGTTCTCCACCCATCTAGCCACTTCTCCTTGTATCCCATGAGCCTTAACCTTCTTAACCAACCTGCCATGTGGGACTTTGTCAAATGCCTTACTGAAATCCATATAGACGACATCCACGGCCCTTCCTTCATCAACCGTTTTTGTCACTTCCTCAAAAAACTCCACCAAATTTGTAAGGCACGACCTCCCTCTTACAAAACCATGCTGTCTGTCACGAATGAGATTGTTCCATTCTAAATGCACATACATCCTGTCTCTAAGAATCCTCTCCAACAACTTCCCTACCACGGACGTCAAGCTCACCGGCCTATAATTTCCTGGGTTATCCCTGCTACCCTTCTTAAACAACGGGACCACATTCGCTATCCTCGAATCCTCAGGGACCTCACCCGTGTCCAAAGAAGCGACAAAGATTTCCGTCAGAGGCCCAGCAATTTCATCTCTCATCTCCCTGAGCAGTCGAGGATAGATGCCATCAGGCCCTGGGGCTTTGTCAGTTTTAATGTTCCCTAAAAAACCTAACACTTCCTCTCTTGTAATGGAGATTTTCTCTAACGGGTCAACACCTCCCTCCGAGACACTCCCGGTTAACACGCCCCTCTCCTTCGTGAATACCGATGCAAAGTATTCATTTAGGATCTCCCCTATTCCCTTGGGTTCTAAGCATAATTCCCCTCCTTTGTCCCTGAGAGGTCCGATTTTCTCCCTGACAACTCTTTTGTTCCGAACGTATGAATAGAATGCCTTAGGATTCTCCTTAATCCTGCCTGCCAAGAACATCTCGTGACCTCTTTTTGCCCTAACTCCCCATTTGAGTTCTTTCCTACTCTCTCTGTATTCCTCCAGAGCTCCATCTGTTTTCTGTTGCCTGGACTTAACGTACGCCTCCCTTTTCATTTTATTCAGGTCCTCAATTTCCCTGGTTAACCACGGCTCTCGAATCCTACCTTTCCTATCTTTCCTTTTTACAGGCACATGCCTATCCTGCAGCCTTATCAAGAGTTCCTTAAAAGACTCCCACATGCCAGACACGGACTTATCCTCGAACATCCTCTCCCAATCAACATCCACCAATTCCTGCCTAATCCGGCTATAGTTAGCCTTCCCCCAATTTAGCACCCTGCCCGTAGGACAGCACTCATCTTTGTCCATTACTATCCTAAAGTTAACAGAGTTGTGGTCACTATTTGCTACATGTTCCCCTACCGAAACTTTGACGACCTGACCGGGCTCATTTCCCAGAACTAGGTCCAGTATAGCCCCCTCTCTAGTCAGGCTATCTCCATACTGTTCCAAAGAACCTTCCAGTACGCATTTTACAAATTCCTCCCCGTCCAGACCCCCAGCTCTAAGCACTTTCCAGTCTGTGCCAGGGAAATTAAAGTCCCCCACTACAACAACCCTATTTTTTCTGCACCCATCCAGAATCTCCTGACATATCCTTTCCTCCACTTCCCGTGGGCTGTTGGGTGGTCTGTAGTACACCCCCAGCATAGTGACTGCACCCTTCCTGTTTCTGAGTTCCACCCACAGCGACTCAGTACATGACCCCTCTAAGTTGTCTACCCTCTGCACCGCGGTAATATGCTCCTTAACTAATATCGCTACTCCCCCACCTTTTTTCGCCCCTCCTCTGTCTCGCCTAAAACACTTATACCCCGGAACATTCAGCTGCCAGTCCTGTCCTTCTTTTAACCAAGTGTCCGTCACCGCAACCACATCCAAATTCCGCGTAAGCATAAAGGCCCTAAGTTCATCTGTTTTACCCGTTACGCTCCTCGCATTGAAGCAGATGCACTCCAGACCTCCAGGCCCACTCAGGTCATCCTCCTCCAGAGTGCTCCTCTTCTTAGCTAGCCTTGTCCTGGCCCCCAGCTCAATGGTAGTCATGATGTGGAGATGCCGGCGTTGGACTGGGGTAAACACAGTAAGAAGTTTAACAACACCAGGTTAAAGTCCAACAGGTTTATTTGGTAGCAAAAGCCACACAAGCTTTCGGAGCTCCAAGCCCCTTCTTCAGGTGAGTGGGAATTCTGTTCACAAACAGAGCATATAAAGCCACAAACTCAATTTACATTAATAATGGTTGGAATGCGAATACTTACAACTAATCAAGTCTTTAAGAAACAAAACAATGTGAGTGGAGAGAGCATCAAGACAGGCTAAAAAGAAGTGTATTGTCTCCAGACAAGACAGCCAGTGAAACTCTGCAGGTCTAGGCAACTGTGGGGGTTACAAATAGTGTGACATGAACCCAATATCCCGGTTGACGGCCTCAACCGGGATATTGGGTTCATGTCACACTATTTGTAACCCCCACAGTTGCTTAGAACTGCAGAGTTTCACTGGGTGTCTTGTCTGGAGACAATACACATCTTTTTAGCCTGTCTTGATGCTCTCTCCACGCACATTGTTTTGTTTCTTAAAGACTTGATTAGTTGTAAGTATTTGCATTCCAACCATTATTCATATAATTGAGTTTGTGTCTTTATATGCTCTGTTTGTGAACAGAATTCCCACTCACCTGAAGAAGGGGTTTGGAGCTCCGAAAGCTTGTGTGGCTTTTGCTACCAAATAAACCTGTTGGACTTTAACCTGGTGTTGTTAAACTTCTTACCCAGCTCAACCCCAGCCTCAGTATTTACTGACCTACTGTTTTGTTCCCCACCCCCCGCCACACTAGTTTAATTCCTGCCGAAACACTCTAGCAAAACTCCCAGCCAGGATATTTGCTCCCTTCCAGTTAAGGTGTAACCCATCCTTTCTGTACAGTTGCCATCTTGACTTGAAGATTTCCCAGTTATCTATGAAGTTAAAACACTCCCTGTTGCACCAGTCCTTTAGCCACGCGTTCAACTGTAGAATCTCCCTATTCCGAGCCTCACTTGCACTAGACACCGGGAGCAGTCCAGAGATTGCTACCCTGGAGGCCTTACTTTTTAGCCTCGCACCCAACTCCCTGAATTTCTCTCGTATGACCCCCCTGCTCTTCCTACCTACATCATTTTCACCAATGTGTATAATCACATCCGTTTGACTACCTTCCTTTTTAAATATGCTTCCTACCCTCTCGGAGACATCCAGTACCCCGGCACCAGGGAGGCAGACTACCATCCTGGATTCTCGTTCACTCCCACAGAACCGCCTGTCCGTGCCTCTAACCATTGCGTCCCCCACAACTATCGCTCTCCTAAACCCCTTCTTTCCCTTCCGGACCCCTGAGCCTGTCTCCGTGGAGGCGATCTGGTCCTCGTGGCTTACCCCTGGAGGATCATCCCCCTCCACAGAATCCAAAACAATATACCTATTTTGGAGGGGGACAACCACAGGGGATCCCTCCATAGACTGCTCAGTCCCTTCCCTTCTCCCATCTGTTGCCCATCCCTTTCTTTTATGGGAGACTGCCACTGGGGTACTTTCTGGCACATCACCCTTCTGACTATTACCCCTCCTAACTGTAACCCATGTGTCTTCCTTCCGAGACCCTGGTGTCACTACCTGACTATAACATTTATCTATTAATCTCTCATTTTCCCTAACTAAACTGAGTTCATCGAGCCTCAGCTCCAGCTCCCTTACATGATCCTTCAGGAGTTGCAGTTCCACGCATCTGGCACAGATATGGACTTCCGGGAGGCAAGTTGTCTCCAGGATCTCCCACATCCCACACCGAATGCAGTATACTGGCCTCCCACTCATACCAGCCATGTCCTTTTTAGTTTTTAGGAGATAAAACAAAAAAGGGGGTGTAACAGAAGAAAAACAAACAACCTTCCTCGCCTTCGCTGAAGCCCTGTGAGCCAAAGCCCTTACAGCTCACACTCTGCTCCCTGCTCACTCCACTGCCTGCTCCAGACGCTGCCCGCTCAAAAGTGCGGCCTGCTTTTAAACCCTCCAAAAAACCTCCCCAGGCTGCTCCTGGGCCTACTTCCTGTTTTGAAAAAAACCCTCCTTTTTAAATTAGCCCTTTTTAAACCTTCCCCAGGCTGCTCCTGGGCCTACTTCCTGTTTTGAAAAAAAAGCTCCGATTTTTAAGCCAAATGTAACTGAAAAATAAATAAATAAAATGCAGACACAATCTCTCTTACCCTCAGCCTGCTCCTGTGGAACAATGAGCAGCAACCAGCAACTGCAACCATCTTCCTTTGTGCCAGGTATGATCCAACCAGTGGAGGGTTTTCCCTGATTTCCATTAACTCCAGTTTTGCTTGGATTCCTTGATGCCACACTGGGCCAACTGTCCTTGATCTCACGTGCTGTCACCTTGACTTCACCTTTTGTCCATGTTTGAACCAAGGCTCTAATGAGGTCAGGAGCTGAGTGATCCTGGTGGAACCCAAACTGTGAGCAGGTTATTGCTGAATAAGTGCCACTTGATAGTACTTGTTAATGACCCATTCTTTCATTTACTCATGATCAAGAGTAGACTGGTGGGGCCATAATTGCATGGGTTGAATTTTTCCTGCTTTTATTTTTGAATCGGACTTGCCTTGACAATGCAGAAGAATGTAGAGGCTGGGCCATTAAATATGTTCAAAGCTGAGGTAGACAGATTTTAATCAGCAAGGGTATCAAGAGTTAGCAGGATAAGGCAGGAAAGTGGATTTGAGGATTATATCAGATCAATCATGAGCTCATTGAATAGTGGAGCAGACTCGATGGGCCGAATGGCCTACTTCTACTCATGGAGGTTTACAGCATGGAAAGAGGCTCTTTAGCCCTTCATTTCCTTGCTGGTCATCAAGAATCTCTCTATTCACTTCCCAGGTGGAAAACTAAAATTCTGGCCTTGGAATCCTGTGGCAAGTAGCTCACCTCCTGACTGAGCAAAGCCTGTCCACCATCTACAAATCGGGAGTGTAATGGAGTATTCTGCACTTGTCTGAATGAGTGATACTGCAACAGCACTCAGAAGCTTGACACCATCGGGTGGCACGGTGGCACAGTGGTTAGCATTACTGCTTCACAGCTCCAGGGACCTGGGTTCGATTCCCGGCTTGGGTCACTGTCTGTATGGAGTTTGCACATTCTCCTCGTGTGTGCGTGGGTTTCCTCCGGGTGCTCCGGTTTCCTCCTACAGTCCAAAGCTGTGTGGGTTAGGTTGATTGGCCATGCTAAAATTGCCCCTTAGTGTCCTGAGATGCATAGGTTAAAGGGATTAGTGGGTAAATATGTAGGGATACGGGGGTAGGGCCTGGGTGGGATTGTGGTCGGTGCAGATTCGGTGCCCAATGGCCTCTTTCTGCACTGTAGGCTTTCTATGACCATCAAAGAGAAATCATTCCACTTGACTGACATTCATTCACTCTCACCACCATTAATGAACAACAGCAGCAGTGTATACCTTGTACAAGATTATAGAATCCCTACAGTTTCCAACACTTGGCCCATAGCTTTGTATGCTATGGCATACATCTTGTGATCTTTGGTAATATGCAATCGACCAGGCGTGGAAATTGAGGAAGTAGGAAGGAGAAGGGGTCGAGGGGGAATATTAATCAGCTCGTGTATAATAATCGCCGGCTGAGCATTTAGTGAAAAGCTATTACTCAGAAAATACAAATCAATACACATTCAGTGTTTCACGTTATGAACACCATTTTTGATTTATAATTCAGGGGACAGCACGAACGCAATCCCCCACTACCACAAATTCTGCACTCAAGTTTCCCGCATTTGGGGATATCACAGGTATCAGTACACCTGGAGTGTAATGCGATACCCTCAACCTGGGAGATCAACCTGCCTGATTCAGGTTACATTCTAAGGTGCTTCAATGCTTTAATGGAAACGTTACAGATATTTTATACTGGTCCTTACAAAACGGTGCAAAGGCATTCATAGGTTGTCTACATCGAACAAATTGCACTCCGAAGTGCTTCAGTACAACTGGGATACATGTAATATTCTCACTGAATGCGTACAGTGAGTCATTCAACTCGAGGGGAGGGGTCCAGCTCCCCTTGATTCACAGTGTTGTAAGGTCTTCGACAGCAAGCTTCCCCATTGTGCATCTGCGGCAGCTATCCCAAGCCTTAGTGCCTCCCTCAGCATGTCGTCCTGGCTTTTGGAATGTGCCAGTCTGCAACATTCGGTCAGGGACAATTCCTTGCACTTGAAGACCAACAAGATTTGGGCAGACCAAAGAGCGTCTTTCACCGAGTTGATGATTCTCCAGCAACATCTAATGTTTGTCTTGGAGTGCATCCCTGGGAACAGCCTGAGGAGCACAGGGTCCTGCATCACGGAGCTCCTGAGAAACACAGAATCATAAAATCCGTACAGTGGAGAAGACTGCACCGACTCTCCCACAGAACATTTTACTCAGGCCCTATCCCCCATAACCTCAGATACTTACCCCGCTAGTTCTCCTAACCTAAACATCTTGGGACACTAAGGGACAATTTAGCATGGCAAGGCAAACTAACCTGCACATCTTTGGACTGTAGGAGTAAACCAGAGAACCAGAGGACTTCTCCTGGTCCAGGCTGATGAGGCAGGTTTCCACCCCTCTGTCCTGCACATAGGCAATCATATCCCTGAGTAGCGCAAGGTTATCTGTGATCTTCCTGCCAGGAACATAGCAGGTCTGGTCAGGGTGGGTCACTGAACAGACCTGACTCGATTAGTGATGATCTTGGACTGAATTTTATTGTCAATGTTCAGCAGTAAAATTGGTTGCCAATTTCTAATTTCTTCATTTTCCCTTTCCATTTGTAGATGAGGGTAACGATGTTTTTCCTCATGGATTCTGACATGCTGCCAGCCAGAAGCATATTCTCAGATATCTCCAGCAGCTCTCGGCTGATCCAGTCCCACAGAGCCTAATACAAGTCAGTCGATAAGCCATCACTTCAGGGAGTTTTACTCTTTTCAAAGGATTCTAGGGCTTTAGCCAACTCATCCAGAGTTAGCAGATTGTCCAGGCGCTACTACTCGCTGTGTAAGACCTCTGTGATAGAGGACAGTAAGGACTGAGAGGCCGTGCTGATTGTGAGCTTCATGTCATACAGTCCAGCATAAAAGGATTTACTGATCCTCAGAATGTCAGACTGTGATGATTTTACTGAGCCATCCTCTTCCTTCAGGCTGCTGATCACAGAGGTCTATCTGCGTAACTTTCGGAAGGAGAAACGCTCGCACATCTCATTCTGCTCCACGGAGTGCACTCTGAAGTGGAAGATGATCTTGGAAGGCTCCGAGGCAAAGAGTGAGGCTTGTTGGCCCTTCACCTCCTGGAGATAATCCTTGACATCCCCCTCCTTTCCACACCTGCCCTCCCACCACCACCATAGCTGAAAACCCAAACCAAAGGAACATGAGTCATTTCCTCCTGACCAGATTGCTGGTCCCTGGGCCATGCACGTGACCATTGCCTGTAGGAGGTGAGGTGTGGTATAGCACACTCCTGTAGAAATAGCAGGCCACCTTTGAAGGTGGCAAGGTAATCCAAGGTAGCTACACATCGCATAGATAATTTAACACTGCACACATTTATGGAATTTATCTATATCCCTATTGTAACATGTTTTGCTGTTCATCCGACCCATTGTCTTTGACAGTTTCAGTTCTTTGATCAGCCCTTGCATATGCATAGCGTCAGGAACCTGTCCTGAATCCCCCCAATTGGATTGTTCCATCCAGCTGATGTAAGTTCCTCTGTTGGAACAGTTTCTCCAATCTATCCCCTTTCAGCTCCTGGGGGTTTTGCTCCTCTTGGTTCACTGTGGTTAAAAGAACTTGGACAGCAATCTTCCCTCTTGCACCTCTGCGGCAGCTGCCCCAAGCTTGAAGATGTCCTCAGCACATAGTTTTGGTCTTTGGAATGTGCCAGTTGGCATCACTCGGTCGGGAACAAACCCTTATATTGGAAGACCAAGAGATTTCGGGCAGACCAAAGAGCGTCTTTCACTGAATTGATGATCCTCCAACAACAACTGAGTTTGTCTTGGAGCACGTCCCTGGGAACAGCCATAGAGCACAGAGTCCTGTGTCAAGGAGCTGCTCGGGATGAACCTTGACAAAAAGCCCCTCATCTCTCTCCAGACCTTTTTTTAAAAGGCACATTCAACAAGAAGATGGACAACAGTCTCTTCCCCACCACGGTCACCTTAAGGGCAATGTGCAGATGAGGTGAGCCTCCGGGCATGTAGGAAGGTTCTGACAGGGCGCTGCTTTCTCATCACGAGCCAAGATAGGTCCTGATGCTTGTTTGAAAGTTCTGGTGATGAGGTATCCTGCCAGATGACTCTGACAGTCTGCTCAGGGAACCATCTGACAGAATCCACCACTTCCTTTTCCCATAGGGTGTCTAGGACGTTACGTGCAGACTACTGTCTGATGGATTTGTGGTCAAAGCTTTTCTGCATAAATAGAAGAACAGGTGTTATGGCATGGTCCAACGACTTGGACCATCCTTCACAACACTGGGAACTGATCGAACCTCAGTACGTAGTTACAATTGGGGAGCGATTCTACCACCCTGCCGCGCTAGTTTTCGAGTGCTGTGCGGGGGGAGGGGGGGGAAGGGGGGGTGGGAGGGGGGGGGGGAATCTCACGTCTGGGCATGCGCAGGATTCTCACATGCGTTCCTGCCGCATACACATCTCCCAGCCTCCGATATCTGATGTCATCAGATTCGCGCTGGAAACCGGCGGGAAGAGAGGTAAGTTAATTTAATCTAATTTTAGTGCAATTTAAATGTGATTAGGCCCGGGACTCAATTCTCCGAGCCTGCTAGCCTCTCCCAGCTCACCAGGGGGGATTACAGTCGCTTCCCACTTTCAGGGAACTGCCGGGACGACCCCGCTGGAGTGAAGAGGGACAATCGGGGCCCCCCAGGTTGTCGGGGGGGTGGTGTCCTCTGGGCATGGGCACCCTGGCAGTGCCAGGCTGTGCCCGCTGGCACTGCCAAAGGGCAAGGTGCCCATGCCCAGAGGGCACCTTGGCACTGCCCATTAGCTGGGGCCTAAGGGAGGGTGGGGCCTTAGGGGTGGGGCCTAGGGACAATTGATAGGAGTGGGGAGTCCCAATGCCACGCTGCATGGGGGCAGGAGGGAGGCCAGCGATTGGGGGGGTGGTCTGCAGGGTTGGTTTCTGCCTATGGAGGGGGGAATCAGCACTGCTGGGGGGGGGGGAAACTGCTTGGGGGGGGTCTGGAGATTGGGGTGGGCTGCGGAGGGGGCTACCTGTTGGGGAGTCGGCAGTGCTGGGGGGGAGGTCAGGACTGCTGTGGGAGGTGGGGGGGGCTGAAGATTGGGGTGCTCTATGACGGGGGGAGCCGAGGTTAGCCGGGGAATGGCCGGTGGGGCCGTGATTGGGCCATGGAGGTGTTGCGGAGGCAGCATGCGGAGGTCCCAGGCTGGCCAGGAATTGAGGTGGCAAGCAAAGAGGGAGGCTGAGAGTTCGTGGTCACTGCGCATGCACAGGGGCCCGCTGGTTTCAGCCTCCCGGGCGGGAATAGACGCTGCCCACTGAAATCTAATGAGATTCACGCTGGTGGCCTCTGCAGTGCACAGAGTGTGGGTGATTCTATTGTGAACTCCCACTGAAAAAACCAACGTGTATTACTCCATTTTCACCCAAATTCAACATTTTGAATTCTTTTGGCAGAATCGCCCCCTTGCCTACTGAGGATATATGCACAGCTTGATGCAGCTGCACACAAAAGTGTCCATCATGAGGAGGGCAATGTTGGGCACATTTTTTCCCCCTCGAGCTAGAGGTTTATACATCATATTCCGACGAATGCAGTCCATTTCCTGCCCCCCTGATGAAGCGGAAAATGGCTCGGGTGATTTCCACAGTGCAGGAGTGTGGAATGGATCAGACCTGTGCTCTGTGCAGCAACACTAAGAGTGCCTCACACCTGATGACCAGGTCTTGACCTGCAATGGAGAGGGAGTGTCGCTTGCACATACCCAGTGTTTGGTTCATTATAGCTACTCACTCTGTCTAGTGCATGCCCTGGTCAGTTGAAACCATAGCCCCAGTGCATTCAAGCATCTGACTTGACAGCAAAGGGGATTAAGGATTGGTCCACCCAGTTCCCAATGAACATGGCCTTGTTTTTGCCACAATTTACGTTGGCACCCAAATCCAGCTCAAGCCGATCGCAGGTGTGGATCCTCTGCTAACCGACACTGACCGTGGCGTCGTCCATGTACAGTGAGACTTTGACCTGAGTGCTCCACTGCCTGGAATCATCACCCCTCTGATGTCTGAATCCCTCCTGATGGACTCAGCAAAGAGTTACACACAACACACGAACAGGAGGGGAGAGAGAGAGCAGCCCTGCCTGACTCCAGATTTAACTGAAAAGCTTTCTGGTTCCCATCCATTGCTTGAAACTACACTACTGATGTTTATGTAGAGCAGTTGGATCCAATTGCAGATTTCCTCCCCAAAACCCAATTTGGAGAGCACATGCATCATGTCGGTATGCAATACTCTGCCAAAGGCCTTCTCTTTGTCCAGGCTGGTGAGGCAGGTATCCACCCTTCTGTCCACCATGTGGGCAATCAGTGACCTTCCAGCTGGGAACAGAGCGGGTCTGGTCTGGGTGGATCATTGACTCCAGAACAGACCTGAACCGATTGGTGATGACTTTGAACAGAATTTTGTCGGCCAGTCTAATTTCTTCCCTTTTCCCTCTTCCGTATCATCTCTTCCATAGATGAGAGTGATGATACCTTTCCTCATGGATTCTGACACATACTCTTGCAGGTCTAGGGTGATCCGTTCTCCACATCGTGATCCAGTCCCACAGAGCAGAATACAACTGAGCCGGTAAGCTGTCACTTCCAGGAATTTTACTTGTCTCAAAGGGCCCGAGGGCCTTGATCAAATCATCCAGGTTTAGCGCTTTGTCCAGGCTCTCCTGCTTGCTGTCCTCTAAGACATCCATGATAGAGGACAAGAAAGACTTGGAGGCGTGCTGTTTGTGGGATTCATGTCATACAGTCCGGCATAAGTGTTTTGCTGATCCTCAAAGTGGCAGACTGCGATAACTTTACTGAGCCACCCTTTTCCTTCAGGCTGCTTATCACAGAGATCTCTTTGTGTATCTTTTGGAAGAGGAAACATGAGCACATCTCATCCTGCTCTACAGAGTGGACTCTGGACTGGAAGATGATCTTCAAAGCCTTTGAGGCAAAGAGCAAAACTTGCTGGCCCTTCACCTCCTGGGGGTCCAGCTTGACATTAGCTCCCATTGACTGCAGCTGGAGCAGATGCTGTATGCTTTTCTGGAGTCGGGACATTTCCCTCCTTCTCTCTCTCTCACCTGCTGAACATTTTTGAGGATGAAAAACTTCTTGATGTTGGAGTCATCGAGATATACAGCATGGAAACAGGCCCTTCTGTCCAACTCGTCCATGCTGATGAGGTTTCCTAAACTGAACTCGTCCCATTTGCCTGCATTTGGCCCAGATCCCTCTAAACTTTTCCTGTCCATGTGCCTGTCCAAATGTCTTTTAAATGTTGTAATTGTATCCATCTCAACCAACTCCTCTGGCAGCTCAATCGATATCCACAGCAACCTCTGAGTGAACAAGTTGCCCCTCCAGTCCCTCTTAAATCTTTCCCCTCTCACCTTAAACCTATGTCCTCTAGTTTTGGACTACCCTGGGGAAAGGACCTTGGCTATTCACCTTGTCTATACCCCTCATGATTTTATAAACTCCATAAGTTCACCTCTCATCCTCCTACGCTCCATGGAAAAAAGTCCCAGCTTATCCAGCCTCTCCTGGTAATTCAAACCTTCCAGTTCCAGTCACATCCTTGCCAATCTTTTCTGCACCCTTTCCAGTTTAATAACATCCTTCCTGTAGCAGAGCAACAAGAATCTCTCCTCATATGACAGACCTGCCATCTCAAAAATCAGCCTGGCAAACCTTTGCTGTACTCCCTCTATAGCAAGGACACACTTATTCAGATAAAGACACTAAAACTGCACACAATACTCCAGGTGTGGACTCATCAACACCCTGTACAATTGCAGCAAAACATCCATATTCTATACTCAAATCCTCTCTCTATGAAGGCCAATACCATTTGAGTTCTTGACTACCCGCTGTAGCTGCGCGCTCACTTTCAGTGACTGTGCACGAGGACACCAAGGATCTCGCTGAGTATCCACCTCTCTCAATTTACACCCATTCAAGTGATAATCTGTCTTTTTATTATTGCTATCAAAGTGGTTAACCTCACATTTATCCACATTATGCTGCATTTGCCATGCATATGCCCACACACTCAGCCTGTCCAAATCATGCTGAAGCATTTCTGCATCCTGCTCACAGTTCATCTTCCCATCCACCTTTGTATCATCCACAAATTTGGAGATAATACATTCGGGTCCCTCTTCCAAATCATTAATATATAATGTGAACTGTTGGAGTCTTAGCACAGGTCCCTGAGGAACGCCACTAGTCACTGATTGCCAATCAGAAAAAGACCCATTTATGCCATCTCTTTGTTTTATATCTGCTAACCATCTTTCTATCTCAAGAAATTACCTGCAATCCCATGTGCTTTAACTTTACATAGTAGTCTGTTATGTGAGATCCCATCGAAAGCCTTCTGAAAGTTTCAGTGAACCACATCCACTGGTTCTCCTCAGTCAGCTCTACTCGTTACATCCTCAAACAATTCCAATAGATTTGTTAAGCATGATTTCCCTCATGTAAATCCATGCTGAATTTATCTGATTATACCACTGCCTTCCAAATGCTCAGTTATGAAATCCTTGATAATGGACTCGAGCAACTTCCCCAGTACCAGTGTTAGACCCACTGGTCTATAGTTCCCTCTTTTCTCTCTACCTCCCTTTTCGAATAGCTGGCTTACATTACCTACCCTCCAATCTGTAGGAACCAGTCCAGAACCCAAAGAATTTTGGAAAATAATTACCAATGCATCTACTATTTCGAGGGCCACTTCCTGAAGTACTTTGGGATGAAGATTATCAGGACCTGGAGATTTATTCACCTTCAGTTCCACCAATTTCCCCTAAACAATTTCTCCATAAATGCTGATTTTCTTCAGCTCCTCACGAAAACCAGATTCTCTCAGATCTTCTGGTACATTATTCTTGTCTTCCTTTGTGAAGACTGAAGCAAATTGTTCCACAGGAGCAGGCTGAGGGTAAGAGAGATTGTGTCTGCATTTTATTTATTTATTTTTCAGTTAAATTTGGCTTAAAAATCGGAGGTTTTTTTTCAAAACAGGAGCAGGCTGAGGGTAAGAGAGATTGTGTCTGCATTTTATTTATTTTTCAGTTAAATTTGGCTTAAAAATCGGAGGTTTTTTTTCAAAACAGGAAGTAGGCCCAGGAGCAGCCTGGGGAAGGTTTAAAAAGGGCTAATTTAAAAAGGAGGTTTTTTTCAAAACAGGAAGTAGGCCCAGGAGCAGCCTGGGGAGGTTTTTTGGAGGGTTTAAAAGCAGGCCGCACTTTTGAGAGGGCAGCGTCTGGAGCGGGCAGTGGAGTGAGCAGGGAGCAGAGTGTGAGCTGTAAGGGCTTTGGCTCACAGGGCTTCAGCGAAGGCGAGGAAGGTTGTTTGTTTTTCTTCTGTTACACCCCCTTTTTTGTTTTATCTCCCAAAAACTAAAAAGGACATGGCTGGTATGAGTGGGAGGCCAGTATACTGCATTCGGTGTGGGATGTGGGAGTTCCTGGAGACAACTTGCCTCCCAGAAGTCCATATCTGTGCCAGATGCGTGGAACTGCAATTCATAGAACATAGAACATAGAACATAGAAAGCCACAGCACAAACAGGCCCTTCGGCCCACATCCCCACCTCTAGGCCTATCTATAGCCCTCAATCCCATTAAATCCCATGTACTCATCCAGAAGTCTCTTAAAAGACCCCAACGAGTTTGCCTCCACCACCACCGACGTCAGCCGATTCCACTCACCCACCACCCTCTGAGTGAAAAACTTACCCCTGACATCTCCTCTGTACCTACCCCCCAGCACCTTAAACCTGTGTCCTCTCGTAGCAACCATTTCAGCCCTTGGAAATAGCCTCTGAGAGTCTACCCTATCCAGACCTCTCAACATCTTGTAAACCTCTATCAGGTCACCTCTCATCCTTCGTCTCTCCAGGGAGAAGAGACCAAGCTCCCTCAACCTATCCTCATAAGGCATGCCCCCCAATCCAGGCAACATCCTTGTAAATCTCCTCTGCACCCTTTCAATGGCTTCAACATCTTTCCTGTAATGAGGTGACCAGAACTGCGTGCAGTACTCCAAGTGGGGTCTAACCAGGGTCCTATAAAGCTGCAGCATTATCTCCCGACTCCTAAACTCAATCCCTCGATTAATGAAGGCCAGTACGCCGTACGCCTTCTTGACCGCATCCTCCACCTGCGAGGCCGATTTAAGAGTCCTATGGACCCGGACCCCAAGGTCCTTCTGATCCTCTACACTGCTAAGAATGGTACCCTTCATATTATACTGCTGCTTCATCCCATTGGATCTGCCAAAATGGATCACCACACACTTATCCGGGTTGAAGTCCATCTGCCACTTCTCCGCCCAGTCTTGCATTCTATCTATGTCTCGCTGCAACTTCTGACATCCCTCCAAACTATCCACAACACCACCTACCTTGGTGTCGTCAGCAAACTTACCAACCCATCCCTCCACTTCCTCATCCAGGTCATTTATGAAAATGACAAACAGCAAGGGTCCCAGAACAGATCCCTGGGGCACTCCACTGGTCACTGACCTCCATGCAGAGAAAGACCCCTCCACAGCCACTCTCTGCCTTCTGCAGGCAAGCCAGTTCTGGATCCACAAGGCAACAGCCCCTTGGATCCCATGCCCTCTCACTTTCTCAAGAAGTCTTGCATGAGGGACCTTATCGAACGCCTTGCTGAAGTCCACATAGACCACATCCACCGCTCTTCCTTCGTCAATGTGTTTGGTCACATTTTCAAAGAACTCAACCAGGCTCGTAAGGCACGACCTGCCCTTGACAAAGCCGTGCTGACTACTTTTGATCATACTAAACTTCTCTAGATGATCATAAATCCTGTCTCTCAGGATCCTCTCCATCAACTTACCAACCACTGAGGTTAGACTCACCGGTCGGTAATTTCCCGGGCTGTCCCTGTTCCCTTTCTTGAATATAGGGACCACATCTGCAATCCTCCAATCCTCCGGAACCTCTCCCGTCTCCATCGACGATGCAAAGATCATCGCCAAAGGCTCCGCAATCTCCTCCCTCGTCTCCCACAGTAACCTGGGGTACATCCCATCCGGTCCCGGCGACTTACCAACCTTGATGCCATTCAATAGTTCCAACACATCCTCTTTCTTTATGTCCACATGCTCGATCCTTTCTGTCCACCGCAAACCAGCAGTACAACCACCCAGATCCCTTTCCACCGTGAATACCGAGGTAAAGTATTCATTAAGCAGCTCCGCCATTTCTAACGGTTCCACACAAACTTTTCCCCCTTCACCTTTTAAGGGTCCTATGCCTTCACATCTCATCCTTTTACTCTTGACATATTTGTAGAAAGCCTTGGGATTCTCCTTAATCTTACCCGCCAAGGCCTTCTCATGACCCCTTCTCGCTCTCCTAATTTCCTTCTTAAGCTCCTTCCTACATCCCGTATACTCCTCTAAATCCTTAACACCTCCTAGCTCTCTGAACCTTCTGTACGCCTCTCTTTTCTTATTCACCAGGTTCATCACAACCTTCGTGCACCACGGTTCCCGTACCCTACCAACACCCCCCTGTCTCATCGGAACGTTGTCATGCAGAGCTCCAGACAAACATTCCTTGAAAATCCTCCACTTTCCTTCGGTACTTTTCCCCAAGAATGCCTCCTTCCAATTTACCCGTCTAATTTCCTCCCTGATGACACTGTATTTCCCTTTACTCCAGAGAAACACTTTCCTAGCCTGCCTGATCCTATCTCTTTCCAATGCTATCGTGAAGGAGATAGAATTATGATCGCTATCACCAAGATGCTCACCCACCGAGAGATCCTCCACCTGTCCAGGTTCATTAGCCAGCACCAGATCAAGTACAGCCTCTCCTCTAGTAGGCTTATCCACATACTGTGTCAGGAAACTCTCCTGAACACACCTAACAAACTCCTCTCCATCCAAACCCCTAGCCCTAGGGATATTCCAATCTATGTTTGGGAAATTAAAATCTCCCATCACGACAACTCTGTTATTCCTACATCTCTCCAGGATCTGTTTCCCCATCTGCTCCTCAACATCTCTGTTACTATTGGGCGGCCTATAGAAAACACCCAGCAACGTTACCGACCCCTTCCTGTTCCTAACCTCCACCCACAGAGACTCCGTAGTCAATCCCTCCACGGCGTCCACCTTCTCTACAGCCGTGACACTATCCCTGATCAACAGTGCCACTCCCCCCCCTCTCTTGCCTCCCTCCCTGTCCTTCCTGAAACATCTAAAACCCGGCACCTGAAGCACCCAGTCCTGTCCCTGAGACATCCAAGTCTCCGTAATGGCCACCACATCACAATTTGAAGCAGCAATCCACGCTCTAAGCTCATCCACTTTATTCACTACACTCCTGGCATTAAAATAGACACATCTCAGACCTTCAGCCTGAGCACTTCCCTTCTCCATCACTCGTCTAACCTCCCTCTTACCCTGTTTACATTCCTTATCTATTTGCGAGCTAACCTCCTCGCTCTCAGTCCCCTCATTCCGATTCCCTCCCCCCAACCTTTCTAGTTTAAAGTCTCTCCAGTAGCCTTAGCCAACCTTCCCGCCAGGATATTGGTCCCCCTGGGATTCAAGTGCCACCCGTCTTTTTTAAACAGGTCACACCTGCCCCTAAAGAGGTCCCAATGATCCAAGTACCCAAATCCTTGTCCCTTGCTCCAGTCCCTCAGCCACGCATTCATTCTCCACCGATTCCTGTTCTCACTCTCCCGCGGCACAGGCAGCAATCCCGAGATTACTACCTTTGCATTCCTCTTTCTCAGCTGTCGACCTAACTCCCTATATTCTCTTTTCATGACCCCTTCCCTCTTCCTACCTATTCCTGAAGGATCGTGTAAGGGAGCTGGAGCTGAGGCTCGATGAACTCAGTTTAGTTAGGGAAAATGAGAGATTAATAGATAAAAGTTATAGTCAGGTAGTGACACCAGCGTCTCGGAAGGAAGACACGTGGGTCACAGTTAGGAGGGGTAATAGTCAGAAGGGTGATGTGCCAGAAAGTACCCCAGTGGCAGTCTCCCATAAAAGAAAGGGATGGGCAACAGATAGGAGAAGGGAAGGGAGTGAGCAGTCTGTGGAGGGATCCCCTGTGGTTGTCCCCCTCCAAAATAGGTATATTGTTTTGGATTCTGTGGAGGGGGGTGACCCTCCAGGGTTAAGCCACGAGGACCAGATCGTCTCCACGGAGACAGGCTCAGGGGTCCGGAAGGGAAAGAAGGGGTTTAGGAGAGCGATAGTTGTGGGGGACGCAATGGTTAGAGGCACGGACAGGCGGTTCTGTGGGAGTGAACGAGAATCCAGGATGGTAGTCTGCCTCCCTGGTGCTGGGGTACTGGATGTCTCCGAGAGGGTAGGAAGCAGATTTAAAAAGGAAGGTAGTCAAACGGATGTGATTATACATATTGGTGAAAATGATGTAGGTAGGAAGAGCAGGGGGGTCATACGAGAGAAATTCAGGGAGTTGGGTGCTAGGCTAAAAAGTAAGGCCTCCAGGGTTGCAATCTCTGGACTGCTCCCGGTGTCTAGTGCAAGTGAGGCTCGGAACAGGGAGATTCTACAGTTGAACGAGTGGCTAAAGGACTGGTGCAAGAGGGAGGGTTTTAAATTCATAGATAACTGGGAAATCTTCAAGTCAGGATGGCAACTGCACAGAAAGGATGGGTTACACCTTAACTGGAAGGGAGCAAATATCCTGGCTGGGAGTTTTGCTAGAGTGTTTCGGCAGGATTTAAACTAGTGTGGCGGGGGGGTGGGGAACAAAACAGTAGGTCAGTAAATACTGAGGCTGGGGTTGAGCTGGGGGCCAGGGCAAGGCTAGCTGAGAAGAGGAGCACTCTGGAGGAGGATGACCTGAGTGGGCCTGGAGGTCTGGAGTGCATCTGCTTCAATGCAAGGAGCGTAACGGGTAAAACAGATGAACTTAGTGCCTTAATGCTTATGCGGAATTCGGATGTGGTTGCGGTGACGGAAACTTGGTTAAAAGAAGGACAAGACTGGCAGCTGAATATTCCGGGGTATAAGTGTTTTAGGCGAGACAGAGGAGGGGCTAAAAAAGGTGGGGGAGTAGCGATATTAGTTAAGGAGCATATTACCGCGGTGCAGAGGGTAGACAACTTAGAGGGGTCATGTACTGAGTCGCTGTGGGTGGAACTCAGAAACAGGAAGGGTGCAGTCACTATGCTGGGGGTGTACTACAGACCACCCAACAGCCCACGGGAAGTGGAGGAAAGGATATGTCAGGAGATTCTGGATAGGTGCAGAAAAAATAGGGTTGTTGTAGTGGGGGACTTTAATTTCCCTGGCACAGACTGGAAAGTGCTTAGAGCTGGGGGTCCGGAAGGGGAGGAATTTGTAAAATGCGTACTGGAAGGTTCTTTGGAACAGTATGTAGATAGCCCGACTAGAGAGGGGGCTATACTGGACATGGTTCTGGGAAATGAGCCCGGTCAGGTCGTCAAAGTTTCGGTAGGGGAACATGTGGCAAATAGTGACCACAACTCTGTTAACTTTAGGATAGTAATGGACAAGGATGACTGCTGTCCTACGGGCAGGGTGCTAAATTGGGGGAAGGCTAACTATAGCCGGATTAGGCAGGAATTGGTGGATGTTGATTGGGAGAGGATGTTCGAGGGTAAGTCCGCGTCTGGCATGTGGGAATCTTTTAAGGAACTATTGATAAGGCTGCAGGATAGGCATGTGCCTGTAAAAAGGAAAGATAGGAAAGGTAGGATTCGAGAGCCGTGGATAACCAGGGAAATTGAGGATCTGATTAAAATGAAAAGGGAGGCGTACGTTAAGTCCAGGCAACAGAAAACAGATGGAGCTCTGGAGGAATACAGAGAGAGTAGGAAAGAACTCAAATGGGGAGTTAGAAGGGCAAAAAGAGGTCACGAGATGTTCTTGGCAGGCAGGATCAAGGAGAATCCTAAGGCATTCTATTCATACGTTCGGAACAAAAGAGTTGTCAGGGAGAAAATAGGACCTCTCAAGGACAAAGGAGGGGAATTATGCTTAGAACCCAAGGGAATAGGGGAGATCCTAAATGAATACTTTGCATCGGTATTCACGAAGGAGAGGGGCGTGTTAACCGGGAGTGTCTCGGAGGGAGGTGTTGACCCGTTAGAGAAAATCTCCATTACAAGAGAGGAAGTGTTAGGTTTTTCAGGGAACATTAAAACTGACAAAGCCCCTCTATCCTCGACTGCTCAGGGAGACGAGAGATGAAATTGCTGGGCCTCTGACGGAAATCGTTGTCGCTTCTTGGGACATGGGTGAGGTCCCTGAGGATTGGAGGATAGCGAATGTGGTCCCGTTGTTTAAGAAGGGTAGCAGGGATAACCCAGGAAATTATAGGCCGGTGAGCTTGACGTCCGTGGTAGGGAAGTTGTTGGAGAGGATTCTTAGAGACAGGATGTATGTGCATTTAGAACGGAACAATCTCATTAGTGACAGACAGCATGGTTTTGTAAGAGGGAGGTCGTGCCTTACAAATTTGGTGGAGTTTTTTGAGGAAGTGACAAAAACGGTTGATGAAGGAAGGGCCGTGGATGTCGTCTATATGGATTTCAGTAAGGCATTTGACAAAGTCCCACATGGCAGGTTGGTTAAGAAGGTTAAGGCTCATGGGATACAAGGAGAAGTGGCTAGATGGGTGGAGAACTGGCTTGGCCATCGGAGACAGAGGGTAGTGGTCGAAGGGTCTTTTTCCGGCTGGAGGTCTGTGACCAGTGGTGTTCCGCAGGGCTTCCTGATTTGGAAGAAGGTGTAACTGGTGTAATCAGCAAGTTTGCGGATGACACGAAGATGGCTGGACTTGCGGATAGCGAAGAGCATTGTCGGGCAATACAGCAGGATATAGATAGGCTGGAAAATTGGGCGGAGAGGTGGCAGATGGAGTTTAATCCGGATAAATGCGAAGTGATGCATTTTGGAAGAAATAATGTAGGGAGGAGTTATACAATAAATGGCAGAGTCATCAGGAGTATAGAAACACAGAGGGACCTTGGTGTGCAAGTCCACAAATCCTTGAAGGTGGCAACACAGGTGGAGAAGGTGGTGAAGAAGGCATATGGTATGCTTGCCTTTATAGGACGGGGTATAGAGTATAAAAGCTGGAGTCTGATGATGCAGCTGTATAGAACGCTGGTTAGGTCACATTTGGAGTACTGCGTCCAGTTCTGGTCGCGGAGGCATTAGAGAGAGTGCAGAGATGGTTTACCAGGATGTTGCCTGGTATGGAGGGTCTTAGCTATGAGGAGAGATTGGGTAAACTGGGGTTGTTCTCCCTGGAAAGATGGAGAATGAGGGGCGATCTAATAGAGGTGTACAAGATTATGAAGGGGATAGATAGGGTGAACGGTGGGAAGCTTTTTCCCAGACAGAAGTGACGTTCACGAGGGGTCACGGGCTCAAGGCGAGAGGGGCGAAGTATAACTCAGATATTAGAGGGATGTTTTTTACACAGAGGGTGGTGGGGGCCTGGAATGTGCTGCCAAGTAGGGTGGTGGAGGCAGGCACGCTGACATCGTTTAAGACTTACCTGGATAGTCACATGAGCAGCCTGGGAATGGGGGGATACAAACGATTGGTCTAGTTGGACCAAGGAGCGGCATAGGCGTGGAGGGCCGAAGGGCCTGTTTCCTGTGCTGTACTGTTCTTTGTTCTTTGTTCTTTGTTCAAAGTACGAATGTAATTCCTCGGCCACTTTATTCCCCATTCTGAATTCTTCTGTTTCTGACTGTAAGGGGTGTACATTAGTTTTTGTCAATCTTTTTCTCTTCACATACCTATAGAAATGTTTAGAGTCAGTTTTTATGTTCCCCGCTGGCATACTTTCACTTTGCTAAATTTTAAACTGTTCCCAAACTTCAGTCCCATTGCTTTTTCTTGCCAATTTGAATACTTCTTCCTTGAATCTGATACTATCTCTAATTTCCCTTGCCAACCATTGTGGCCACAATTCCCTTACCAATCTTGCGCAAAACAGGAATAAACAACTTATGGAGTTCACCAATTCATTCTTTAAAAGTCTGCCCTTGCCTGTCCACTGTCTTTTGTTTCAGCAATGTTTCCCAGTCCAGCATGGCCAGTTCATGCCTCATACCATCATAGTTCCCTTTATTGAGATTCAGGACCCTGGTCTCAGAATCAACTACATCGCCATCCACCTTGACAAAGAATTGTACGATATTACAGTCACTCGTACCCCAGGGTTCTCTCACAATTCGACTGCCAACTAATCCTTTCTCATTGCTCAAGACCCAGTCCAAGATGGCCTTTTCCCTTGTTGGTTCCTCAATATATTGCTCCAGAAGACCATCCTGTATGCACTCCAGAAATTGTTCCTCAATTGTACTGTGACTTATTTGACTCTCCCAATTTATATGCAGAGTAAAGCCACCCATAATCACAGATGGTCATTTAACACATGTATCTCTGATTTTCTGTCTAATGATTTTCCCAATTAATCAAGGAGAGTTAGCAAAGTTTTGTCAGGTGGAGATCGTGTCTAGCAAATTTGTTTGTGTTTTTCAAGGAGGTGACTAGGTGTGTAGGCAAGGGCAGTGTGGTTGATGTAGTCAACATGAGCTTTGGTAAGGCCTTTGACAAAGTCCCACATGGGAGAAAGGTTAAGAAAGTAAGAGCCCATGGGATCCATGGCAATTTGGCAAAATTAATCCAAAATTGGTCGACTGGCAGGAGGCAGAGGATGATGGTCAAATGTTGCTATTTGACTGGAATCCTGTAAGAAGTTTAACAACACCAGGTTAAAGTCCAACAGGTTTATTTGGTAGCAAAAGCCACACAAGCTTTCGGAGCTGCAAGCCCCTTCTTCAGGTGAGTGGGAATTCTGTTCACAAACAGAGCTTATAAAGACACAGACTCAATTTACATGAATAATGGTTGGAATGCGAATACTTACAACTAATCAAGTCTTTAAGAAACAAAACAGCATGAGTGGAGAGAGCATCAAGACAGGCTAAAAAGATGTGTATTGTCTCCAGACAAGACAGCCAGTGAAACTCTGTGGGGGTTACAAATAGTGGGACATGAACCCAATATCCCGGTTGAGGCCGTCCTCGTGTGTGTGGAACTTGGCTATCAGTTTCTGCTCAGTGACTCTGCGCCGTCGTGTGTCGCGAAGGCCGCCTTGGAGAACACTTACCCGAATATCAGAGGCCGAATGCCCGTGACCGCTGAAGTGCTCCCCAACAGGAAGAGAACAGTCTTGCCTGGTGATTGTCGAGCGGTGTTCATTCATCCGTTGTCGTAGCGTCTGCATAGTTTCCCCAATGTACCATGCCTCGGGACATCCTTTCTTGCAGCGTATCAGGTAGACAACGTTGGCCGAGTTGCAAGAGTATGTACCATGTACCTGGTAGATGGTGTTCTCACGTGAGATGATGGCATCTGTGTCGATGATCCGGCACGTCTTGCAGAGGTTGCTGTGGCAGGGTTGTGTGGTGTCATGGTCACTGTTCTCCTGAAGGCTGGGTAGTTTGCTGCGGACAATGGTCTGTTTGAGGTTGTGCGGTTGTTTGAAGGCAAGAAGTGGGGGTGTGGGGATGGCCTTGGCGAGATGTTTGTCTTCATCAATGACATGTTGAAGGCTCCGGAGGAGATGCCGTAGCTTCTCCGCTCCGGGGAAGTACTGGACAACGAAGGGTACTCTGTCCACTGTGTCCCGTGTTTGTCTTCTGAGGAGGTCGGTGCGGTTTTTCGCTGTGGCGCATTGGAACTGTTGATCAATGAGTCTAGCGCCATATCCTGTTCTTATGAGGGCATCTTTCAGCGTCTGGAGGTGTCTGTTGCGATCCTCCTCATCCGAGCAGATCCTGTGTATATGGAGGGCTTGTCCATAGGGGATGGCTTCTTTAACGTGTTTAGGGTGGAAGCTGGAGAAGTGGAGCATCGTGAGGTTATCCGTGGGCTTGCGGTACAGTGAGGTGCTGAGGTGACCGTCCTTAATGGAGATGCGTGTGTCCAAGAATGCAACCGATTCTGGAGAGTAGTCTATGGTGAGTCTGATGCTGGGATGGAACTTGTTGATGTCATCATAGAGTTCTTTCAGTGATTGTTCACCATGAGTCCAAAGGAAGAAAATGTCATCGATGTATCTAGTGTATTGCATCGGTTGAAGGTCCCGTGCTGTGAAGAAGTCTTGTTCGAACCTGTGCATGAAGATGTTGGCATATTGAGGTGCGAATTTGGTCCCCATGGCTGTTCTGTGTGTCTGGATGAAGAATTGGTTGTTGAAGGTGAAGATATTGTGGTCCAGGATGAAGCGGATGAGATGTAAAATTGCATCTGGAAACTGGCAGTTGTTGGCGCTGAGCACTGAGGCTGTTGCAGCAATGCCATCGTCATGGGGGATGCTTGTGTAGAGTGCCGTGACATCCATTGTGACGAGGAGCGCTCCTGGTTCAACTGCTCCATGTGTGCCAAGTTTCTGTAGGAAGTCCGTCGTGTCGCGACAAAAGCTGGGGTTCTTTGTACAATGGGTTTCAGGATGCCCTCGACATAGCCGGAGAGGTTCTCGCACAGGGTCCCATTGCCCGATACGATGGGACGGCCGGGTGTGTTTGCCTTGTGTATCTTCGGGAGGCAGTAGAGATCTCCAATGCGGGGAGTACGTGGGGTGGGAGCACGGAGGGTGTTCTGAAGGTCCGGATCAAAGGTCTTGATCAGAGTGTTGAGTTGACGGGTGTGTTCTTTGGTCGGATCTGCAGGTAACTGTCTGTAGTGTTCCTCGTTGATTAGTTGTCGGTACACTTCTTTGCAGTAATCCGTTCTGTTCAGTATGACGATGGCCCCTCCTTTGTCTGTTGGTTTGATGACAATGTTGCGGTTGGTCTTGAGAGCGTGGATGGCGTTACGATGTGCTTGGGTGATGTTCGGTGCTGTCTTGTGAGTGTGGCTGGTGAATTTGGTGTTGACGCCCCTCCTGATGGCTTGGGCATACATGTCAAGTCGAGGGCAGCGGCCTTCCGGAGGAGTCCAATTCGACTCTTTCCTCTTCGGTCGCTGCACCACAGATCTCTCTGTTGGCTGTTCCGGTTCAATGGCTGTCCCATTGTGTTTCGTTGTTGGCCTCTTGGGGTTTGTGGAAGAACTCCCTCAGCCTCATTCGCCTGATGAATTCCTCTGTGTCTGCTGCGAGACTGATGGGGTCTATTTTGGTGGTGGGGCAAAAATTAAGCCCTCGGCTGAGAACTTCGATTTCATCTGGTTGAAGTATGTAGTCGGACAAGTTGACAATGGACTTCCCTGCAGTGGTACTGTTTTCTACTGTGGTACCGGGGGAGGCTTGGTTGCTGCTGGTGGTGATGCCGAGTTTCTCAAGTTTCCTGTTCTTGGTGTGCATGTAGATGGTGTAGTTCCTTTGTCTCGTCTGCTTGGCAGAGTTTCGCAGCTGGTCTGCATCCTGAGCGCAAGTTGAGAATATGGACTCTATCTTGGTTTCCAGGCTGCGGCGTTTGCTGTAGAGTTGGTGTATGAGGTGGTGAGGTGACCGTCCATTAAGGACGGTCACCTCAGCACCTCACTGTACCGCAAGCCCACGGATAACCTCACGATGCTCCACTTCTCCAGCTTCCACCCTAAACACGTTAAAGAAGCCATCCCATACGGACAAGCCCTCCATATACACAGGATCTGCTCGGATGAGGAAGATCGCAACAGACACCTCCAGATTCTGAAAGATGCCCTCATAAGAACAGGATATGGCGCTCGACTCATTGATCAACAGTTCCAATGCGCCACAGCGAAAAACCGCACCGACCTCCTCAGAAGACAAACACGGGACACAGTGGACAGAGTACCCTTCGTTGTCCAGTACTTCCCCGGAGCGGAGAAGCTACGGCATCTCCTCCGGAGCCTTCAACATGTCATTGATGAAGACAAACATCTCGCCAAGGCCATCCCCACACCCCCACTTCTTGCCTTCAAACAACCGCACAACCTCAAACAGACCATTGTCCGCAGCAAACTACCCAGCCTTCAGGAGAACAGTGACCATGACACCACACAACCCTGCCACAGCAACCTCTGCAAGACGTGCCGGATCATCGACACAGATGCCATCATCTCACGTGAGAACACCATCTACCAGGTACATGGTACATACTCTTGCAACTCGGCCAACGTTGTCTACCTGATACGCTGCAAGAAAGGATGTCCCGAGGCATGGTACATTGGGGAAACTATGCAGACGCTACGACAACGGATGAATGAACACCGCTCGACAATCACCAGGCAAGACTGTTCTCTTCCTGTTGGGGAGCACTTCAGCGGTCACGGGCATTCGGCCTCTGATATTCGGGTAAGTGTTCTCCAAGGCGGCCTTCGCGACACACGACGGCGCAGAGTCACTGAGCAGAAACTGATAGCCAAGTTCCACACACACGAGGACGGCCTCAACCGGGATATTGGGTTCATGTCCCACTATTTGTAACCCCCACAGAGTTTCACTGGCTGTCTTGTCTGGAGACAATACACATCTTTTTAGCCTGTCTTGATGCTCTCTCCACTCATGCTGTTTTGTTTCTTAAAGACTTGATTAGTTGTAAGTATTCGCATTCCAACCATTATTCATGTAAATTGAGTCTGTGTCTTTATAAGCTCTGTTTGTGAACAGAATTCCCACTCACCTGAAGAAGGGGCTTGCAGCTCCGAAAGCTTGTGTGGCTTTTGCTACCAAATAAACCTGTTGGACTTTAACCTGGTGTTGTTAAACTTCTTACTGTGTTTACCCCAGTCCAACGCTGGCATCTCCACATCATGGAATCCTGTATCCAGGGCATATCACAAAAACCAGTGCTGACTCCCTTGCTATTTGTAGTGTGCATTAATGATCTGGATGTGAATTTGAGGATGTGATCAGTAAGGTCGCAGGTGACATTGATACATAATGAAGAGAAAAACGTTAGATAACAGTATGATATATACAGATTGGTCAGATGGGAAGAACAGTGGCAAATGCAATTTAAGCATAAAAAAGTGTGAGGTGATACATTTTGGGACGACTAGCAAATCAAGGCAATAGACAAAAAATGGTAGGATGCTCGGAAGTACAGGGGACCACAGGGATCTAGGAATGCATGTCCACAGGTCCCTGAAGCCAGCAGCACAGATTGATAAGATAGTTAAGAAGGCATTTGGGATACTTGCCTTCATTATCTGATGCACGGGATTTAAGAGCAGGGAAATTATGATAGAGCTGTTCGGCCACAACTGGAGGGCTGTGCATTTTTGGTCGCTACACTATAGGAAGAATGTGATTGCATGCGAAAGGGTGCAGGGAACATTCACCAGGAAGTTACCCGGTTTGGAGCGTTTCAGCTATGAAGAGAGGTTGGTTGGGTTGAGGGAGGTCCTGATTGAGGTGTACACGATCATGAATTGGATACAAAGGAATAATCTTTTCCCTTTCGTAGAAGGATCAACAACCAGGGGAATAGGTTTAAGGTAAGGGGAAGGAAATTTAGAGGGGATTTAAGGAAACAATTTTCCACCCAGAGGGTGGTGGGAATCTGGAACTCACTGCTTGAAAGGGTGGCAGACGCGTGAGTCCTCAACATTTATGAATGAGCACCCAAAATGCCAGAGCAACAAACAAAGTGCTGGAAAATAGGATTAGAATAGATCAGTGCTTAATTGCCAGTGCTGACATGATGGGCCCAGGGGCCTCTTTCTGCGCTGTGCAGAATGATTAACAATCTATTCTGAGAGTGGCTCGAGTGTGGAAAATGCCGCAACCATTCATAGCTAAATAAGTGCCTTCATTTTGGTGGTGCAAATGTACTTGGTGAGTAATATAGGGATCCAAGCTAATGCTTTGGGGCCATGGGTTCAAATCCTACAGTGTCTGTTGCAGAAAAATGGAATCAATTAATAGAAATCTGGTTTTGAAAGCTAGTTTCACTCATGGTGTTCATGAAAGTATCATCAATTGTCATTAGAACCCATCTGCTTCACAAAGAACAAAGAAGGAAATCTTCCAATCTTACCTGGTCGGACTTACATGTGAACTACAACAATGTGGTTGACTCGTATTTTCCCTCTGTCATGTTCTGGACAGCCATTAAGTCAATTATTGTTTGATTGTTAGTCATATTCACCATACCATGCTGAGTACTGTCATGACTAGAAGTCATGGAGAAAAAAATATACATGTAAACTCCTTATGAGATAACATCAATCACAGTACTTTAACAAACATATTGAGTTAACCCCTTTCTCTTCCAAACATTCTGCACTGCGACAAATCACTGTTTTGACAAATCACTGTTTTTGGTGAGACCTGTGATGTTCCTGAGCGAAAGAATTATGGAAATTAGGAAGGTCCTTTTTGCAATCTTCGAATACACCTTGATTAAGGAGGGAGGGAGAGTGTGAGTGAGAGAGAGAGGGGATGTCAAGTTAGCCTAAATTCAATGGTCAGGAAATTGCTGGAGATTCATGTGGAACAAATGTATGTATGCCAGATTGCTTTAGAATACCTGAAACTGGATTTAACAATGGCACGAATGAGAGTCCAGCCAGCTGTTGAGATAAGTTGGCCTCCCAATTACAAGGCCTTTCATAAGTCAAAGCATTGCTGCTCACATCCCACATCATACCAAGTCCGATTGAACACCCACTCCATGCTCGTTGACCTACATTGCGTCCAAGTCTGGCAATGACTCAAATTTATGTTTTGAAATCTATAGAACAGTCATTGAAAATCCAGAATTGTTAGAGTGTTGTCATGTCTGATACATTTGATTTGTTGTTGATGTAATTGAGGTAAGGTTAATGAGCTGGTACAATTGATGCTATGTTTTGTACATTGACTTGCAAAAGACATTTCATCAAGTTCCATTCATAGACATGTTAGGAAAACTGAAATCCATGTGTTGTAGGGATCTGTGTCGTTGTGGATACAATGTTAACTAAGGAAAGCAGAGAATAATGGCGAACATTTTTTCAGAATCTGGAGAGAGGCGGTGTCACTCCAGGCAAAGGTTGCAACTCTTGTTTAAATAAATGAGGTCGGCTTAAACAAAGAGATCGTCATTCTAACATTTTCAGATGACACAAAGCCCAGGGACGTTCGAAAGAGTAGAAGGATAATTATAGGGTTCAAAAGGACATAGAGACACGAAATAAGCGGACCAGCGGTAGCTGAAATTAAATCCAGATCACTGTGAAGTAATGCATTTGGGTGGAAGAATGAGGAGAGGTGATTAAAACTTAATAGTTCGAAGGTCCAGGAATGCACATAAAAAATGAAAATCACTGGGATAAGTGTTTAACAAAGTTTTCAGGATATTTTGCTTTAAAAATATGGGTGAGTATATTTTTGCCAGCTTCTTCGGCAGGATTTCCAAACCCATGAACTCTATCACCACGAAGGATTAGGGCAGCAGATAGCTGGGGACACTACTAGGTGTTCGTTTTCCTCCAAGTAATTCACCATCCTGGCTGGGGAATGTATCATTGTTCCACCACTGTCACTGCGGCAATATTCCTCCGTCACAGCATTGCAGATGTAATAACATCACATGGATTGAAACAGTTCAAGAAGGTGGCTGAATGGGAATTAGAGATGGTCAGTAAAAAGCTGGTCTCGCTCCATCCCGCGGAATATAAAAAAGAATGGTTGTTAACCAAAAGCAACAATTTTAAGATAATTAGCAAAAGAGTCAGGGACTAAGGAGGAAATATTACCATCTTATATGACCTGGATTACCTTGAAGATGTGGTGGATTCTATGTAGATTTCAGAAGGAAGACCAGCAGTGTCAGACCGAAAGACTATTGGAGTTGCAATTATATATAGCTCTTCAAAAAACGCTGGCACACAGACGAAGAACTGAACAACCAATTTTTGTGCCTATGATTGCTTGGGCTGGATTTATTCTGAACCGCAGGGAGTGGGCCAATCAGAAAATGAAATCTAAGTTGGCAACAAAGTGGTCCTGATGTTCCAACATACTGCTACGTTTTTAGCTGACAATGTGTTCAGAGGATGATAAAATCATGGAATCGAGGAGATCATTCAGCCCATCAAGTCTGTACCTACACTCTGGCGGAGCATCTTACCCAAGCCCACCCCTGCCCCATCCCCGTAGCTCCATGTATCTACCCTGCTAGTCCCCATAAACTACACATCTTGGGACACTAAGGGACAAGTTATTATGGCCAATTCCCCTAAACCTGAACACCTTTTGGACTTTGTTAGCAGTGAACGGATTCCCGCCTAGAAGACCAGCATGATTGACAATTGTACTTCTCAGAGAATTGCGGATTGTACTTGAGAAGCTATGTTACTAGAGGCAGTGTCGATTGCAGTCAGGCAGCGATTAGTGATGGAGAACGACCAGATGCGGGGTTTAATTGGAGGGAGTAAAAAGTGAGAGTAGGGTAGAACATCTCCGGATGGAAGAGGTCGATTGAGCAGCGGTTCAGAGATAAAAAAGTATTTGCTAATTCAGGAGTAAGGATGGTTACAAAGGGTGGCAACATTGAAGACCCCAACTTGGAATGGAGAAGCATGACCTGCTTCTATGGTGGTGAGGGGAGATTGGAACAATGTGGAGAGAGGTGAGGAATTATCAGGGCCAGGCGAGGAATGGGAGAAATCGGTTCCAGGTGATCAAGATGGGATAAAAGTAAGTTGCATGGAATTTCATGTGCGGAAGTGTGTGGGGGTGTGTAGGGCTCTGTATTGGGACCTCTGCTGTTTGTGATTTATATAAATGATCTGGAAGAAGGAGTAACTGGGGTGATCAGTAAGTTTGCGGACGACACAAAACTGGCAGGACTTGCAGATAGTGAGGAACATTGTCAGAGGCTACAGAAGGATATAGATAGGCTGGAAATTTGGGCAAGGAAATGGCAGATGGAGTTCAATCCTGATAAATGCGAAGTGATGCATTTTGGTGGGAATAATGTAGGGAGGAGCTACACGATAAATGGAAGAACCATAAAGGGTGTAGAGTCGCAGAGGGACCTGGGTGTGCAAGTCCACAGATCTTTGAAGGTGACGTCACAGGTGGAGAAGGTGGTGAAGAAGGCATATGGCATGCTTGCCTTTATAGGACGGGGCATAGAGTATAAGAGTTGGGGTCTGATGTTGCAGATGTATAGAACGTTGGTTCGGCCGCATTTGGAATACTGCGTCCAGTTCTGGTCGCCACACTACCAGAAGGACGTGGAGGCTTTGGAGAGAGTACAGAGGAGGTTTACCAGGATGTTGCCTGGTATGGAGGGGCTTGGTTATGAGGAGAGATTGGGGAAACTGGGGTTGTTCTCCTTGGAAAGACGGAGGATGAGGGGAGACTTAATAGAGGTGTATAAAATTATGAAAGGCATAGATAGGGTGAACGGTGGGAAGCTTTTCCCCGGGTCGGTGGTGACGTTCACGAGGGGTCATAGGTTCAAGGTGAAGGGGGGGAGGTTTAACACAGATATCAGAAGGACATATTTCACACAGAGGGTCGTGGGGGCCTGGAATGTGTTGCCGGGCAAGGTGGTGGAGGCGGACACACTGGGAACGTTTAAGACTTATCTAGACAGCTATATGAACGGAGTGGGAATGGAGGGATACAAAAGAGTGGTCTAGTTTGGACCAGGGAGCGGCGCGGGCTAATTGTTCCTTGTTTCTCGTTTCAAGGCTTCATTCTATGATCATCTTGCTGGTGCCAGTACAGTGCGAGACTGCGGATAGTTGGGAACCTGTCTCGGGGGCAGGGAATTCACATGGTGTTCGTGGAAGTGGAAATGACTAGGGTTGGGAAGCATTTTCCGATCAGGGCCATTGTGATCTCCTGGACTCGTTTCGATCGCCTCAGGGGGTCGGAGAGGAATTTCCCAGATTTTTTTTCCCCATATTGGCCCTGGGGTTTTCACTCTGGGTTTTCGCCTCTCCCTGGAGATCACATGGTCTGGAATGGGGGGGGTGGGGGTGAGTTAATAGGTTGTGATGAACAAAGCATCGTAGCTGTGAGGGACAGCTCGGTGGATAGGATATTGGTATGGAGATAGGCTGGAAAATTGGGCGGGGATCCTGGATTCAGGATTCAATCCTGGACCGGGGAGCGGCGCGGGCTTGGAGGGCCGAAGGGCCTGTTCCTGTGCTGTATTGTTCTTTGTTCTTTGATCTTTGTGTGTGGTGATGGCCATTGACGAGATGAACGTTGCAGTCATGGAGGATCTGCAGGAAGGCTGCGAGATCCAGGGGATAACTGTGAAGTGACGTTTCATCTGCATCCACTAATTCTTAGTCATCGGGAAGCTGATGGATCCCACAGCATCTAGAAATCCAGCCGAGAACAGTAAAAGCTCAACTGGCCCATGCCAATGATTCAGTAAGGCTCACTATCATGTATAAAGTTGAAAGTCTCAACTTTGGATCTGGTTGGCTCTTCATTAAAAATGCATCATCAGCGAAAAGGGGTAAAACAGATATCATCCCACTGCCTTCACCTCACCAATCCGTCCTTCTAATCCCAACTAAACTCCTTGGGTTGAACTTTCCAGAAGTCCAGGGGCGGCAAGGTAGCACAGTGGTTAGCACTGCTGCTTCACAGCTCCAGGGACCTGGGTTCGATTCCCGGCTTGGGTCACTGTCTGTGTGGAGTGTGCACGTACTTCCTGTGTCTGCATGGGTTTCCTCCGGGTGCTCCGGTTTCCTCCCACAGTCCAAAGATGTGCGGGTTAGGTTAATTGGCCATTCTAAATTGCCCCTTAGTGTCCCGGGATCCGTAGGTTAGAGGGATTAGCGGGTAAATATGTGGGGATAGGGCCTGGGTGGGATTGTGGTCGGTGCAGATTCGATGGGCCGAATGGCCTCTTTCTGCACTGTAGGGTTTCTATGATTTCTATGAAGTGCAAAATTGCCCAGATTTGTCCTGTACACAAAGAGCAGGACAAATCCAACCTGGCCAATTACCGCCCGATCAGTCTACGCTTGATCATCAGTAAAGGGATGGAAGGAGTCATCGACAGTGCTATCAAGCACCACCTGCTCGGCAATAACATGCTCATTGACCCCCAGTTTATCAGGATGTGGTAAAAGAGGTTCAATCAGTGGGATTAGTCAAGGCAGTGAAAGAAATCCCGAGAGAAGTCCAGACACTGAAGCAGAGTGCACAGTTTAGGCACAGGCTGCATGATAAGATAGGGCCTGATCTTTTCAAAGATGTCACCTGTGTGGGTAAGGTTTACTCAGGTAGAATAGGGGGAGTAGGTAAAGAAGTTAAAATATTGAGGATACAGGAGCTAGTCTGTCTCCAACAGTAAGATATGAGAATATTTGCATTCCTTCTGAAATATTGCCCGAGAGAGTGGTAATCTATGGAATAAATGGGGAGAGCAGTAGTGTTCCCTGTGTAAGATAAGGTTACGAAATCCAATCCAGTCTGGGGAAGTGATAGTGGGAGTGATGGAAAACCTGGCTCTTCCAGGAATACAGTTCATTCTTGGAAATGATATAGCTGGAGCACAGGTGGGAGTATTGCCCATTGTACCGGAAAAGCCAAAAGAAAACCAGGAAACTGAGGACTTAAAAGAAACATACCCTGCATTTTTTCCAGACTGTGTGGTGACAAAATCCCACAGCCTTATGTTGAAATAGGAAGGGAGAACAAAAGAGAAAGATGAAGGAGTTGAGGTCCAGTGAGCTGACACTCTGTTTGACAAGATGATAAAGGAAAAACCTAAGCAGGTAAAGGGTCAGGCAGAGGTGTTTAGTTCTGAAAGATTAATGGAGTTACAACAGAAAGATGTGACAATAAATGATTTATATCATAAAGTCTACTCTGAACAGGAATCAGAGTGTATTCCAAAGTGCCTTTAGGATGGAATTTGAAGGTGCAGATGAGAAATAGGCAGAAGTTCACGAGATTGTGTTGCCGGTAGAATACAGACAGGAAGTATTGCGGGAAGCACGTTAATTACATGTAGGAGGGCATCCAGGAGTGAGGAAGACTCAGGCTAAGATGCAGAAGCATTTTTATTGACTTGGATTACATAAAGATGTGGTTGAAATTTGCCGTACCTGTCATACGTGTCAGATGGTAGGAAAGCTACAGGCGTGATAAAACCAGTGCCTTTGATACCAATTCCTGTATATGAAGAACCTTTTACACAGGTTATAATTGATTGTGTAGGTCCCCTCCCTAAAACCAAAAGCGGGAACCAGTATTTGTTAACCATAAAGGATGTGTCTACCAAGTTTCC
Organism: Mustelus asterias; assembly: GCF_964213995.1. Taxonomy (NCBI): domain Eukaryota; kingdom Metazoa; phylum Chordata; class Chondrichthyes; order Carcharhiniformes; family Triakidae; genus Mustelus; species Mustelus asterias. The sequence continues at coordinate 39,473,641 of NC_135808.1, forward strand.
AGAAGCAATTCCTTTACGGAATATCAAGGCAAAAAAGGTTGTGGAGGAGTTGCTTGCTTTCTTTACCCGTTATGGATTACCCAAGGAGATTCAGTCAGATCAAAGGTCCAATTTTACTGCCAAATTATTTAAGGAGGTCACGGATTGTTTAGGCAGCAAACACTTTACCTCAAGTGCGTACCATCCTGAATTCCAAGACTCTAAAGACCATGTTGAGAGCTTATTGCCCAAGATTATCCAACTGATTGGGATAAATGTATTTGATTTGTATTATTTGCTATTAGAGATGCTCCTCATGGATCGACTCAGTTTACCCCATTTGAATTGATATTTGCACACAAAGTAAGAGGTCTTTTAAAATTAATTAGGGAAAAGTTGGTAGGTCCAAAGTCAGCGATCTCACATTTGGATTATGTATCTGAGGTGAGAGAAAGATTAAACAGAGTAGATGAATTAGCTGAACAAGTCATCAGATCAACATTTGTAGATGACATGAAACCCAAAGAAGTAATAAAGATTAAGAAGGATAATTACAGGCTTCAGAAAGCCAGAGAGAGGTGCAACGAGCACAAATATCGCAGCTGAAATTGAATGCAGATTACTGTGAAGTAAATAATTTGGGTGGAAGAATGAGGAGAAGAGATGAATCAGTCCTTTTTAACGGAATGCATGAAATGAAGGGGTGTAGATAAACCAGTCTTTGAATGTCATTGGGATAATTGTTAACTGATTGCTGGATATTCTGCTTTAAAAATAGGGGAATGAGCATTTCCACTTCAGTGTTGTAAAATTCTTCAATTCTGTGTAATTCCTCAGTCTGCGTAACTCTTCAGTGTTGCATTATTCCTCAATGCTGTATAATTCTTCAGTGTGCATCATTCTTCAGTGCTGTATAATTACCCGGTTCTGTATAATTCTTCAATACTGTATAATTCTTTAATGCTGTATAATTCTTCAGGGCTGTTCAATTGTTTAGTGCTGCATAATTATTCAATGCTCTATACTTATTAAATGCAGTATAATTCTTCAATGCTGTATATTTACCTAATTCTGTATAATTCTTAAATGTTGTACAATTCTTTAATGCTGTATAATTTTTTAATGTGTATAATGCTTGAGCTTTGTATTATTCATGAATGTGGTATAATTATTCAGTGCTACATAGTTCTTCAGTGTTGCATAATTCATCAGTGTTATATTGTTCAATGTGGTACAATTATTCAGTGCTATATAATTCTTCAGCACTGTACAATTTGTTAGTACTGCGTAATTCTTCAGGGCGGTTTAATTCTCTTGTGCTGTATAAGTTTTCAACGCTTTATAATTGTACAATTCTTCAATGCTGTATAATTATTTAATGCCGTATAATTCTTCAATGCTGTATAGTTCTTTAGTGCTGAATAATTATTCAGTGTGTATAATTCTTCAGTGGTTCCTCAGTGCTATATAATTCTTCAGTGCTGTATAATAATTCAGTTCTGCAAAATAATTCAATGCTTTATAATTTTTGTGTGCTCTCAACTTGTAGCATTCTGTGAGGACACAAGCCATTGAATCCTTATGCGCTATGGTCAATTAATATGTACAATCAAATTTTTAATTGATGCTCATAAATGATTTCTGAAGAAGAGTCACATTGCACTAAAATAATTCTGTTCCCGTCACAGTAGATGCTGCCAGACCTGATGACGTTTTGCAGAGTGTTCTGTTTTGCCTTTGTAACTTTTTTTGTACTCTGATGAAGACCTGAATTGAAATGCAAATACAATTGATGGTGAGCCAAGTTGTACTGTCTATTTGTTTGATGGGGTATACTTCACTCCGATCACAGGCGTTCATTAAAGGAAGGGGAAAAAGGATTAATTTCATTCCTATGTTATTTTTATATCTTAATGCATTGGCATTAATGCATGCAGGAGATTGGAAATACCAGCATATGTTCCCATCCCGAGTTCACCAGAATGTCTTTGTCATGAACTGGTGAGGCCGATGTATTGTAGGCACAGGGACAACCGGAGGTGCTGATGTTGGAGGTGATGTGATTGTAACCCGACAGCACTGAAAGCAGTACATTATATTTTAAAAGTCAGGATGGCATGTGACTTGGAGGAAAACCTGCAGGTTCTGGTGCCGCCATTCGCCTGCTGCCTTAGTGCATTTAGTGATAGCCGTCACTGGTTTGGAAGGTGTTGTGGAATGAGTCTTAGCAGTTTCTGCAGTGCAGCTCGTGGATGGTCAACTTATGTACCGGTGGGCAAAGGGAGTATCTGATTAATGTGAAGGCTGATGTATCGATAAAGTGGCTTCTTTGTCCCAGGTGGTGCAGGGAATCTTGGGTCTTTTGGAGTTACATTCATCCATCCAAGTGTGGAGAATTCGGATAGAATCCTGAATTGTGACTTCCAGATGGCGAAAATATATTTGAGAAATGACAGGTGATTTTTTTTCACCATAAAGACCCTTGTTTCCGTGATACTCTCATATCATACTATTTATCTAGCTCTGAGAATTAAATTTCTAGTGAATAGTTGCTAGTCACATCGAGGGTGTTGGTGATGGGGGTTTCAGCAATGGTATTAGCGCTGACTGTAAAAGGCATATGGTTACAATCTCTTTGTTTGAATTGGTCATTGCCTGGCTCATGTGGAACTCAGTTTTGCTTGCTACTCATACAGCCCCTGAAATATGATGGGTGGAATTTTATGAGAAGAATTTGGAAGGGGCGATTTTACCCCGTCGGTTCACTAATCGACAGGTGGGCGAGCCGGTAAAATTGTGCCAGAGCCGAGAAATCAGGTTTGCTCCAAAGATGTCTGTACATGCGCAATAGCTCCCTCTGTAGCTACAGTGGGCTGGCTGGCAATTTAAGCTCCGCCCACTCCACCTCGTGGTCATAGAATCAAAAATCTGACAGTGCAGAAGGAGGCCATTCAGCCCATGGAGTCTGCACTGACCACAATCCCAAACAGGCCCTATCTCCTTAACCTCATGCATTTATCCTAGCTAGCCCCCTGACACCAAGGGGCAATTTAGCCTGCCCAAACAACCTAACCCGCACATCTTTGGACTGTGGGAGGAAAACGGAGCACCCGGAGGAAACCCACGCAGACGTATGGAGAATGTGAAAACTCCACACAGACAGTGACCCAAGTTGGGAATCGAACCTGGGTCCCTGGAGCTGTGAGGCAGCAGTGCGAACCACTATACCACCGTGCTGGCCCAGTGGATGGAAACAGTCCAGCCCATTTGTTTTGCTGTCCAAGTGCGTAAGATTGTGATTTTTAACTTGGCCAAAAAACGGATCTTAGTCTCCCATTTTCACACTAGCTTGGCACTTAAAATTCTGCCCCAAGTGTCCAGCAAGCATGAACGCGGGAGGGTTCCAAATCTGTTTTTGGGCGAGTCTTTACTCTGAATCTTACGGACTTAGACAATGCGAAAATGGGCTACACCATTTCTAGCCACCAGAGCAGAGGGAGGGGTGGAATTCACCAGCAAGGCTGCAACTTAGATCTGAGCCACAAAATGCGCATGCGCAAAAAAAGCATCAGAAGAGCTGCTCTCCTGAAAGACACCCACAGTGCAGACAGAGCTGCCCCCTCGCCCCTACGGACAGTGGTGATCTCTCTCACGTTACCAAGCCCCTTCCCCACATCCACCCCCTTGCACACTCTCATTACTCCCCTGCCCCCGATTGCTGAGTGACATGACCCTCGCTCTGCCCTGCCCACAAGCAACAGTGTTAGATTCCCCCACCCCCATCAGCTCACCTGTATCTTGACGTCCCCTCCATGACAACACAAACTGCATTTATCTTGCTTGAATGTGCTAATGGGTGTGTGACTCGCCCAAACTGCCTGCAGCTGACCTGTCCTAGCAAGGGAGAGCTCCACAAAAGCCTGAAGGATCAACAGAATGGCACGCAGTGAAGGAAGATGGCTAAAAGGAAGATACCCTTTGTGGTGGACCTCAGTTGTGCCTTTGTCCTATATGGACCACCGTTGTGTGTGTTTGTCATATCTGGACACACCCCCTTCCAGTTTGGTTCCTCCCCTCAGCACCTAGTATAAAGGTGGCTGTCTCCTCCCCCTTGCTCAGTCCAGGTCGGTTATTTGTTGGGATCTGCTCCTGATTCTGTTGTGAATAAAAGCCTACACTTGTATTGGCACACCGGTAGACTTTCGCCTTATTGATAGCGCATCAATTTTATTCACAACAGTTGACCAGCATAGAGCAGTTTCGAAAACCCGACAAGTTAGCATTAGACCCTCAAGAGATTGGAGCCTCTGATAAATTCGATCATTGGCTGGACTGCTTCGAAGCAGTTGTCGACACCGCTATGGCCATCGACATCGACGACGCTAAACTCCACGTGCTCCGCGCTCGGGTAAGTGAAGCCGTCTGTGGAATCTTCCAGGATGCTGCTACATACGCGGACGCTATCGAACTCCTAAAAGGGCAGTTCCGAAAGAGCCCTAACGTGATTTACGCCAGACATCTCCTAACTACCCGCAAGCAGCAGCCAGGAGAATCGTGCGCCCAATTTCTGCGCGCCCTGCGGGTCCTAGCTTGAGCTTGTGACTATAAGGCTGTTACAGCAGCTCAGAACACGGAGGACCTGATCCGCGACGCCTACGTTGCGGGCATTGAGTCTACATACATCCGGCAGCGCCTGCTGGAACAAGATGACCTAGATCTCCGAAGAACAGCCACGATGGCTGAAACGTTAGAAGCGGCCTCTCACAATCTCGGGTCTTACCTTGCATCCCGTTCTACCGACGGCTCCACCGTGACGGCTGTTCTGGCGGGGCCCAAATGTTACTTTTGCGACCTACCCAAGCACCCTCGGCATCGCTGCCCGGCGAAGGACACGATTTGCTCCGGATGCGGTAAGCTAGGCCACTTCGGTAAAGTCTGCCGGGCAAAGTCGCTTCTGAAGCCTCGTGGCGCCACGTGTATTCCACGAACGCAGCCATCTTTAATGCAGGCGGCGGCTGCGCGCGAATCGCCATCTTTAATGCGGTCACCGGAAGTGCGGGAATCGCCATCTTTGATGCGGTCACCGGAAGCGCGGGAATCGCCATCTTTGAGACTGGCATCAAGACGCGCTGAGCAGGAAGCTTTATCCGTGATGTCATCAGACGGCGACGAAGGCGGATTCTTCTTTGATTCGACGGTGGCATCGATTTGCCTGGACCAGTCGCAGCCTCATCAACTCTCCAAGTCAATAATGGGGATCAAGGTAAATGGTCTTGCAGAAAACTGCCTGTTCGACTGTGGGAGCACAGAAAGTTTTATACACCCTCGCACAGTGCGTCAATATGCCCTTCCCGTGCGACCCTGGAGCCAGACCATCTCCATGGCCTCGAATTCCCACTCGGTGGAGGTCCTCGGGTGCTGCTTGGTGACGCTGACGGTACAGGGCACAGTCTACGAGCCTTTTCGGCTCCTCGTGCTGCCGCGACTCTGCGCAGCTGTACTGCTGGGGTTAGATTTCCTCAGCCATCACAGGAGCGTCACCCAGCAGTATGATGGCCCTTATCCCCCGCTCTCCGTCTGCAAGGCGCCGTCACTGCAGCGCCCCTCGCGCACCACCTGCAGTCTCTCGACCCTTAAGATCACTGCCCCCCCTTATTTGATAACCTCACCCCGGATTGTAGGCCTATAGCCACCAAGAGTAGGCGCTATAGTGCGGATGACCGGGCCTTCATTCGGTCCGAGGTACAACGGTTGCTCCAGGAAGGGATTATCCAGGCCAGCACCAGCCCCTGGAGGGCACAAGTGGTCGTAGTTAAATCGGGGGAGAAACACCGCATGGTGATTGACTACAGCCAGACCATAAACAGGTATACCCAACTAGATGCGTATCCTCGTCCCCGTATCGCGGACATAGTCAACCGCATCGTGCACTATAGGGTTTTCTCGACAATCGATTTGAAATTGGCTTACCACCAGCTCCCTATCCGCTCAGAGGATCGCCCATATACTGCCTTTGAGGTGGATGGCCGCCTCTACCAGTTCCTCTGAGTCCCCTTTGGTGTCACCAATGGGGTCTCAGTCTTCCAGCGGGCCATGGATCAAATGGTAGACCAGCACGGGCTACGGGCCACTTTCCCGTATCTGGATAACATCACCATCTGCGGCCATGACCTGCAGGATCATGATACCAACCTACAAAAATTCCTTCGTACGGCCACTCTCCTGAACCTCACATATAATGAGGCGAAGTGTGTTTTCCGGACACGCCGCCTTGCCATCCTTGGGTACGTGATAGAAAATGGTGTCCTTGGCCCCGACCCAGCCCGTATGTGTCCCCTTATGCAGCTTCCCCTTCCTACTACCCTCAAAGCACTGAGGAGATGCCTGGGCCTCTTCTCCTATTATGCCCAGTGGGTTCCCCGTTACGCGGATAAAGCCCGTCCACTCCTAAAATCGACCTCTTTTCCCCTGGTGGAGGAGGCCCGTCGGGCCTTCGACGACATCAAAGCGGACATCGCGAAGGCCGCGATGCATGCTGTGGATGAATCCATCCCATTCCAAGTGGAAAGTGATGCGTCTGACTTTGCCCTAGCCGCCACCCTTAACCAGAGGGGCCGTCCGGTGGCCTTCTTTTCCCGGATCTTACAAGGCCCTGAGATTCGACACTCCTCGGTCGAGAAGGAGGCCCAGGCCATCGTGGAAGCCGTCCGGCACTGGTGCCATTATCTTGCGGGCCAACGATTCACCTTAATTACGGACCAGCGGTCAGTTGCCTTCCTGTTTAACACCAGGCAAAAGGGCAAGATTAAGAATGACAAGATCTTGTGGTGGAGGATTGAGCTCTCCACCAGATATGACATCATGTACCAGCCCGGGAAGCTCAATGAGCCCCCAGATGCCCTGTCCCGTGGATCATGTGCCAGCGCCCAACTAGACCAGCTACAGTCCCTCCATAACGACCTCTGTCATCCGGGTGTCACCATAGTTTTCCACTTTGTCAAGTCCCGTAACCTGCCCTACTCCCACGAGGAAGTTCGGACGATTACCAGGCAATGCAGGGTCTGCGCTGAGTGCAAACCGCAGTTCTACCAGCCAGGTAGGGCGCACCTTATAAAGGCCACTCGCGCGTTTGAGCGCCTGAGCATTGACTTTAAAGGCCCCCTCCCTTCCTCTAACCGCAATGTTTATTTCCTGAATATCATTGATGAATACTCACGTTTCCCTTTTGCCTTCCCCTGCTCGGACATGACCACGGCTACAGTGATTCGGACCCTGACCTCGCTCTTCACCCTGTTCGGCTTCCCAGCCTATGTCCATAGCGATCGTGGGTCCTCTTTCATGAGTAACGAGCTGAGGCAGTACCTACTCGCCAAAGGCGTTGCCTCCAGCCGCACCACTAGCTATAACCCCAGGGGAAATGCTCAAGCAGAGCAGGAGAACGCAACCGTCTGGAAGGCCGTTCTATTAGCGCTACGGTCTAGGGGCCTTCCAGTCAGCCGTTGGCAAGACGTCCTTCCGGACGCATTCCATTCCATTAGGTCACTCTTGTGCACAGCGACCAATACGACTCCTCACAAGCGGATGTTTTTGTTTCCCAGGAAGTCCTCCTCGGGTACTTCGCTCCCGGATTGGCTGATGTCCCCGGGGCCCGTCCTGCTTCGGAAGCATGTCTGGACCCATAAGGCAGATCCCTTGGTCGAGGAGGTCCAATTGCTCCACGCTAATCCTCAATACGCTTATGTAGCGTACCCTGATGGGCGGGAGGACACGGTTTCTGTCCGTGACTTGGCACCCGTGGGTGCCCCTGAGGTCACCACGTCCTTCCGCCCCACGGTCCCTGGTGTTGTCCACTCAGAGATTGCTGCCCCTCTTCCTCCCTCAGTCCCTGTCTCCAATGTAGTGCGCCCAGAGCCTGTTGCAGCCCCCCACCCCCTAGCTCCAGTTCCCACTGTTCCCCATACGCCACCAGGGCCACTGCTCACTCCTCTCGCCCCTATGTACAGCTCGCTTTAGTCACCGGAGCCGTCGCCACGCAGTACCCGACGACTGGACGGGACGACGGATTGGTCCGCTTCACACCATCTGGCGCCTTCTCTCGACGCTCACTCTACGGAGCCTGGGCCGACATCGTTCCCTGCTCGGACGACTCTGCGACCTGCACTACGACGATCGCGACGGCGGATCAAGACACCGGTTCGTCTGGACTTGTAATATTGTTTCCGCTTCACCCCCGTGTTGTTTTTTTTAAAAGGAAGGGGTGAATGTGGTGGACCTCAGTTGTGCCTTTGTCCTATATGGACCACCGTTGTGTGTGTTTGTCATACCTGGACACACCCCCTTCCAGTTTGGTTCCTCCCCTCGGCACCTAGTATAAAGGTGGCTGTTTCCTCCCCTTATTCAGTCCAGGTCGGTTATTTGTTGGGATCTGCTCCTGATTCTGTTGTGAATAAAAGCCTACACTTGTATTGGCACACCGGTAGTCTTTCGCCTTATTGATAGCGCATCACCCTTCATTTCTCTGAAGGAGAGCTAGCCAGATTACTGGAGGTGGTGGAGGCTAGAAGGGACACCCTATTCTCCCCCCCCCCCCCCATCACTGGAGGGTCGCCACCCCTGGGGAAGAGAGGGCAAAGCAACTTGAGAGGCGGTGGCAGTGGCTGTCAGTGTGAGGACACTGGCATGGAGAACCAGAAACCAGTGCTGGAAAAACTCAGAGACCAAATTTGGGCAGCAAGAGTGAGTGTTAAACCTGACCTGGCAGCTTTCCCAAATGTGACCCCCAGTTGCCCCCATCCCCAGAATGCTGAGTGTTTTCAGCCCCTGACCCCCGAGCACCTCCCTTCGCCACCTCAAACAGCTCACAACCCTTCCCATCTGAGGGTCACACCCTGAAAGCTTCCTGCCATCAAGATGGATATGGTTCCTTCTGTCCCCACAGGAGAGAATGTTCATTACCTCTGGGAGAGGGCCAAGTCAGGGGATGATGTGCCCAAAATCCGGTCCTCACCCAACTGGAGGAAAGGGCACTGGAGCTCGCAGAAGAGGAAGGGCCTGCAACATCAGTGACAACCAGTCGGGCTGGAGCACAGAAGTGAGCAAATGCCAATCCCCCACTCGTTGGAGATCTCTCAAATAATTTGCATGTAGTGCAGATTCTGGTCACCCCTTTCACTCAACCTTGTGTCCTGTGTTGCAGGAAAGGACCCTGATGCACTGGGCCCATCTGGCGTCACTGCCCACTGCTGCTCTACCCACCCTCCAAATGACAACACTGAAAACTCCTCGGAGCAAGGCGATGATAGCACTTCCAACGCTGGCACCAGTCTCACGTCAGCTTCCAATTGCAGTTCACCATCACATCAGTGGGTCAAGTTAGTGACGAGGCATCTGGATCACTCTCTGGGGTGCACCACGCATTTGCTGATGTACATCAGGGTGGAGGAGGCAATGTCCAAGACCTCTGGCATGCAGAGACCAGCCAGAAGCGAGGATGCAGGGTACATGATGGGCCTTTGTGAACAGTTCTGCCTCAGTGGCTAGAGATGCAGCAACAAAGCTAGGCAATGCAGGAGGGGCTGACAGCAACACTGGTCCAGCTGTGCTGCTATTGGGAGGAATCCTCAAGCTTTCAGCTGGAGCAGCTATTGCTGGTCTTCCGCTGTTCCCATGCCAACACTGCAGGGATGGCATCCACGGTGGAAAGCCTGGGCCAGCAAATCATTACCATGTGTGGTAGAGTCCAAGTGATGGCTGAGTCAGAGCAAGCCATGACCGAGTACCAGAGGGCCCCAGCTAAGTGACAGTAGGCTATTACTGAGTCACAACAGACCATTGCTAAGTCACAACAGGCCATATCTGAGGGCCTCAACAGGTTTATCGAGATTCTGTGGCCCATGGCTGAGAAGTTTGAGAGCTCACAGGAGACCAAGCAGGACAGTGCCGAGACACAGCGGGCTATTGCAGCAGCCTTTGAGAACATGGTGCACTCAGAAGGTCATGGCTGCATGGCCCAGTCACAGAGAACACTTGCTTCTGCTATTGACAGCTGGGCCAGACTCAGAGGGCCATTTCCAAGGGCTTGCACAGCATGGCAAGATTGCAGGTGGCCCTCCAGGACTGGCAGGGCCAAGTGACCCTGGAGCTTCTGGAGCTCATTACAGAAGCACCACCGTCCCATGGAGTGACCCAGGGACCTACAGGAAGCCCAAGGGAGGAGGAAGGGCTGGTGCCTATGCCGAGGCATTCCACCGAGGAGACTGCAGCTGTGGCAACACATTCTGACCGTCCTCCCTTCTCGACGCCAGGACATCTCAGGGGCAGCAGAATGAACAGGGCGGCATGGTACATCCGTGACATCTGGGAGCCGGTCGGGGCCCTCAAGGTCCAGGCACTCCAGAGAATGATTGCCAAGGCCATCACAGGTGTGGTAAGCAAATGTCTGCCCCCACCTCCAATGTATATCCTGGGGAGACACTGAGATGCAGTGCTAGGCCATGTAGAATTAAGACATTGTAGCAAGATGACACAGGTGAAGGATGCTGACACCAGTTTGATTGAGGAATTAGGGATTGTAAAGTTTCACTTGCACTTGTGGTTATATATAGCACTGAGTTTGATGGCACATTTACTGCCGCCAATAAATGTTATTGCACCCCACAGCTATGACTAAATTGTCTCTGATTAGCCTCCAACAGGCTTTTCCGTACCCCGACCTTCACCAGAGGGACCCTACCCATTGATACCTATGGAGGCGGGCCCTCAGTGCACCGCTACTGTAAAAGTCAAGACGCTCAAATTATTCACTGGCTACTGTGGATGGCATGCAGGGGCACCGACTTACCATATCTGCCATGGCATCCCCAGAACCAAGGAAAAATTCCCCCACACCTCACCGCGCTTGCCCCGAGGCCTTGTATTGATATTCATTGCTCCCTTACCCCACCCAGATGTGGGGCTGGATGCCAGCGTGCACGCAGAGTTCAGGTAGGATTTAGACATGTTTTCAGCTGGACATCATCACAGAAATGTGTATAACGAGTCATCATCACCCTCCTGCCTGCTGCAAAAACTCACTAACGCAGCATACCCAGAGCCTGCACAACCTACCCAGGCCGCCAACTCTTGTGTGACAATGGTGCAGGGGTACACAAGGTGGCAGGGGTTCTTGGAACCCACGTGCAGAAAAACATAGTTGCCAAACTGCAAGTTGATTAGGGCCTTCCTATCAAACCGTGCAAGCTGAACCCTCTAAACCCTCCAGCACCTTGGTGGTGTTGATGTCGGTCGTCATCGACGTCGTCGTCCTCCTTCTCCTAAAAATCTTCCTGAGCGGACTCCTTCTCACCAGAGTCCCCTTTGTCACCCTCCACCTCCTCCTCGTCCAGGAGGTCTCCACGTTGCTGTGCCAGGTTGTGCAGGGCACAGCAGATCACTGCAATGTGGGATGTTGCCATGGGGCTAAACTGCAGGACCCCCGTAGAGCAGTCCAGGCTTGTAAACTGCATTTTAAGGAGCCCTATGCACCATTCCATGATTGACCAGGTAGCACCGTGGGCCTCATTGTATCGGATCTCCAGCTCAGTCTCAGGCCTCTGCACGGGTGTAATCAGCCAAGTCTGAAGCAGGTACACTATGTCCCCCACAAGCCACCCCTGCACCCTGGAATCCTCCTCAAAGATCCCTGGAACATCAGAGCTCCTGAAGCTGAAACTGTCTGGCACATGCCCGGCTATCTGGGATGTGGACTGGGGTAGGCACAGTAAGTAGTCTCACAACACCAGGTTCAAGTCCAACAGGTTTATTTGGTAGCACGAGCTTTCAGAGCGTTGCCCCTTCATCAGGTGAGTCACATGTGCATGATGTGCAGCAGATGGTCGCCCACCAACTGCACATTGATGGAATGGAACCCCTTCCTGTTCATGAATGATGCAGAATTGTTCTCCGGAGCCCTGAGGGTGATGTGGATGTACGCTCTAGCTCCCTGAAAGTTTGTCATCCTCGTGTGTCCGCTAATCCTGCAGCCCAGGCTTCATTCTGGGCGTGGCCCATGCCGGATTTGAGATACTGGGTTGCCCACACTTACAGTGCATCCATTACTTCCCTCACGCACTTGTGTATTGAGGACTGTGAGATGCCACAAAGTTCCCCGCTGGCGGCCTGGAAGGACCTGGTAGCATAAACATTTCGGGCGGCTGTCACTTTCACAGCCATTGGGAGTGGGTGTCTCCCTGTGCCCCGAAGTGACAAGGCCTGAGCACATGGCACAGGTGCCGCACAGTCTCCTTCTGCAGGCGGAGCCATCGGCGGCACGCAATGTATGATAGCTGTTCAAAGGACACTTGTGTCTGCAACTGCCAGGGTGTCCACTCCCTCTTCCACCTGTCCCCACCCTCAGGGCGATTGTCGGCCACCTCCTGTCTCCGGCGGTGTATCCCTCTCCTCCTTCTTCAGCCTGGAGCTTTTGTGCCCGTACTTCATCCTCCTCCTCCTCAGTCTACCTGTACAATGTATGAAACAAGGTTCATAGCACAGATTGGAGTGTTGATGGAGCTGCACTCATGCAGGAAAATGGACAGTATTCCATTTCATTTTGTCATGTTGGCATGATACTGGGAGCAAAGAAGATCCAGGCACAATTCCCACAGGTTAATCATGAGACAGTATTACACACTCAGAGAGCACATAAAGACATGGGGCCCGATTTTACCATTCGGGCGCAAAAACCTGGTAAAGTTGGGAGTGAGGCCATTAACACGATCCGTGCCTGTGTCCACACAATTGCCCACTTTACCAAGACCCGAAAATGGCCACGATCCAAATCGTGCTTGAAATGGGTCCAACGGCGATTTACATGTGTTTGCATGCATTTAAATTGAATTAATGGGCTGCCCGCCCAACTTTACCAGCATTCCCCCCTTTACCATCATGTTCACCCGTCCAGATTCGGCGGGAAACAGACACGCTCGGCAAAGATCTGTTTCGGGCGCTTCAGCTTCTGAAGAGGTAAGTTCAGAACTTCCAACCGGGTCTCTGACTCAGATTGGTGGTGGAGGGGGGAGGGAGGCCGGCCAGATCATTCGCTGGTGGGGGGGAGGGAGGAGGAGGTGGGTCAGCTGTACCTCTGGTGTGGGGGGAGGCGGGGGGAGGGGGAGGTGTGGGGGGGAAGGGAGGCCAGATCGTTAGTGCAGTATTTGTGCGTGAGCCAAATATGAATCATGTGTTATGAATGCCACCTTCACAAGACAGCTACAATTTAAAATTTCCCCTTTACCATAAGGTGAAACAGAATGTTCCAGAAAGTGGAATGATGAGGTCATCCGCCCGGAGGCAGGCCATCGTGATCTGGCAGTGATGGTAGAGAAACCCATCAAGAAACCTACTGAAATCAAGTGCAAGTTTTGAGTTTTGTGCAATAGCTCAGGGAAGAGGAACACATATTTACTTTTCAGACACAGAGACAAAGCAAATAACATGGTGAGGATTAGAGGTAGGATATGAGACGAGGAGAAGGAGGTCGTATCAGGCTATTGAGTTGGGTGATCAGCCATGATTTTAATGAATAGTGGAGCAGGCCCGAAGGGCCGAATGGCATCATCCTGCTCCTATTTTCTATGTTCTGTGTATTCTAAGAATAAAACTGTTGATGCCGCCTGGAGAACAGAAGAGTTGTTTTTTGATGACAGCAAAACAAGATAAGTGTGAGAGCTGATTTTATGTTTAAAACGAAGGGGACAGAAATGATAGGACTCTGGAGATTTAAGAAAAAAGGAGTCACCGAGGTGGCTTATGCGTGTGAAAGGGGGATATGAACGTGTTAGGCTGAGTGGAAGGGCGTTCCATGTTTAAGGGAAGTTTCGCTCTCACCCCAGAGGGAGAATTCAGCCAGCTGAAGAGCCAGGAGTAACATTGGACTCATTCTTCGAATACTGGACATGTGCTGGAAATGTGATGAAAAGCAAAAAAGGTTGAAAGATGTATTTTGATTCGATTAATTAGTCAACGCGAAAGCACCATTTCATTGCTGCATTCGCAGCCTGTTAACTATTGTTTGATCCATGTTGATTTTAGTTTTTTTCAGAAAAAAAGGTATTGAAGCATGAAATATTGCCCTTCAGTTATTTCCACCTGTCACGGGGAGAGTCACCACTTTAAAAGGTTTTAAGCTCCACATGAATGGTGACACATGAAAGAAGTAATCAACAATGTCAGTGATAATGTAGAATAGGCGGTGAACCCAAGACTATGATGCACACTCTTTTGCCAGTGTCAATGGAGATAAACACAGTCGTTATTTTTTTATGCACTTTAATCAGGCAATAGTTCAAAGTCTCTCAGGGCACTGTGAGTGCTTGCATTGACCAGGCAAAAATTGCAGTTTCCCACAGAACATCTGGTTTAATTGGTATTGACATGTCCCAAGAACATGGTTAGGAGAGTTCTCTGGAATTTCAGAAACAGTTTCATAGTGTTGGAGGCTATTGGTAGAAAACAATATCCAATGAACCGCCGAGCAAGGAAACTGTTGCATAAATCAACAGGAAGGCATTGCATTTATTTTCTGTGGTGATCGTTTTTGATGCTCAGCTGCAGATCCTGAACGTCAATGCAGATAACCGAGTATGCGCTTTAAAGACTTCATTACAGACTTCTGTCAATTTTCAGGTATGTTATGAATAGGTCTAAATAGGAAGCAGGTGGCTAAGGGAATTGTGGGACATCTACTGAATGAGGTGTGTGAAGTTATAGAATAATTGAATGATAGAATCCTAGAGTCTGACAGTGCAGAAGGGAGCCATTTGGCCCATCGTGTCTGCCCCGATGACAATCCCACCCAGACCCTATCCCCATAACCCCATGTATTTATCCTAGTTAGTGCCCCTGACACTAAGGGGCAATTCAGCATGGCCAATAAACCAAACCTGCACACCTTTGGACTGTGGGAGGAAACTGGAGCACATGGAGGAAACCCACACAGACACAGGAAGAACATGCAGACTTCACACAGACAGTTACCTGAGGTTGGAAATGAACCCAGGTCCCTGGTACTGTGAGGCTGCTGTGCCAACCACTATGCCACCTTGTCGCCCAGTTAAATTGATTACAGCAAACAAAGATGGCGGATATACTCAATTGAATTTACATCAGCATTCAGCATGGAAGACATTGCAAACAGCCCTAAGTTATCAGATGGGCTGATTTCAAATGACATGGTGGAACATACAAAAATCCCAATCACAATGGATAGAGTATTAGAGAATCATCGCCAGGACCTAATGTACAACATGCGAAGATTTTAATGGAAGTGGCTGCAGAGGTAGTGGACACATTGGTTGAAATTTTTTGTAACTCACTAATTCTGGGATGCTACCAGAGGTTTGGAAAACAGCCAGTACGATGCCTTTGTTCAAAAAGGGAGAAAGGCAAAATGCAGGAACTAGGCCAGTTAGTTTAACATCTATTATTGGCAAGATGCTGGAGTCAAGAATCAAAGAGGAAATAACTAATCATTTAGGAAAGGTGAATATGATCAAACTTAGTCAACATGGATTTATGAAGGGTAAATTATGTATGACAAATTTGCTCAAATTCTTTGGAGATGCAACAGGGAGAATAGTTAGAGTGAGACATGTCGATGTAGTGTATTTAGATTTCACAAATACATTCGACAAGCTCCTGCAAAAAATGCTGGTGCATAAAATAAAAACCCATGGTACTGGAGGAAGTGTGTTAGCATGGATTGAACACTTTGTCACGTCAAAAATAGAGAGTTGCAATAATGGTCCTTTTTTAGAGCTGGAAAGATGCAACTAGTTGAGTACTGCAGGGATCAGTTCTTGGCCTGCAGTAGTTCATTATTTATATTGATGACCTGGAGGAAGGAATAGAATGTAAGAATTGCAAATTTCCCGATGATATAAAGGTAGCTGGAAGGGCAGGTTGTGATGAGAATATTGTAATTCTGAAACAGAATATATATAGATTGGGTGACCGGGCAAAAATATGGCAAATGGATTTTAATGTGGTGAGGTTTGAGGTCATGGTGTTTTGTCAGAGGAATCAAAAGGCAGATTATTATCTAAATGGAGAGGGACTACAGGTTATTAAAGTGCAGAGGGATCTAGGTGTTCTACTGGTTGAATCACAAAAAATTAGCAAGCAGGTTCAACACATTGTTAAGAAGGTTAACGGCATATTGCAAAGGGGTCAGAGTTTAAAAATAGGGAGGCTTTTTTGCAGTGGTATGAGGTGTTCGTGTTGCCTCACCTGAATTACTGTGTACGCTCTTGGTCCCCTTACCTATAAAGGATAGATTAACATTGAAGGCAGGCCAAAGGAGATTCACCAGGAGAATTCCTGGAATGTGAGGGATGTACTATCAAGGAAGACTAAATAGTCTGGCTCTGTATTGCTTAATGTTAGAAGAGTGAGGGTGGCCTTATTAAAACATGTAATATCCTGAAGGGGCTTGAGAAGATGATGATTATTTCGGATAGATGATGAGATGTTTTCACGAGTGGGAATATCTCAAACAGGGAGACATAGCTACAAGATAAAGGGCCGGCCATTTAACACTAATTTGCATAGAAATTTATTCTCTGAAATCTCTGGAATTCTCTGCCACAAAGGGTAGTTGAGTCTGGATCATTTGAAGTATTTAAAGTGGAGGTGCATAATATTTGATAAATTTGATAGATCGAGGAATAGAGTGCAATGGGTAAATGGAACAGATGCAGCATAGATTAACCATGATCATATTGAATAGCATGGCAGGCTGAAAGGCTTTTCTCCTGTTTCTATTCCTTCTGTTCTCGTGTTATCCCAGAGATCTTGGTGAATATTCGGCAACAAGAGTTACTGGCTGAAAACGTGGCTGTTGACCTCTTAGTGCAGGCCCAAAAGTGCACTCCAAGGACTTTACACGTTTGCACATATTATGTTGTGGAGAAGCAAATTGGGGTTTTGAAATCAGGTTTCCTGTGCCTGGAAATGGGGCGCTTCACAGAAATTTCCTATTTGAATATTGAAGACTTCCATGGTCTGTTCCATATTGTAGAGCTTTACATTGCAGGATGGACTGCACCATCAGCCAGCAGAGGAAATTGGGCCAGCAGCTGATGAAGTGATGGATTCTGACATGGATGTGGCTTGGCCCATGCTTCACCAAGTGCCTCAGCAAGATTTTCTCACACTTAAAGACCAAGCCTTTTGCAGTATCATTTGCTTTCCTAATAAGTTGCTATATCTGCTTGTACAGTTTCTGTGATTCGGTTGCAATGTTACCCAGGTTCCTCTGAATATTCGTATTTTCTACATTTTACATTTTAAAAAATGTTGTTCTTAACAGGGAACAAACTTCTAACAGCCGACATTAGATTCCATCTTCCCCATGCTTTTCATCAATCGTGATTAGTGGTGGACAATTAAACAACTCACTGGAGGAAGTGGCGCCAGGTGATACTAATGCTGGACTCTCAATCCAGAAGCTCAGCTAATGTACTTGGGATGCAGGTTCGAATCCCACCACGGCAGGTGGTGGAATTTGAATTCAATAAAAAATACCTGGAATTAAGAATCTACTGATGATGATGAAATCATTGTCGATTGTTGGAAAAAGCCATCTGGTTCACAACTGTCCTTCAGGGAAGGAAGTCTTCTGTCCCTACCTGGTCCGGCCTACATGTGACTCCAGAGCCACAGTAGTGTCATTAACTTTCAAGTGCCATCAGGAAATCATGGATGGGCAATAAATGCTGGCCCGCTAATGACGTCCATGTACGACGAATGAAAAAAAATCTTCAATGATGGAAGCGCTCAGCACATCAGTGCAAAAGTTAAGGCTGAAACATTCTCAAGAATCTTCAGCCAGTATTGCAGAGTGGATAGCCCATCTCCGCCTCCTCTGGAGATCCCCAGCATTATACATTACAGTCTTCAGCCATTTCAATACAATCCACGTGATGTCAAGAAACCATAGAATGCACTAAATATTCAAAGGCCCTGACAGTGTTCTGGCAAGAAAACTTGTGTTCCTGAACTTGTCTCATCCCTAGCCAGCTGCTCCAGTACAGCGACAAATCTGGCATCTAGCCGGCAATGTGAAAAATTGCTGAGGTATGTCCTGCAGACAAGAAGCAGGACCAGTCCAAATTGACCAATTACTGCCATTTTGGTCTACTCTCTTATCTTCAGTAAAGTGATCGAAGGGGTCATTATCAGAACTTTCAAGTGGCTCTTACCTGCTCACGGACGCTTATTTCCAGGTCCACTCATGTCCTGCCATCATTGCAGCCTTGGTTTGAACAGACTCAAAGGTGTTGAATTCCTGAGGTGAGGTGAGGTGAGCATGACTGCAATTTACATCAATGCAGCATTTGACCGATTATGGCATGAAGGATCACTATCAAAACTAGAGGCAATGGGAATAATGGGGAAACCCTTTGCTGATTGGAGTCATGCTTGGCACAAAGGAAAGAGGTTCCTGTGGCTGGAAGCCAATCATCTCAGTCCCAAAATATTACTGCAGCTGTTTGTCGGGTTAGTGTTTTAGGGCCAACCATCTTGAGCTTCATAAATCATTTTCCTTCCACCATAAGTTCAGAGTGGGGATGCTCGCTGATGACTGCACAATGATCAGCATCATTCAGGATGACTCAGTCCATATCAAATGCTGCAGGGCTTGGACAATATCCAGGCTTGGGCTGTCAAGTGGTAAGTAACATTCATGCAACACCAATGCCAAGCAATGACCATCTCCAAAAAGAGAAGGTCGAACCATCTGCCCTTGATATTCAATGGTATGGCCATGCTGAGTCCACCACAATGAGCATTGTCGGGGTTTACCATTGTCCAGAAAGGTAACTGGACTGAATATAAATATTGTGGCTACCAGAATTAGTCAGAGGATAGGAAACCCACAGTGAGTAACTCATCTCCTGACTCTGCTAAACCTATCCACAATATATATTGTACAAGTCTGGAGTGCGGTAATTATTCACCACTTGTCTGGATGAGTGTAGATCGAACAACACTCATAAGTCTCGACCCCATTCAAGACAAAGCCACTGGTTCGATTTGCATGCAAACTACATCCATTCATTCCCTCCACCACTGAGGAACATTGGCAGCAGTGTTAACCATCTACAAGATGCACTGCAGCAAATCACCGTGGCTCCTTCGGAGGTGTCTTACAAACCCATGACCATGGTCATTTAAGAGGACAAGGAATGCTGTTAACTGGGAACACAACAACCTCAAATTTCCCCTCCAAGTCACTCACCATGCTGACATGGAAAAATATCACTGTTCCTTCACTGCCACGAGATTGAAGTTGTAATTCTCTACTTACAGCCTCAGAGACCACAGCAGTTTATGAAAGCAACTCACCACCTTCTTCTAAGGAGTGGGCCTTAACTTCTGGCCTATCCAGTGATGTCTACATTCAATAAATTATCAACAAAACTTATTTTCGTTTGCAGGTAATTGATCCTTTTCCTGCCCAATTACGACAGCCTGACAAATCGAAAATGTCTGTTTATTCTTCATCACTGTTTTTCATTCTTTATCTAATCCTCTGTGTTCCATTATATTAGCTCAATCACAGGAATGTATATGTCCAGTTATATCTCAATTCAAATGAAGGGCACATCATGAATGCTGGTACAAATACAGGGTCTGCACTATGGAATAAAAAACAGTATGTGCTGATAAAATTCAGCAGGTCTGCTAACATCGCTGGAGAGAGTATAAATGTTTTGATTCCAATGTAAATCTTCTTTGGAACTGTGCTATGGACCTTGGAGATCGGATGTGGAGATGCCGGCGTTGGACTGGGGTAAACACAGTAAGAGTTTTAACTTGGAGATAGTGCAGAGGTGATTGTTGGGGATGAGCTGGGGTTGCACGCAAGAGGATGTGTGGGTTATGAACTTTGTGCGAAGTAGCATCAGAGCGAGAGCACAACACAACAACCATTTCGATATTACTGGGTGAAAGAGTGAGCTGACCATATTGTATATGTATCATAGCATTTGGAAAGAACTAGGACATATACACTGGAGATAAATACATCGAGGAACATTGATAGGTAACATAGGTCTCAGGGAATATCAGACCTGACCCATTGCTTTTTACCACCAATATCGGGGGAGGTCAGACCAAGACCATTGTTGATGTAAAAGGGACGCTCCTGCACCATTGTGTCTGCATCACCAGGGAACAGGACAGACAAGCAGCATTATGTGTGTATCATTGAACTCAGTCGAGAACAGATCTGTGTATGTATTTCTGGCCTGGAATTGAGCATGTGTGTTGCAAACACCAAGGGATTGAAGATGGACTTCCCTATAACTTGGGGACCATAGATCATTTTGAATATGAGACTGAGGTTTGATACTACAAGGTCTGAGAAGCATCTTATCAGTAAAATAATCTTACAATTACAGAAAAGGGATATTTCATCATATTTTTCAATTCCTCTCTGAACTTAGTCTGGGTTATGGCATAAATACAAGTATTTGTGCAACAACTCAGGAGCTGGAGCATGAATCCCATTTCCTGTACAAAACGAGGTAGATATATCGAGTCATAACCCAAACCCGACATTCGGCTCCATATAGAATACAACATAAACATTGTCCATAACAATATGAAATTCCCCGAGATCACAAATAATAGAATGATGGATTTCTTTCGGCTCTCTAACTCTGGGTCACTAGAAGCTTTGCCATTGCTATTACCTTGGAATCTCCTGCGGACTCTGTTGGCCATTAAAATGTTTCTGATGGTTAAAACATTGAGTAGAAAAATCAGAACAAATGGGATACATGGGGTGAAGATATAGTGAAGGAACTCAATTGAAGCCCATACCCATGAATCCCCGGCATCACCTGCTATATGACAAAACCAGGGAATATTTGTTAACCAATATTTACCTGTAAACATAAAATACCAGAACATGTTCTTTAAACAGCTCAGCAGAGTCAATGTTCCTAGAACCAGACCCGCAATTTTCTTGGAGCAATATCTAGTTTTCAGCTTTTGACAACAAATGGCTACAAATCGATCAAAAGTAAAAGTGACGGTGAACCAGACAGAACAATCTGTGGCTGCAAAAAGCAGGACAGCATGAATATTACACACAGGTATTGACACCACAAAATAAAACTCTTTCCAATAAGTAATTGGAATCTGCCTCAATATCAGGTCAAGAATAACGACCAGTAGATCTGCCAATGCCATGGCAACCAAATAATGAGTGACACATGGTGAGAGACCACATTTTCCTCGAGACAAGATCATAATCGTCACGATGTTAACTGGAAGAAAAACACATAAAAAGGGAAATTATGCATCAGGCTGGGAGCAATGCCAGTTTGAAAGTGCATCTATTCTGACTTCAAAGTGTGCTATTAATTTCAATGACTGTACCTATGACTGCATTAACTGCAGAGACAGTTATTCGATAGAATGATCCATTAAGGAGAAATTATTGCTTATAGAATAATTAATATATGAGCTCATATGAAGTTTGCTACTGAACTGATCGCTTATTTTTGTTCCAGCAAAAGCAGCTAATCAAAACAGACCAGAAGAACATTGTTTCATTAAGAGCATGTCGAGTTCAGCTTAATGACCTTGTGTTTAAGTGGGATAATTGTACGTCATCCCTGTTGATGAGTGCTAAGCGATGAGTCTAGTTTACGGTGAATTACCCTTCATTGCTACCGAATAACCTCATCAGCATTTTCCAGTGACTCTGCATTTCCGCAGGGAGTATCAGTTCAATTTCCTGCTTTTGATCGCTGCCAGTGAAATTGAATTACTTTGCCAATTGTGATGTATTGCACCTTTAAAATATTTTTTAAAACTCATGTTCTCCCAGCTCTCAGAGTTGCCAGGTGGTCCACCACATCTTTTTATTGCTCCTTAAGTGGCTTGAATGGGAGTTGTTTACTTTTAGTTTGGGATTTTTCATAACGCTACATTCTTTGGAGGGAAAAAACTGGTTCTTTCATTTTCAGTTCTGAACTGCAGTTTAGTTTTAGAAGGGACAGCAAGCTGAAAAGAAGTATATATCTCTCTCTCCCTGATTTTGGAACTGCTGCTGGTTAGCTGAAAGCAAGGTCTTGCCTTCCTGTAGTAAATAATCTGTTGTTGGTGGCTTGACCAGAGTCTCCCCTGGAGTTCTGAGATGCTGTTTGACTTCAAACTGTTTTGAGTGAACCAACAAAACTGCAGATTTCATCCAAAGGACTCAAGTCCAGTATTAAGTGAGTATTAGTCTTTGCTGTGTTAAACCTGTGAAAATGGTCTTTTGTTTACGGGATTGGTTTGATTAGAATGCATTAGATATATTTGTTCGGGGTTATACATTGTAGTGGTTGTTTGGTTTTTTGCTTGTAATTGATAAATATTCCTGGCAATTTTCTTACCATGATGTGGAGATGCCGGCTTACCACACATTTTCTTACCACACATGTCAGCTATATTCTTAAATAAATTTTATTTGATAAAAGCTACCTAGTGGGTCATTTTGAATCATATCTGAAGTGAAACATATCATGCTTATCTTCACCAAATTAAAGGTGCAGAACTCATGATCCAGGCGGGCTCCATAAAACACTTTGGGGTTTTTGACCTGAGCCATAAGAACTGGGGCTCTTGCGGGATTCAAATCTATATTTCTTGGTTGATTTGGGATTACTGAATTCAAAGACAGTGAGTGGTGGGCATATTGGTGTTTTCTTATCAGCTGTTGTATTCAGGTTTAAATAGGGAATGCCTTATGGCATAATGGCTCCTTCAGAGGCTAAGATCTTCCTGGGGTTGGAAGATGTCACGCAAGGTGTTTTACAAATGATGACTAAAACAATGGTTTTGTAATTAGCAAAAACATTGCAATTGACATTGCCTGACAGTGTAAGGAAAGGGGGCATAATTGTGGTGCCAGCTCAGCATTTAAAGCTGCCAGAAACACAGTCAGAATCAATGGAAATGGCTAGGATTCAATTATCAATGAAATGGCTGGAACATGAAGAAGAATTAAAGAAGCTTGAATTCAAAGTAAAGGATAGAGAGTGATTGGCGAAAGCCAAGGAAAGGGATGCAATTGCAGCAGAAAAAGCTAAAAAAATAAAGAGACCATTGCAGCAGAGAATTCCAGAGAAAGGGAGGAACAAAAAGAAAAAAAATGCAATTGTTTGAATTGCAGGCAAGGGAAAAAGAAAGGGAAAGGATAGCCCAACAGAAGAAAAAGAAAGCGAGAATTTGAGCTTCGGAAATTGGTAATAAAAAATGAACGTCAGTTTAAATTGGTGGATGTAAAAGGCAAAGTGCAGTTTGAGGGTAGTGATGGGGACAGTGAGAAGAAGCAAGAGCTTCATAGTCAAAGGCTTGTGGGCATCTATTTAAATATGTCCAACCGTTGCCAAGGTTTGATGAGTAGGATGTAGAAGTTATTTCATCTAATTTGAGAAAGTGGCTAAAGAAATGAAATGGCTACAGACGATATGGGTATTACTGATTCAAAAAAGTTGGTATGTGGAGTTAGTGAGGTGTTTGCATCACTATCAGAGGAGATAGCTGGGAATTATGATCAAGTGAAAAAAATATTAGGTGCATATGAACCAGTGCCAAGACCCTACATCCAACGGTTTAGAAATCTAAGGAAAGAATCTGGTCAAACATACACAGAATTTGAAAGTATCAAACAGAGTAATTCTGATAGGTGGATAAGGATGTTGAAAATAGACCAACAGTATGAAGCTCTCAGAGAAATGATTATTTTGGAAGAGTTTAAAAATTCACTTCCTGGTGTCGTGAAAACACATGTGGAAGAGTAGAGGGTTAAAACAGCAAGGTTAGCAGTAAAAATGGCAGATGATTATGAATTAGTTCATCAATCAAAGTTTGGTTTCCAACATCAGATTCAGCATGTGCAGGATAGAAACTGGGGAAAAGTAAAATTCTTAGGTGGTAAGGGTAAAGGACATCTCATGGGATATAATAAAGACCATAAGACCAGACGATATAGGTACAGAATTAGGCCATTCGGCCCATTCAGTCTACTCAGCCATTCAATCATGGCTGATCTGATTCTCATCCCCATTCTCCTGCCTTCTTCCCCTAACCCTTGATCCCCATATTGATCAAGAACCTATCTATCTCTCTCTTAAAGACACTTAATGACTTGGCCTCCACAGATTCACCATTCTCTGGCTGAAGAAATTCCTCCTCATCTCAGTTTTAAATGATCGTCCCTTCATGCTGAGTTTGTGCCCTCGTGTTCAAGTTGCTCTCACTAATGTAAACATCCTCTCCAGGTCCACTCTATCTAAGCCTCTCAGTATTCTCTAAGTTTCAATTAGATCCCACCTCATCCTTTTAAACTCCATCGAGTATGGACTCAGAATCCTCAACCGCTCCTCATATGACAAATCCTTCATTCCTGGAATCATTTTTATGAACCCCTTCCAGACCCTGTCCAAGGCCAGCACATCTTTCCTTAGGTATGGGGCCCAAAACTGTTCACAATATTCCAAATGTGGTCTGACCAGAGGCTTATATGGCCTCAGCAGCACATCCCTGCTTTTGTATTCTTGCCCTCCAGAAAGGAATGCTAACATTGAAACTGCCTTCCTAACTGCCAACTGAACCTGCATGTTAACTTTAAGAGAGTCCTGAACCAGGACCCCCAAGTCCCTTTGTGCTTCAGATTTCTGAAGCCTTCCCCATTTAGAAATTAGCCCACACCTCTATTCTTCCTGCCAAAGTGAATAATCTCACACTTTCCCACATTGTATTCCATCTGCCACTTCTATGCCCACTCTCCTAGACTGTCCAAGTCATTCTGCAACATTCCCATTTCCACAACACTATCTGTTCTTCTACATATCTTTATATCACCTGCATATTTAGCAACCATGACCTCATTTCCATCTTCCAGATCATTAATGTGGACAGTGAAAAGTTGTGGTCCCAAAACTGACCCCTGCTGAACTAGTCACCGGTTGAAAAGGACCCCTTTATTTGCATCCTCTGCCTTCTCTATGTCAACCAATTTCCAATCCATGCTATTACCTTGCCTCTAACTCCATTAGCTTTTAGCTTATTTAGCAGCCTCCTGAAAGGCACCTTGTCAAAGGCTTTCTGGAAATGCAATTAAATCACATCCCCTGGCTCTTCATTGTCCAACTTCTTCGTTACCTCCTCAAAGACAGTGTACTTCATGTTTAAAAGGAAATACAGGAGGGTGGAAGAGAAATGAAATGCCTCAGATGCTTTCACTGTAATACATTAGGCCATAAAAAGTCGCAGTGTTGGTGGTTTAAGAAAGGCAGTGGGATGACTAATGTGGTAAAACAGGATAAGCCCAGTTGAAGTGAAGGAGGTGCAAAAGAATGGGCAGCGTGATCAGGAGTTGTTTGATAGAAAGGTGCGAAATCTCTTTAAGAATTTACTTGTGTGGATACAGTTTACTCACGTGTACAAGGACAAGTAGGTAGAGAAGTTAAAATTTTAAGAGATACGGGAGCAAGGCAATCCTTGATGGTAGGAAATGAGGAGTTATGTAGTTTGGGAGGAGGATTGCCAGAAAAGATGGTGATATGTGGAATTCAGGGTGAGAAGAGTAGTGTTCCATTATATAAGGTGAGTTTGGAGAGTCCAATGAAGAGTGGTGAAGTGATAGTGGGAGTAATTGAGAAATTGTCTTCTCGAGGAATACAGTTTATCCTGGGTAATGATATTGCTGGATTAGAGGTGGGAGTGCCCACTGTGGTTGAAAAGCCAGTGGAGAATCAAACAACTGAGTTGATGAAGGACGCATATCCTGGGATTTTTCCTGATTGTGTAGTAACAAGGTCACAAAGTCACAGGTTAAGACAAGAAATCAGAGTGGAGATAAAAAAGTTGAAGTTCAATGATCAGAAACGATTTATGACCAGATGGTTGGAAAAGAACAAGAAAAGTTGGAGGATGCGTTGGAAATTTTTAGTTCGGGTAAGTTGGCAGAATTGCAACAGAAAGGTATAGAAATAAAATAGTTGTATCAGAAAGCACACATGGACGATGAATCTGAGTGTATTCCAGAATGTTATTATCTTAAAATGGTGTCTTAATGAGGGAATGGAGACCTTTACATATTTAGGTGGATGAAAAGTGGGCAGATGTTTCTCAAGTAGCATTGCTGGTAGGGTGTTGCAAGTAGCACCTGAGATACTAGTAGGAAGTCATTTGGTGTAAGGAAAACTCAAGCTAAAATACAAAAACATTTTTATTGGCCTGGACTGCATAGAGATGTTTGTAAATTTTGTCAGTGATGTCACACATGTCAAATCATAAGAAGCCTCAACCGGTGATAAAACCAACACCCTTAATACTCATTCCAGCACTTGAGCAAACTTCTACAAGGTCTTAATTGATTGCGTAGAACCCCTCAAAACAAAATGTGGAATCAATATCCATTGACTATAATGGATGTGTCTACTAGGTTTCCAGAGGCCATTCGATTCTGTAATAATACAGCTAAAAGGATTGGAGAGGAGTAACTTCAATTTTTTTGACTAGGTATGGACTAAGCAAAGAAATACAATCAGAAAAAAGATCAAATTTCACATCAAAGTTCTTCAAAGAGGGTATGGAATGCTGAAGCATAAAACAATTCAAATCAACAGCGCACTGTCAGAATCACAGGGGGCATTGGAGTGGTAGCATCAAACTTTAAAGACAATGTTGAGGGCTTATTGTCATGATCAGCCAGAGGACAGAGATCAAGGAATTCCATTTGAACTGTTTGCAATTAGGCTGCACCTAATGAGTCAAACAAATTCAGTCCATTTGAATTGACTGGATCCAAAATTTGTTCAATTGTAGAAGACAGAGGGTGATGAAAGAAGGCTGCTTTAGTGACTGGAAGCTATGGCCCAGTGACGTACCACAGGGCCCCCTATTATTCATCATTTATATAAGTGGCATTGATGATAGGTGGATAGTGTGGAGGGATGTCAGAAGTTGCAGCGAGACATTGATAGGATGCAAGACTGGGCGGAGAAGTGGCAGATGGAGTTCAACCCGGATAAGCGTGAGGTGGTTCATTTTGGCAGGTCAAATAGGATAGCGGAATATAATATTAATGGTAGGACTCTTGGCAGTGTGGAAGATCAGAAGGATCTTGGGGTCTGAGTTCATAGGACGCTCAAAGCAGCTGTGCAGGTTGAGGCTGTGGTTAAGAAGGCGTATGGTGGACTGGCCTTCATCAATCGAGGAATTGAGTCCAGGAGTTGTGAGATAATGTTGCAGCTATATAGGACCCTGGTCAGACCCCACTTGGAGTGCTGTGCTCAGTTCTGGTCACCTCATTACAGGAAGGATGTGGAAGCCATAGAAAGGGTGCAGAGGAGATTTACAAGGATGTTGCCTGGGTTGAGGAGCATGCCTTATGAGGACAGGTTGAGTGAGCTCGGCCTTTTCTCCTTGGAAAGACAAAGGATGAGGGGTGACCTGATGGAGGTGTATAAGATGTTGAGAGGTATTGATCGAGTGGACAGTCAGAGGCTTTTTCCTAGGGCTGAAATGGTTGCCACAAGAGGACACAGGTTTAAGGTGCTGGGGAATAGGTAAGAGGAGATGTCAGGGGTAGGTTTTTCACTCAGAGGGTGGTGGGTGTGTGGAATGGGCTGCCAGCAACGGTGGTGGAGGTGGATTCGATAGGGTCTTTTCAGAGACTTTTAGATAAGTACATGAAACTTAGCAAGATAGAGGGTTATAGGCAAGCCTAGTAATTGCTAAGGTAGGGACATGTTCGGCACAACTTTGTGGGCTGAAGGGCCTGTATTGTGCTGTAGTTTTTCTATGTTTCGATGAGTATGTGGGGGCTAGGATTAGTAAGTTTTTGGATGACACAAAGATCGAATGGTTGGTTAACAGTGAGGTGGAGTGTCTTGGGCTACAGGAAGATATAGGTGGAATGGTTAAACGAGCAGATAAGTGGCAGATGTAATTTAACTTTGAAAAGTGTGAGGTGATACACTTCAGAAGGAGTAATTTGATGAGAATGTACTCAATGAGTGGTAGGACACTAGGAAGCTCTGTGGAGGAAAGGGACCTCGGTGTCTTTGCTCACAGGTCGCTGATGGTGGAAGGGCATGATAGTAGGGTGGTGAAAAAGGCATATGGCCTTTATGAATTGACGCATAGATTACAAAAGCAGGGAAGTTATGTTGGAGTTGTATAGAATTTGGGTGAGGCTACAGATGGAGTGCACTTCTGGTCGCCACATTATCGGAAGAATGTGATTGTACTGGAGGGGGTGCAGAGGAGATTCACCAGGGTATTACCTGGGATGGAAAATTTAAATTATGAAAAGAGGTTGCGTAAGCTTCGGTTGTTTTAATTGGGGCACAGAAGACTGATGGGTGACCTGATCGAGGTGTACAAGATTATGAGAGACCTGGACAGAGTGGATAAAGAGCAGCTGTTTCTCTTTGTTGAAGGGTCAGTCAAAGCGGGAGATAGATTCAAGGTGAGGGGCAGGAGGTTTAGGGGGAACGTGAGGAAAAACTTATTTTACTCAGAGGTTGGTGACAGTCTGGAATGAGCTGCCTGGGAAGATGGTGGAGGCGGGTTGCCTCACATCCTTTAAAACATATCTGGATGAACACTTGGCACATCATAATATTCAGGACTGTGGGCCAAGAGCTGGCTGATGGGGTTAGGTGGGAATTCAGGTGTTTCTATTGTGTGGATGCAGACTCGATGGGCTGAAGTGTCTCTTCTGTGCTGTATCGTTCTTTGATTCTATCATCTATAATATTTGGTCATGAGTTAAGAGGATCACTTAAATTGATTAAGCAGAAATTTGTGAGTGAGAGTTCTGAGACTAGCTTATTGGACTATGTGTCAAATTTTAGGGGAAGATTGAATAGAGCAGGTGAATTGCTAGACAACATTTTAAAGTAGCACAGCATGTGATGAAACAGGAAGCAGATAAGAAATCGAAAGTTCGTAGCTTTGCGAGTGGGAATAAATTCCTAATACTGTTACTAGTGATAGGTGAACCAGTAAAAGCAAGGTTTGATGGACCTTATCAAATTGAAAGGAAATTCGGTGAGGTGAATTATTTGATAACAATGCCAGATAGAAGGAAATCTCACAGAACGTGTCATATGAATATGCCCAAGAGGTATTTTGATCGGGAAAGAAAACAGAAGCAGGATGTTTTAATGGTTATAACACAGAGTGAAGAACGGAATCCAGATGAGTTTTAATTTGACATTCCTCAAATTGAATTGAATAACGAGGACGTTATTACAAATTGGGATATATTATTGAGTTCCCATCCAGAGGAAAATTGGACTGAACTGGAAAAAAATATTAATAACACATGGACAAGTATGTGGGAATACACTGACAAGTATGAAGGTAATTGGGAGTGAGGTAGTTGTAGAAAGTGTTGTTCCAATTAAACAACATCCTTGCAAACATGTCCCTGTCTACATCAATGGGGATGAAGTAGAAATGGTCAAGAGCTTCAAGTTTTTAGGTGTTCAGATCACCAACAAGATGACCTGGTGCACTCATGCTGACACTATAGTTGAGAAAGCCCGCCAAAGCCTCTACTTTCTCAGATGACAAATGAAATTTGGCATGTACACAACGACTCTCACCAGCTTCTACAGATGCACCATAGAAAGTATTCTTTCTGGTTGTATTACAGCTTGGTATGGCTCCTGCTCTGCCCAATACCGCAAGAAACTACAAAAGGTCATGAATGAAGCCCAGTCTGTCACTCAAACCGGCCTCCCATGCATTGACTCTGTCTACACTTATCGCTGCCTCGGAAAAGCAGCCAGCATAATTAAGGAGCCCACACACCCCTGACATACTCTCTTCCACCTTCTTCCATCGGGAAAAAGATAGAAACGTCTGAAGACACACACCAAACGACTCAAGAACAGCTTCTTCCCTGCTGCCATCAGACTTTTGAATGGACCTACCTCGCACTAAGTCAATCTTTCTCTACACCTACTGTAACACGACATTCTGCACTCTCTCCTTTTCTTCTCCATGGATGGTATGCTTTGATGAAGCAAAACGGTTGATGAAGGAAGGGCCGTGGATGTCGTCTATATGGATTTCAGTAAGGCTATTGACAAAGTCCCACATGGCAGGTTGGTTAAGAAGGTTAAGGTTCATGGGATACAAGGAGAAGTGGCTAGATGGGTGGAGAACTGGCTTGGCCATAGGAGACAGAGGGTAGTGGCCGAAGGGTCTTTTTCCGGCTGGAGGTCTGTGACCAGTGGTGTTCCGCAGGGCTCTGTACTGGGACCTCTGCTATTTGTGATATATATAAATGATTTGGAAGAAGGTGTAACTGGTATAATCAGCAAGTTTGCAGATGACACGAAGATGGCTGGACTTGCGGATAGCGAAGAGCATTGTCAGGCAATACAGCAGGATATAGATAGGCTGGAAAATTGGGCGGAGAGGTGGCAGATGGAGTTTAATCCGGATCAATGCGAAGTGATGCATTTTGGAAGAAATAATGTAGGGAGGAGTTATACAATAAATGGCAGAGTCATCAGGAGTATAGAAACACAGAGGGACCTAGGTGTGCAAGTCCACAAATCCTTGAAGGTGGCAACACAGGTGGAGAAGGTGGTGAAGAAGGCATATGGTATGCTTGCCTTTATAGGACGGGGTATAGAGTATAAAAGCCGGAGTCTGATGATGCAGCTGTATAGAACGCTGGTTAGGCCACATTTGGAGTACTGCGTCCAGTTCTGGTCGCCGCACTACCAGAAGGACGTGGCGGCGTTAGAGAGAGTGCAGAGAAAGTTTACCAGGATGTTGCCTGGTATGGAGAGTCTTAGCTATGAGGAGAGATTGGGTAAACTGGGGTTGTTCTTCCTGGAAAGACGGAGAATGAGGGGAGATCTAATAGAGGTGTACAAGATTATGAAGGGGATAGATAGGGTGAACGGTGGGAAGCTTTTTCCCAGATCAGAAGTGACGTTCACGAGGGGTCACGGGCTCAAGTGAGAGGGGCAAAGTATAACTCAGATATTAGAGGGATGTTTTTTACACAGAGGGTGGTGGGGGCCTGGAATGCGCTGCCAAGTAGGGTGGTGGAGGCAGGCACGCTGACATCGTTTAAGACTTACCTGGATAGTCAGATGAGCAGCCTGGGAATGGAGGGATACAAACGATTGGTCTAGTTGGACCAAGGAGCGGCACAGGCTTGGAGGGCCGAAGGGCCTGTTTCCTGTGCTGTCCTGTTCTTTGTTCTTTGTCCCTTTAGCATGGAAGAAGCAATAGCTTTCACTGTATATGAATACAAGTGACAATAATAAATCAAATCAAATCAAACCTTTTCAAGTTGGCACAGGTTCAAGTGGAAAATATGCTTACTTAAAAGTTGACGTAGCCAAAAGTCTCGATCAATCACACAAAACTGGTGAAGGTGGAGGAGGAGAACCAGTTACTGGACAATGATGTGAAGAAAGAAAGTGAATAGGAGTGGAGACAGATACAAGTCAAGTTGACTGTTTTGGAAGATGTTCCTGAACTGTTCAAATTGCCTGAACATAAATTCCAGGGCTGTCAAAGACTGCACCTGATCTATGCAAAGAAAAGTGTGGACACATCAACAGTCATGTGTGATCTCAACAAGGAGATTGAGGAGTGGAAGAATCGTATTAATGTGGATCAAAGGAAAGGACAACAATGTGAGATCAGACTGTTTGCCAAAATTGTACCATCATCTAAAATGAACTGCTGGCAAAATTATTCTGTACGGTGTGCAGATATGTGGATGCAGAGTGAAATCATACTGTACATTGCTGATGGCCGAAACAATTGTGCTGGTTTTTGCAGCAGCGTAACTGCCACAGTGATTTCTGGGCTCATGTTTGAAATGGTTTCTGACGCTAAGAAGGACCATCTGCCATGTTTCTCTGCAGATTTTCACTCCATCTGATGAAGGAGCAGCGCTCCGAAAGCTAATGGTATTTGCTACCAAATAAACCTGTTGGACTTTAACCTGGTGTTGTTAAAACTGTTACTATGTTTCTCTGCCGCAGAGTGTGCAGAAAGGGATAGTGCAGATTCAGAGCAAACAAAGGAGTTAAATTGCTTTGCACAGGAAGAGCGAAGGCCAATGAACAAGAAAGGGGACAGAGATAAAATGACCTTTCCAAATGGACCAGACTACACAAATGTAATGTGTTATATTACTGAACCTGCTTAGTTTTCTGAGGACATTACCAGAGCTAATTTATCGTTGTAACAACAAACTGAGTTTGGATTTGGAATCAAAGCAGTATTAAGGACTGAAGGAGAATTTTGGACAGAAATCAACTTGTTACAAATGTGATAAAAGGAGTGTTTGATGGTGGAAGACAAGGGCTGAAATGGATTATATTACTATTATGTTTGCATGTTTTGATTTTGTAAAGTTATCCATAGAATTCATAGAATCCTACAGTGCAGAAAGAGGCCATTCGGCCCATCGAGTCTGCACCGACCACAATCCCACCCAGGCCCTACCCCCATATCCCTACATATTTTACCCGCTAATCCCTCTAACCTACTCATCTCAGGACAGTAAGGGGCAATTTTAGCATGGCCAATCAACCTAACCCGCACATCTTTGGACTGTGGGAGGAAACCGGAGCACCCGGAGGAAACCCACGCAGACACGAGGAGAATGTGCAAACTCCACACAGACAGTGAAGTGAAGTGAAGTCTGTGTTTTGTGGTGACAGTGAAGTCTGTGTTTTGCGTACTAGTCATGTGAAACCGAAAGGGTTTGAAAAATGAAACCATCTTTGAAGGTTGATGGTTCATTTTTTCTTAAAGGGGGGGGGGGAGGTATGATGTTTGTGTATCTTTAAGGGATGTTTGTTTTTAACTCATGTTCACCCAGCTCTCTGCTCTGTGTTACTGAGTGGTCTACCAGATGTCTTTTTATTGTTACTTAAGTGGCTTGGATGGGAATTGCCTGTTTTAACTTTGGGATTTTTTATAACTTTACATTGTTATGAGAAAACAACTGGCTGACAGGTCAGCTGACAGAAATTCTATGATTTTGAGTTCTGAGCTACAGTTTAGAGTTAGAAGGGACAACAAGCTGAAAATAAGACTCTCTCCCTGGTTTTGGAA
The DNA here is from genome assembly GCF_964213995.1 of Mustelus asterias. NCBI lineage: Eukaryota > Metazoa > Chordata > Chondrichthyes > Carcharhiniformes > Triakidae > Mustelus > Mustelus asterias. The sequence continues at coordinate 39,506,779 of NC_135808.1, forward strand.
ATTCTGCTGGTTAGCTGAAAACAAGGGCTTGCCTTTTGCAGTAAAGAATCTGCTGTTGGAGGCTTGACCAGAATCTCTATGGGGTTCTCAGAAGCTGTTGTGACTTCAAACTGTTCTGAGTGAATCAAGAAAGGTGCAGACTTCGTCGAAAGGACTCATGTCCAGGATCATGTGAGCATTAGCCTTTGCTGCGGTTAAATCTGTGAAAAGAGTCTTTTGTCGACAGGATTGGTTTGATTGGAATGCATTAGATATATTTGTTAAGGTTATACATTATAGTGGTTGTTTGGTTTCTTGTTTGCAATTTATAAATGTCCCTGCTAATTTTTTTACTACACATGTTGATTACATTCTTAAGTAAACTTTATTTGATAAAAGCTGCCCAGTGGGTCATTTGAATCATACCTGAAGTGAAACATATCATGCTTATCCTATCCAAATTCAAGACGATTCAGCCTCTTTTGGCCCATCAGAGATAAACATCTTATTTATTGCTAAAACACCTGAGAGACATCTGTCCCAAGATGCAGGAATTGATAAATTATGCAAATTTAAAGAATGGAGGCTCGCTATGGTGGCTAAGTTTCAGAAAGCTTCATATCCCTTTTATCCAACTTAATTCACCCTTGGACTGGATTCTCTCTCAATTTTAAGAATAAACTGATCCAGGCAGCCTCCATAAGACACTTTGGAGTTTCTGAATTGTAGCATAACACAATCAATCTTGAGATTCTCGCCCTATAATAGATATGCACACTTGGAGTATCGTAAGACATTGCTGAATCCAAGTTATATAAAATAAATATACAGAGAATTCGAATATGAAACAAAAAGATTTTGAGAGTTGGTGACTGAATGGGGAGGGTTATACCAATCAGGAAAGAATAAATTGACTGAGATACCTTTCTCAAGCTAAAACTGATAAACCTAATTGAGGTATTTAAAATATTAAAGGCAGTGGAAGAACTATAGATAATGTTTCATTTTATCGTTAACAGGCCATCAATGTGATGTCATCACAGCAGAAAAAATCAAATTAATCTCGAACAAAATACTTACCCGGAAATGCTGCAAATTTGCAACTGAGGACATGAGGATGGGAATAGATGAGGGCAAGAAGATCAATGTATTTAGAACATAGAAACATAGAACATAGAAAAAATACAGCACAAACAGGCCCTTCAGCCCACAAGTTGCGCCGGTCATGTCCCTACTGACCTAAGCTTATATATAGGCTTACCTATAACCCTCAATCCTATTAAGTCCCAAGTACTCATCCAGAAGTCTCTTAAAAGACCCTATCGAGTTTGCCTCCACCACCACTGATGGCAGCCGATTCCACTCACCCACCACCCTCTGAGTGAAAAACTTACCCTTGACATCTCCTCTGTACCTACTCCCCAGCACCTTAAACCTGTGACCTCTCGGAGCAGCCATTTTAGCCCTGGGGAAAAGCCTCCGAGAATCCACCCGATCTATACCTCTCAACATCTTGTACACCTCTATCAGGTCACCTCTCATCCTTCGTCTCTCCAAGGAGAAAAGACCGAGCTCCCTCAACCTATCATCATAAGGCATGCCAACCAATCCAGGCAACATCCTTGTAAATCTTCTCTGCACCCTTTCAATCATTTCCACATCCCTCCTGTAATGAGGCGACCAGAACTGAGCACAGTACTCTAAGTGGGGTCTGACGAGGGTCTTATAAAGCTGCATCATTATCTCCCAACTCCTAAGCTCAACCCCTCGATTGATGAAGGCCAGCACACCATACGCCTTCTTAACCACCTCCTCTATCTGCGAGGCCGATTTAAGAGTCCTATGGACCCGGACCCCGAGGTCCTTCTGACCCTCTAAACTGCTAAGAGTTTGATATTATACTCCTTCATCCCATTTGACCTGCCAAAATGGACCACGACACATTTATCCGGGTTGAAGTCCATCTGCCCCTTCTCCGCCCAGTCTTGCATCCTATCTATGTCACGCTGCAGCTTCTGACATCCCTCCAAACTATCCACAACACCACCAACCTTCGTGTCATCGGCAAACTTACCAACCCATCCCTCCACTTCCTCATCCAGGTCATTTATGAATATGACAACAGCAAGGGTCCTAGAACAGTGTGGTGAACCATTGTTGGTTACCACCAGGAGTGCTGAGCCATGGTTTGGCCAGTACTATGAGTCTGTAGATATGTTACTGTTGGGGTTAGGGTTGGGCTGTTCTACCTGTTAATATAGTCCAATGGTACATCCAAGTTGGCTCCGCCTTCCGGGAGAGGTATAAAGGTCACTGCTCTGCCTGGTGACCCTTTAGTCTGGGATTGTATATTGTATATAGTAGCTCCGTTATTGTTGGCAATAAAAGCCTTTATTTCCCGGGTACATCCAACCTCTTGTGTGATTTATCGCGCATCAATTTTATTGCCAACAAAAATGTTTTTTTTGACAAAAAAAAACAAAAGAAAACCATGGAGCAAATGCTGAAACCCAAGCGGCTTACGTTGGATCTACGTGCGGCGGGAGCATCGAACACTTTTGAACATTGGTTGAAGTGTTTCCAAGATTACCTCGACGCCTCCACAGCGGTTCAAAACGACGCCGACAGACTGCGGGTCCTCCATGCGAGGGTAAGCGACGCTGTATACTTAGCGATCCGTGAGGCCCCAGACTACAAAGGGGCCATCGAGCTTCTCAAAAAGCGATACAACAAACCGCCGAATGAGATCCATGCTCGACACCTTCTAGCCACTCGACGGCGGCAGCCCGGCGAAACGATGGAACAGTACCTGTGTGAACTTCAGCAGCTAGCCAGAGCCTGCGACTGCAAGCCAGTGTCGACGGCCCAGTATATGAGCGACCTAGTTCGAGATGCGTTCGTGGCGCGAATCGGCTCGTCGTACATTCGCCTTCGGCTGCTGGAGCAAGGTAACCTCGACCTCACTAAAACCGTAGAATTAGCTGACGCTCTAGAAACGGCCTCCAAAAGTCTGGAGATGTACCCCGACGACCGCGTGGGGACATTGTGGCAGGTGCAACCGCAGACTCCACTTTATTCAGCGGTTTCGAAAAACTGCGTGATTGCGTTTCCAGCCTCGGACCTGACGACAGCAGCAGCTCCAGGTGGCCCGCGGTGTTACTTCTGTGGGGGGGTGAAACACACTCGGCAGCGATGTCCAGCTAAAGCGGTATTGTGCTCCGCCTGTGGCAAGAAGGGGCATTATTCCAAAGTCTGCCGGACCGAACCACCCTCCAAACATAGCAGTGCAGCGTGTGATTCCCCGGAGCCGGCCTCCTTGTCTTCTGCGTCTTCAAGGTCTTCCACCATGTGCGATTCCAGAGCGTCGCCATTCCTAACGACGGAGTCACAAGACACGTGCGACCTGCAGGGGCCACCGTTTTTGGCGCCATCGACCACGTGCGACCTATGGGGGCAGCCATTTTGGTCGGCACCGACCGCAAATGACCAGCAGGGGCTGTCATCAACCATCTCAGCTGCCTGCAGTTGCACCCACGATCCAACGGTGGTGTCAATCATCCTGGACCAGGCCAAGCCTCACAGACTCGACAAGTCCATGATGGACATACAGGTAAACGGACGCCAGATTTATTGTTTGTTTGACAGCGGGAGCACGGAGAGCTTCACTCACCCTGACACCGTGAAGCGGTGCGGTCTCCAGATTCGGACTGTCAAGCAGACAATTTCGATAGCGTCAAGGTCCCGGTCTGTCACCGTGCTAGGGAGCTGCGTGGTCAACCTGACGGTGCAGGGCACGGTTTACGAGAAGTTCAGGCTCCTTGTGTTACCGCACCTTTGCGCGCCGATACTCCTAGGACTAGATTTTATGGTCCACCTGAAGAGTGTAACCCTGCAGTACGATGGGCCACTCCCTCCGCTTTCAGTGGGAGCACTGCAGCCTCTAAATTGCCCAACACGCTCCACATGTAGTCTCTCGACGCTCAGGATTACCCCACCCTCCCTATTCCAGAATCTTGTGCCAGGCTGCAAGCCCATCGCAACAAAGAGCAGGCGTTACAGCGCTGAGGATCGGATCTTCATTCGATCTGAAGTTCAGCGGCTCCTCAAGGAAGGGATCATCCAACCTAGTGCTAGTCCATGGGGAGCGCAAGTCGTGGTGGTTAAGAATGGGAACAAACCCCGGATGGTCATAGACTATAGTCAGACCATTAACAGATACATGCAGCTGGATGCGTATCCCCTCCCGCGCATATCTGACATGGTCAATCAGATTGCACAGTACCGGGTGTTCTCCACCATTGACTTGAAGTCTGCTTACCACCAGCTCCCCATTCGCCCAGAGGACCGAAAATACACGGCCTTTGAGGCGGATGGTCGTCTGTAGCACTTTTTAAGGGTTTCCTTTGGTGTCACGAATGGGGTCTCGGTCTTCCAGCGTGCTATGGACCGAATGGTGGACCAGAACAGGCTGCGGGCTACCTTCCCGTACCTGGATAACGTCACCATCTGCGGCCATGACCAGCAGGACCACGATGCCAACCTTCTTAGATTCTTACGCACTGCATCTCGCCTGAATCTGACCTACAACAGGGAGAAGTGTGTATTTCGCAAGCGCCGCCTAGCTACCTCGGATACGTGGTGGAAAACGGGGACCTTGGCCCTGATCCAGACCGTATGCATCCCCTGTCGAACTCCCCCTGCCCACTAGCATCAAAGCACTGAGAAGATGCTATGCACAGTGGGTTCCCAATTACGCAGACAAAGCCCGTCCGCTCATCAAGTCTACCTCCTTTCCCCTAACAACAGAGGCTCGCTTAGCCTTTGCAGGGATAAAAGCCGACATCGCGAAAGCCACGATGCACGCTATTGATGAGTCCATTCCCTTCCAGGTGGAGAGTGATGCATCTGATTTCACCCTGGCCGCCAAACTTAACCAGGCGGGCAGGCCCGTCGCCTTTTTCTCTCGCACCCTCCAAGGCCCTGAAATTCGGCATTCTGCGGTGGAAAAAGAGGCCCAGCCCATTGTGGAGGCCATTCGGCATTGGCGCCATTACTTGGCGGGAAAACGGTTCACTCTGCTCACGGACCAGCGGTCCGTGGCGTTCATGTTCAACAACACGTTACGGGGTAAGATCAAGAATGATAAAATCTTGAGGTGGAGAATCGAACTCTCCACCTACAATTATGATATCATGTACCATCCAGGGAAGCTCAACGAGCCCTCGGACGCCCTGTCGCGTGGAACATGCGCTAGTGTGCAGGAGAATCGATTACAGGCTCTCCACAATGACCTCTGCCATCCGGGGGTCACTCGGCTCTTCCACTTAATAAAGGCCCGGAATTTACCCTACTCGGTGGAGGATGTCAGGTCCATAACCAGAAGCTGCCAGGTATGCGCGGAATGCAAACCGCACTTCTACTGACCTGACAGGGCACACCTCATTAAGGCCACTCGTCCTTTCGAAAGACTGAGTGTGGACTTCAAGGGCCCCCTTCCTTCGGCAGATCGGAATGTGTACTTCCTCAATGTGATTGACAAGTCCTCACGATTCCCTTTTGTCATTCCCTGTTCTGATATGACCACTGCCACGGTTGTCAAAGCATTACAGGATCTTTTCACCCTGTTCGGTTACCCCTGTTATATCCACAGTGATAGGGGCTCGTCGTTCATGAGCGACGACTTGAGGCAATACCTGCTCTCACATGGGATTGCCTCTAGTAGAACCACGAGCTACAACCCAAGGGGTAACGGACAGGTTGAACGAGAGAATGCTACAGTCTGGAAGGCTGTCTTACTGGCGTTGAGGTCTAAAGGTCTTCCAGTCCCCGTTGGCAAGAGGTACTCCCTGATGCGCTCCATTCCATCCGCTCACTCCTGTGTACGGCAACCAACGCTACTCCTCATGAGAGAATGTTTTAATTCCCTAGGAAGTCTTCCTCTGGGACCTCATTACCGTCTTGGTTGACGTACTCAGGACCTCTCCTCCTGGGACGGCATGTTAGGACCCGCAAGTCCAACCCTTTGGTTGAACAGGTCCATCTCCTCCACGCCCTCCTCCATGCCTATGTGGCATATCCTGACGGGCGAGAGGACACGGTCGCGATTCGAGATCTGGCGCCGGCAGGGGGCTTGGAAACCCCTGTCGCTCCCACACCCCCAGTTAGGGACCCCCTGACCATTATCTCTTCTCCTGACACGGTGCAGGCAGTATCGGGACCACCACTTAACCCTCTTACTCCCGTGTACAGCTTGCCTGAGTCCAGGAGATTGTCGCCACCTCAAGGCGTGCTCGAGTCCAGCGGATTGTCACCACCTCGTGGTCGACCGGCCCGTGAGGAACTGGAGGAGTCACTGGACACTGCCTTGGAGAGAAGGTCACCGCGATTGCCTGAACTGGCGTCATCGCCAGTGTTGAGGAGGTCGCAGCGACGGTGCGGTCCCCCAAACCATTTGAACTTATACACAGATGAACAGTTGTTCTGTTTTTTTTGTGCTCTGCTGGCCTTTGTTTTAAAAGGAGGGGTGAATGTGGTGAACCATTGTTAGTTACCACCAGGAGTGCTGAGCCATGGTTTGGCCAGCACTATGAGTCTGTAGATGTGTTACTGTTGGGGTTAGGGTTGAGCTGTTCTACCTATTAATATAGTCCTATGGTACACTCCAGTTGGCTCCGCCTTCCGGGAGAGGTATAAAGTTCACTGCTCTGCCTGGTGACCCTTTAGTCTGGGATTGTATATTGTATATAGTAGCTCCGTTATTGTTGGCAATAAAAGCCTTTATTTCCCGGGTACATCCAGCCTCCCGTGTGATTTATCGCGCATCAAACAGATCCCTGGGGCACTCCACTGGTGACCGACCTCCATTCAGAAAAAGACCCATCTACAACCACTCTCTGCCTTTTGCAGGCAAGCCAGTTCTGGATCCACAAGGCAACAGCCCCTTGGATCCCATGCCCTCTCACTTTCTCGAGAAGTCTTGCATGGGGGACCTTATCGAACGCCTTGCTGAAGTCCATGTAAACCACATCTACCGCTTTTCCTTCGTCAATGTGTTTAGTCACATTTTCAAATAACTCCACCAGGCTCGTAAGGCACGATTTGCCTTTGACAAAGCCGTGTTGACGACTTGTGAGCATACTAAACTTCTCTAAATGTTCATAAATCCTGTCCCTCAGGATCTTTTCCATCAACTTACCAACCACTGAGGTTAGACTCACTGGTCGGTAATTTCCTGGGCTATCACTATTCCCTTTCTTGAATATAGGAACCACATCCGCAATCCTCCAATCCTCCGGAACCTCTCCCGTCTCCATCGACGAAGCAAAGATCATCACCAGAGGCTCTGCAATCTCTTCCCTCGCCTCCCACAGTAACCTGAGGTACATCCCATCCGGACCCGGTGACTTATCTAGCTTGATGCGATTCAAAATTTCCAACACATCCTCTTTCTTAATATGCACATACTCAATCTTTTCAGTCCGCCTCAATCCTGTAGTACAACCACCCAGGTCTTTTTCCACCGTGAATACTGAGGTAAAATATTCATTAAGCTATTTCTTCCGGTTCTGTACAGACTTTCTCACCTTCACATTTTATAGGTCCTATTCCTTCACATCTCATCCTTTTACTCTTTCACATATTTATAGAATGCCTTAGGGTTCTTCTGAATCTTACCTGCCAAGGCCTTCTCGTGACCCCTTCTGGCTCTCCTAATTTCTTTCTTAAGTCCCTTCCTACAAGCCATATACTCATCTAGATCCCTATCATCGCCCAGCTCTCTGAACCTTTTGTACGCTTTCCTTGTCTTTTTGACGAGGTTCAGCGCAGCTTTCGTGCACCACGGTTCCCGTAACCTACCAAAACCTCCCTGTCTCATCGGAACTTTGTCATGCAGAACTCCAGACAAACATTCCTTGAAGATCTGCCACCTTACTTCTGTACTTTTCCTCGAGAATGCCTCCTTCCAATTTGCGCCTCTAATCTCCTGCCTGATGGCTGCATATTTCTCCTTACTCCAAATGAACACTTTCCTAGCTTGCCTGATCCTATTTCTCCCCAATGCTAGCGTAAAGGAGATAGAGTTATGATCACTATCCCCAAGATGCTCCTCCACTGAGAGATCCGACACCTGTCCAGGCTCATTAGCCAGTACCAGATCGAGTACAGCCTCTCCTCTTGTAGGCTTATCCACATGCTGTGTCAGGAAACCCTCCTGAACATACCTAACAAACTCCTCGCCATCCAAACCTCTTACCCTAGGGATATTCTAATCGATGTTTGGGAAATTAAAGTCTCCCGTCACGATAACCCTGTTATTAATTCATCTCTCCAGGATCTGTTTCCCTATCTGCTCCTCAACATCCCTGTTACTATTGGGCGGCCTGGAGAAAACACCCAGCAAAGTTATCGATCCCTTTCCGCTCTGAACTTCCACCCACAGAGACTCCGTAGACAATCCCTCCACGGCTTCAACCTTCTCTACAGCTGTGACACTATCCCTGATCAGCAGTGCCACTCCCCCCCCCCCCCCCCCGCCTCTTTTGCCTCCCTTTCTGTCCTTTCTGAAACATCTGAAACCCGGCACCTGAAATATCCAGTCCTGTCTCTGTCCCCAAGTCTCCGTAATGGCCACCACGTCACACTTCCAAGCATCGATCCACACTCAAAGCTCATCCACTTTATTCACTACACTCCTGGCGCTAAAATAGACACATCTCAAACCGTTGGTCTGAGCTCTCCCCTTCTCCATCACCCGTCTATTCTCCCTCTTACACTGTGTACAATCCTTCTCTATTTGCGGGCTAACCTCCTCACTCTCAGTCACCTCATCACGATTCCCTCCCCCCAACCTTTCTAGTTTAAAGTCTCCCCAGTAGCCTTAGCCAAACTTCCTGCCAGGATATTGGTCCCCCTGGGATTCAAGTGCCACCCGTCTTTTTTGTACAGGTCACACCTGCCCCTAAAGAAGTCCCAATGATCCAGGAACCTGAATCCCTGCCCCCCGGCTCCAGTCCCTCAGCCACGCATTCATCCTCCACCTCACTCCATTCCTGCTCTCACTTTCCCGTGGCACAGGCAGTAATCCTGAGATTACTACCTTTGCGTTCCTCCTTCTCAACTGTCGACCTAACTCCCTATATTCTCTTTTCATGACCCCTTCCCTCTTCCTACCTATGCCAGCGGTACCAATATGTACCACGACCTCGGGCTCCTCTCCCTCCCACCTCAGGATATCTGGGACGCGATCAGAGAGATCCTGGATCCCGGCACCAGGGAGGCAGACCACCATCCGAGACTCCCGTCTGCCTCCGCAAAAACGCCTGTCCGACCCCCTTCATGTTGAGTCCCTGGTTAATACTGCCTTCCTCCTCCTTGCCTTAGCCCTCTGAGTTACAGGGCCAGACTCTGCTCCAGAGACACGGCCACTGCTGCTTCCCCCAGGTGGGCTGTCCCCCCCAGCAGTACTCAGACAGGAGTACTTATTGTGAAGGGGCACATCCACCGGGGTGCTCTCTATCACCCGAGCATTCCCCTTCCTGGACGTTACCCACTTGTCTGCCTCCCATGGCCCTGGTGTGACCACCTGCTGATAGCTCCTGTCTATCACCTCCTCATTTTCCCTAACCAGACGAAGATCCTCGAGCTGCAGTTCTAGTTCTCTAACATGGTCCCTTAGGAACCGCAGCTCGACACACCCATCACAGATATGGACGCGCGGGAGGCTAGGAGCCTCCAGGACCTCCCACATTCTACATTGGGAACAACAGACTGGTCTCACACTCATAATTTCTCTTCTTATTTCAAGGAACACAGAGAAACGTACTTAAAGTTTAAACTTACCCCGCCTCGCCCTTTCCGCCTAAGCCCTAAGAGCCAAAGCCCTTCAGCTCTCACTCTGTTCCCTTCTCACACCCACTGCCCGCTCTCAACGCTGCCCGCTGGATACTGCGGCCTGCTTTTTAAACCTCCCGTGCGCTAAAAGAAAATTCAAAAACCCTTCCCACAACACCCCACACGCGGCCTACTTCCGGTCTAGACTTTAAAAGTTTATAAATAAATAAATAAACCAAGCCCAGATGGAAAGGCTATGAGGACGAGTAGACTAGACATATTTACTTGTGCAACTGTTGGGGAAATTCAGCCTCTTTCCTGCTTTTTTGTGGAATTGTCGAGTGCAATTGATTTTGGTTGAGGAAGTCAGCCCACGTTCTATTTCTAATCTTAACTATGTGATCTTGTGTTAAATCCAGCCAATTTGTTCAACCTTAAACATTGGCCATTGAATGGGACTAAATTAGTCAAAGTCAACTTGAATGCCTGACGAGTAACCTAAGGTAAGACCTTTGTCTTCCCAATATTGCTACCTTCTTCTGTCGGGAAAAGAATACAAATGTCTGAGATCATGTACAATCGACTCAAGATCAGCCTCTTCCCTCCTGCCATCAGAGTTTTGAATGGACCTACCTTATATTAAGATGATCATTCTCTACCCTGTAGCTATGGCTGTAACACTACATTCTGCACCTTCTCCTTTCGATCTGCCCTATGTACTCTATGAATGGTATGATTTGTCTCTATTGCACACAAGAAGCAATACTTTTCATGCTATAATAATACATGTGACAATAATGAAACAAATCAAAATTTTAACAGCCAGGATCAATCCAGTCCAATGGATATTATCACTCATATAGAGACTTATCAAATCACGATTGGAACAAAGGATGAAAGAAAAATGGTAAAAATACCATAATATAGGAAGCAATGGTTTCTAGAGTTAATAACTGGTTATAGAGTCATGCCAAGAATAACAACACTAACAGTGGGAGAGCAAGTGACTAAAACTGTCATGCAGTTTTGCATGGTTTACAGAATTAATAATTCAATAGAGACTTACCAGGGACACCAATAATGGCAAGGATCGGATAGTAAATACAGTGAAAAATCTTCAGTCCAAAATGTATCTTATTTTCTAATGTGAATACATTAAAATATGTGGAGAAATATTCAATCTCCCAGTAGAAACTCCTGCTTTCTGTTTCAACATTTGAAGCGATTGTTCTTTTATTTTGAGCCATGGTTGTAAAATTCCAACATGTCCTCGTTCACTCTCTTTGGCTTCTGAATCCTTTTTGTAATCAATGTGATGTTTTCTCTAACATTGTGGAATTGCACATAGGACGTGTGCCTTATTATAGAATGGAGAAAACCTCAAGTGACACAATTAGACTGCTTGGGAAATTACATCAATTACTATCATTACACAACAGATTCAGTTAACCCCATTCTATGCAACACCTCCTGTACCCAAAACCTCAAAAAAACCCAGAACAAATATATGAGTTGTTTCGAAAAATATAGACTAACAATTGAGAATCCACTCAGGTTTGTTAAAGTGCCACCATGTCTGGCACATTGGACATTTTGATGAAGTAACTGAGAAGTTTGATGAGCTGGTGTCCTTGATGCTATGTTTTGTAAATAGACTTTCAAAAGACATTTGATGAAGTTCCATTCATAGACTCTTTAGGAAAACTGAACGCCCTGTAGGGGGTGTGTGAGTCTGAACGTAAGGTTCAGCAAGGGACAGAATGTAGAGAATAATGGTGAATGATTTTATCTTCGTTCAGAATCTGGACAGGGGCAGTGTCACTCCAGGCAAGGCTGACAGCTCTTTTTCTTTGATAATTGATGTGGTCTTAAACATTGAAGTAATCAGATCAACGTTTGTAGAGGACATGAAACCCAAAGAAGAAATAAAGATTAAGAAGGATAATCACAGACTTCAGAAGGCCAGAGAGAGGTGCAACAAGCACACATGTCGCAGCTGAAATTGAATGCAGATTACTGTGAAGTAATAAATTTGGGTGGAAGAATGAGGAGAAGAGATGAATCATTCCTTTTTAATGGAATGCATGAAATGAAGGGGAGTAGGTAAACCAGTCTTTGAATGTCATTGGGATAATTGTTAACTGATTGCTGGATATTCTGCTTTAAAAATAGGGGAAAGAGCATTTCCATTTCATTCTTCTACAGAGCAATCCAAATCTGCGATGGCTACCACTGAGAGCGGAAGGGACAGAAGAGATAAAAAAACGCACCATACGGAACTTCCGCTCCAGGGTACACACCATTCTGACTGGGACAATATTGCTGTTCCTTCACTGCCACTCGTTCAATGCCCCTCCATGTGAGCACTGCGGGTGTAATGACATTACAGGATGTTAGTACAGCTGTTCAAGAAGGCAGTTGACTTACAATTTCTAAAGGGCAATTAGGAATGAGGAATACAAATGTTGATGCAGTTAGCGGAGCCAACATCCCGTTAAATATTTGAAATATAGGTGAGTGTTAACCAAAGTAACCAAATGTAACACAATTGGCAAACCAGCCAGAGGGAGACGATCTGATATCATATGGATTTCCTTGCCTGAAGATGTTATGAATACTTGCAAATTTCAAAAGGAAACTTGATAAACTGTGGAAGGCGGAGGGAGAGATAGGCTGCAGGGAAAGGTCATTGGAGTGAAAATCACACATAACTCTTTAAAAAGCTGACACATGTTTGAAGAAGTGGCCAATTTACGTCTATGTCTCATATTGTGTAGACCAATATTTCTTTAGAACTGCAGGAAGTGGAAATTAGAAATGAAGCGAAACCCAGAGATCCTCCTATCACAACTTATTGCTGAGTTTTTACTGGAGCACCTGTTAATGACAACTGTGATTGAATTCCCACCTAGAAGACCAGTATGATTGACAGTTAGAAATTCAGGAGGTTGAGGAGCCAATTCAAATTTTGATTTCTAAGAGTGGCAAAGTCTCAAACCCCCAGCTTGGAGTGGAGGACCTCTTTATTACAGTGGTGGTGTTCGTGAGGGGTATGGGGAGTGTGTGAAGATTGAAGACTTGTGGGGAGAGGTGAGATGTTATCAAGATCATAAGAACATAAGAACTAGGAGCAGGAGTAGGCCATCTAGCCCCTCGAGCCTGCTCTGCCATTCAATAAGATCATGGTTGATCTTTTCGTGGACTCAGATCCACTTACCCACCTGCTCACCATAACCCTTAATTCCTTTACTGTTCAAAAATGTATCTATCCTTGCCTTAAAAACATTCAATGAGCTAGCCTCAACTGCTTCACTGGGCAGGGAATTCCACAGATTCACACAGATTGTGTGAAGAAATTCCTCCTCAACTCAGGCCTAAATCTGCTTCCCCTTATTTTGAGGCTATGCCCCCTAGTTCTAGTTTCACCCGCCAGTGGAAACAACTTCCCTGCTTCTATCTTATCTATTCCCTTCACAATCTTATATGTTTCGATAAGATCTTCCCTCATTCTTCTGAATTCCAATGAGTATAGCCCTAGTCTACTCAATCTCTCCTCATAAGCCAATCCTCTCAACTCCGGAATCAACCTAGTGAATCTCCTCTGCACCCCCTCCAGTGCCAGTATATCCTTTCTCAAGTAAGGAGACAATACTCCAGGTGTGGCCTCACCAGCACCTTATACAGCTGCAACATAACCTCACTGTTTTTAAACTCCATCCCTTTAGCAATAAAGGACAAAATTCCATTTGCCTTCTTAATTACCTGCTGCACCTGCAAACCAACTCCTTGAGATTCCTGCACAATGACACCCAGGTCCCTCTGCATAGCAGCATGCTGCAATTTTTTATTTAAATAATAGTCCATTTTGCTGATATTCCTACCAAAATGGATGACCTCACATTTAACAACATTGTACTCCATCTGCCAGACCCTCACCCACTCTCTTAGACTATCTATATCAAGTGGGGAATGGTAGAGACTAATGCCTGGTAATAAAAGTGGAATTCATGGAACTGGTTGGAGATTGTACCTGCGAGACATAGAAAGTGCTGTCATGGAGGGTCCACAGAAGGATCCTGGAACCAGGAGATAATTGTGAAGTAACAATTACTCTCAATCCACTGATTCCTAGACATAAGGAAGCTGATGGAACCCCTTGCACTCAAAAACCCCCAGCCAGGGGAAGTGAAGTCTCAATCGTTACATGCCAATGATTCTGCAAGGCTTACTGTCATGCTTAGCATTGCAAAAATCACAGCTGGCGATGATTAGTTGCCCATCCAACATCCACCTTCATCAGTATAAACCAGAGCAGGGTGATAGGTAGTAGATTTCTCAAATTTCAGAGTTTAACCATTCATCAGCTCATTCCTCCCAATCTCCCCCCACCCCAAGTAGCCGCCCCTCTCATCTGATGTAAACACTTTGGGGTTGCATTTTCCGGGAACAGGGAGCATGTGCGTATTTCTCGCCTTCGCTCTCCCATTGCCCGCACTCCCTGCCCTGGAGAAATGTTGGAAACCAACTAGCCCCTGTGAAAGAAGGCTGCCCCACAACATTAACACGCTGGGCAGCGTAAAGGGGTTAGAGGGGAATTTTTAAACCACCGTGACAGGAAGTCTTATTCTGGAGTTTTAAGGACTGTAAGCAGGCCGACAGATGGCCAATACAGAGAAGAATGTCTAAGGTCTTGGACAGGGAAGGATCGGAATTACGAGCAGAGTTGTTGGTGAAATGGCTTTGGAGTCTAGTTGGGAAGGGACAATGGGGTTATTGTCTTGTGCGGAGCTTCCAATGCACATGGGGCACCACCTCCTCTGCATAATGTCCGCCAATGGGGTGGCACGGTAGCACAGTGGTTAGCACTGCTGCTTCACAGCTCCAGGGTCCCGGGTTCGATTCCCGGCTCAGGTCACTGTCTGTGTGGAGTTTGCACATTCTCCTCGTGTCTGCGTGGGTTTCCTCCGGGTGCTCCGGTTTCCTCCCACAGTCCAAAGATGTGCGAGTTAGGTTAATTGGCCAGGTTAAAAAAATTGCCCCTTAGAGTCCTGGGATGTGTAGGTTAGAGGGATTAGTGGGTAAAAAATGTGGGGGTAGGGCCTGGGTGGGATTGTGGTCGGTGCAGACTCGATGGGCCGAATGGCCTCCTTCTGCACTGTAGGGTTTCTATGATTCTACTTCTTCACACTTTTGCACAAGTTTTGTTTAAAAAATTGAGCTGTCCCCATCCAATTATGCCTGAACCCATGAACATACAATGGTAAGGCAGCTTATTATCTGGGCCAATTGCCTTAGTAACAAATACAATTGATCCTTATTTACTTATTTAACAATACCCTGAACGTTGAGTTTTTAAGTACAGTTGCCAGAATATTGTTGGAATTCATAGTCTTTGCAGTCTCCAGTGCATTCACCCGTTTCTTGGTGAAACATGGAGTTAATTGAATCGGATGAAGATTGTTATCCTTGAAGCGGTGAACCTCTGGAGGAGGCCGAAATGAATAATCCACATCCCTTCAGAAAGAAGATTGTTGCAAGTTGTTCAACCCTATCATTTGCAATGATGCGATCGGCTCCCCGATCATTAAGGTTGGGACAAATTGTGGACCACACAACAGGATGGATGGCTTCCTTCATAAGAAACGAGGACTTTATGTCAAAAAGGGCAGTGTGGTGGTCACTTTGACTGATACTGTTAAGGACAGATGGATTTGCAGATTGATAACAATAAGGTCAAATACATTTCCCTACTGTTGATTCCCTGACTACCTACCTCAGGCAAAGTCCAGCAGCTATGCATTTAGGACTCTGACAGCACCACTTATAATTCTTCAGTGTTGAATAATTCTTCAATGCTGTATAATTCTGTGCTGTGTAGGTCTTAGTGCTGCAAATTTCTTCAGTGTCATATTATTCATCAGTGTTGTAAAATTCTTCAATTCTGTGCACTTCCTCAGTGTGCGTAACTCTTCAGTGTTGCATTATTCCTCAATGCTGTATAATTCTTCAGTGTGCATCATTCTTCATTGCTGTATAATTACCTGGTTCTGTATAATTCTTCAGTACTGACGAGTTCTTTAATGCTGTATAATTCTTCAGGGCTGTTCAATTCTTTAATGCTGTATACTTCTTCAATGCTTTATACGTATTAAATGCAGTACTTAGTTAATTCTGTAATTCTGAAATGTTATACAATGCTTTAAAGCTGTATAATTCCTTAGTGCGTATAATGCTTGGGTTTTGTGTTATTCAGGAATGTGATATTCAGTGCTACATAGTTCTTCAGTGTTGCAAAATTCTTCATTGTTATATTGTTCAATGTGGTATAATTACTCAGCAGTATATAATTCTTCAGCACTGTACAATTCGTTAGTACTGCGTAATTCTTCAGGCGGTTTAATTCTCTAGTGCTGTATAAGTTTTCAACGCTTTATAATTGTACAATGCTGTACAATTCTTCAATGCTGAATAATTATTTAATGCCATATAATTCTTCAATGCGATATAGTTCTTTAGTGCTGAATAATTATTCAGTGTGGATAATTCTTCAGTGGTTCCTCAGTGCTATATAATCCTTCAGTGTTGTATAATAATTCAGTTCTGCCAAATACTTCAGTGCTTTATAATTTTTCTGTGCTCTCAACTTGTAGCATTCTGTGAGGACAAGCCATCGAGTCCTTCTGCGGTATGGTCAATTAGGATGTACAATCAAATTTTTAAACAGATGCTAATAAATGACTTTTGAAGAAGAGCCACGTTGCACTAAAAGTTATTGTGCCAGACTTGATGACGTTTTGATGATGTTTCTCTTTGTAACTTTTTTTGCAGTCTGATGAAGGTGTGAATTGAAATGCAAACACAATTGGTAAGCCAAGTTGTACCGTCAATTTGTTTGACGGGGTATAACACTTCACTCTGATCACAGGTGTTCATTAAAGAAAGGGGAAAAAAGATTGATTTAATTCCTATGTTATTTTTATAACTTAAAGTATTGGCGCATGCAGGAGATTGGAAATACCAGCATGTGTTCCCTTTCCGAGTTCACCAGAATGCCTTCGTCATGAACTGGTGAGGTGACATATTCTAGGAACAGAGACAACCGGAGGTGCTGATGTTGAGAGCAGATGTGATTGTAACCCGACAGTACAGAAAGCACAGCAATATATTCTAAAAGTCAGGATGGCATGTGACTTGGAGGAAAACTTGCAGGTGGTGGTATCGCCATGCGTCTGCTGCCCCTGTACATTTAGGTAATAGCCGTCACTGTTTTGGAAGGTGTTGTGGAATGAGCCTTAATGAGTTGCTGCAGTGCATCTCGTGGATGGTTAACTTATGCACCGGTGAGTGAAGGGAGTGTCTGATTAAGGTGAAGGCTGATGTATCGATAATGTGGCTTCTTTGTCCCAGGTAGTGCAGGGAATTTTGAGTGCTTTGAAATTACATTCATCCATTCAAATGTGGAGAATTCGGATAGAATCCTGAATTGTGACTTCCAGATGGCGAAAATATATTTGAGAAGTGGCAGGTGATTTTTTTCACCATAAAGGCCCTTGTTTCTGTGACACTTTCACATCATACTATTTATCGAGCTCTGAGAATTAAATTTCCAGTGAATACTTTGCCAGTTACATCTCTGGTGTTGGTGATGGGGGTTTCAGCAATGGTATTAGCACTGACTGTAAAAGGCATATGGTTACAATCTGTTTGTTCGAAATTGTCATTGCCTGGCTCATTTACATCTCAATTTTCCTTGCTACTCATCCAGCCCCTGAAATGTGATGGGCGGAATTTTACGAGAAGAATTCTGAAGGGGCGATTTGATCCTATTGGCCCACCAATCGACGGGCGAGCGAGCTGGTAAAATTGTGCCAGAGCCGAGAAATCAGGTTCGCTGCAAAGAATTCTGCGTAACAGCTTCCTCTGCAGCTACAGGGGGGCTGGCAATTTAGCCTCCGCCCACCCCACCTGGTGGCCATAGAATCATAGAATCTGACAGTGCAGAAGGAGGCCATTCGGCCCATGGAGTCTGCACTGACCACAATCCCACACAGGCCCTATCTCCCTAACCTCATGCATTTACGCTCGCTGGTCCCCTGACACAAAGGTGCAATTTAGCATGCCCAAACCACCTATCCCGCATATTTTTGGACTGTGGGGGGAAAGGGGAGCACCCGGAGGAAACCCACCCAGATGCATTGAGAATGTGCAAACCCCACACAGACAGTAACCCAAGTCCTGAATCGATCCCGGGTCCCTGGAGCTGTGAGGCAGCAGTGCTAACCACTATGCCACCGTGCCACCCCAGTGGTCCGAAACAGTCTCGCTCATTTGTTTTGCTGTCCAAGTGCGTAAGTTTGCGATTTTTAACTCAGGCAAAAAACGGATCTGAGACTCCCATTTTCATATTGGCTTGGCACTTAAAATTCTGCCCCAAGTGTCCAGAAGGGGACCAAAGGGGTCCAAATCTATTTTTGGCCGAGCCTTTACTCCGAATCTTACGGACTTAGACAATGAAAAAATGGACTAGACCATTTCTAGCCACCAGAGCAGAGGGAGGGGCGGAATTCATCACCAAGCTTTCAGTTTAGATTGGAGCCACAAAATGCGCAGCGCAAAAAGGCATCAAAACTGCAGCTCTCCTGAAAGACACCTGCAGTGCAGACACAGCTGCCCCCTCCCCCCGACCGACATCCAGGATCCCCCTCACATTACCAAGCCCTTTACCCTTGCCCACTCCCTCGCACGCTCTCATTCCTCCCCTGCCTCCGACCGCTCAGTGACATGACCCTCACTCTCCCCTGCTTCCAAGCAACACAGTGTTCGATTCCCCCACCTCCCCCATCAGCTCACCTGTAACTGTTAACTTGAATTCCCCTCCATGACAACAATACAAACTGCACTTATCTCGCTTGAATGTTCTAACGGGTGTGTAACTCAGCCAAACTGCCTGCAGCTGATCCGTCCTAACAAGGGAGAGCTCCACAAAATCCCAAAGGATCGACAGACAGGCATGCAGTGAAGGAAGATGGCTAAAAGGAAGATTCCCTCCGTTTCTCGAAAGGAGAGATAGCCAGATTGATGGAGGCAAGAAGGGACACCCTATTCTCCCCGCCCCCAACCCCTGAGGGTCGCCACCCCAGGGGAAGAGAGGGCAAAGCAACTTGAGAGGCGGTGGCTGTGGCTGTCAGTGTGAGGGTACTGACATGGAGAACCAGAAACCAGCACTGGAAAAACTCAGGGACCTAATCTGGGCAACAAGAGTGAGTGTTAAACCTGACCTGGCAACTTGTTTGAATGTGACCTCCCCAGTTGCCCCCATCCCCAGAACATTGAATGTTTTCAGCCCCTGACCCACGAGCACCTTCCTTCGCCACCTCAAACAGCTCGCAACTCTTGCCATCTGAGGGCCACGCACTGTAAGCCTCTTGCCATCAAGATGGACACGGCACCTTCTGTCCTCACAAAAGAAGAGTGCCCATTACCTCTGGGAGAGGGCCAAGTCAGGGGGGGATGTGTCCAAAATCCAGGTCCTCACCCAACTAAAGGAAAGGGCACTGGAGCTCGCAGAAGAGGAGGGGCCTGCAACATCAGTGACAGCCAGTCGGGCTGGAGAACAGAAGTCAGCACCTGCCAATCCCCCAATGGTTGGAGATCTCTCAAGTAATTTGCATGTAAAGCAGATTCTGGTCACCCCTTGCACTCATACCTTGTTTAGTGTATTGCAGGAAAGGACCCTGATGCACTGGGCCCATCTGGCACCACTGTTGCTCTGCCCACCCTCCAAACGACAACACTGAAAACTCCTCGGAGGAAGGTGATGATAGGACCTCACATCAGCTTGCACCTTGCAGTTCACCATCACGTCAGTGGGTCAAGTTAGTGGCGAGGCATCTGTGTCGCTCTCTGGGGTGCACCATACATTTGCTAATGTACATCGGGGTGGAGGAGGCAATGCCCAAGACCTCTGGCATGTGAAGACCTGCTAGAAGCGAGGACTCAGCAGGCCCCATGTTGGGCCTCTGTGAGCAGTTTTCCCTCAGCTGCTAGAGATGCTGCAACAGAGCTAGGGAATGCAGGAGGGGATGATAGCAACACTGGTCCAGCTGTCAAGCTATTGGGAGGAATTCCCAAGCTTTGAGTTGCAGCAGCTATTGCTGGTCTTGCACAGTTCCCAGGCCAACACTGTAAGGGTGGCGTCTATGGTGGAAAGCCTGCGCCAGCAAATCATTACCATGTGTGGCAGAGCCCAAATGATGGCTGAGTCAGAGCAAGCCATGGCCCAGTAACAGAGGCCTCAGCTGAGTGACAGTAGGCTATTACTGAGTCACAACAGGCCATTGCTGAGTCACAACAGGCCACAGCTGAGGGCCTCAACAGGCTTATCAAGATTCCGTGGCTGAGAGGTTTTACAGCTTGTAGGAGATCGAGCAGGACAGTGCCGAGACACAGCAGGCTATTGCAGTGGTGTTTGAGAACATGGCCCACTCAGAGGGTCATGGTTGCATGGCCCAGTCACAGAGGGAACTTGCTTCTGCTATTGACAGCTGGGCCAAACTCAGAGGGTCATTGCCAAGGGCTCGCAAAACATGGCAAGATTGCAAGTGGCCCTCCAGGACTGGCAGGTCCAGGTGACCCCAAAACTTCTGGAGCTCATTGTTGGAGCACCATTGTCTCATGGAGTGACCCAGGGGCCCACAAGGGAGGAGTAAGGGCTGGAGCCTATGCCGAGGCCTTCCACCTAGGAGACTGCAACTGTGGCTACACATTCTGACCGCTTTCCCTTCCGATACCAGCGCATCTCAGGGGCAGCGGGATAAACAGTGCGGCATGGTACGTCTGTGACAACTGGAAGCCGGCTGGGGCCCTCAAGGTCCAGGCACTCCAGAGGACGATTGCCAAGGGCATCACAGACGTGGTAAGCAGCTGTCTGTCTCCACCTCCAATGTATATCCTGGGACGACACTGAGAGGCAGTGCTAGGCCATGTAGAATGAAGACGTAGCATCACCAACATGGCACGGGTGAAGGATGCTGATGCCAGTTCGATTGAGGAATTAGGGACTGTAAAGTTTCACTTGCACTTGTGGTTATATATGAGAACTGAGTTTGATGGCACAATTATTGCTACCAATAAATATTCCCGCACCCCACAGATATGACAAAATTGTCTCTGATTCGCGTCCAACAGGGATGTCCATAGCACGACCTTCGGCAAAGGAACCCTGCCCATTGATGTCCATGGAGGAGGGCCCTCAGTGCACTGCTGCTGTAAAAGTCACGACGTTCAGACGTTCAAATCATTCACACGCTGCAGTGGATGTCGTGAAGGTGTGAGGGTGGGGAGGGGGGAATGGGGAGGATGGGGGGGAAAGGGGGGGCGGTGGGGGGGGGATGGGGGTGTGGGGGGGAATGGGGGGGGTGGTGGGGGGGAATGGGGGGGTGGGGGGGTGGGGGGGAATTGGGTGGGGGTGGAGGGTGGGGGGGGTGGTGGGTGTGGGTGGGGGTGGGGGGTGGTGGGGTGGGGGTGGGGGGGTGGGTGGGGAGCGTGGTGGAGGGGTGCGGGGGGTGGGAGCGGGGTGGGAGGGGGGGGTGGGGGGTGGGAGGGGGGAGTGAGGGGCGGGGAGCGGTGGGTGGGTTAGGGTGGCGGGGTGGGGGGGTGGGAAGGAGCGGGTGGGGGGGTGGGGTGGGTGGGGGGGCGGGGTGGGGTGGCTGTGGTGAGTTGGGGTGGCGGGGGGTTGTGGGGGCGGGTGGGGGGGGTGGGCGGGGGGGCCAGGGGGGGGGTGGGGGGGGTGGTGGGATGGGTGTGGGGGATGGGAGGGGGAGGTGGGAGGGGGGGTGGGGAGAATGGGGAGGGGGGAATGGGAGGGGCGGGTGGGAGGGGATAGGAGGGGGGGTGGGAGGGGGGATGCGGGGGGGGTGGGGAGGGTGAGGGGATGGGAGGGGGAATGGGAGGGGGGATGGGAGGGGGGTGGGAGGGGGGCTCGGGGGGGTGGGGTGGGTGGGGGAGAAGGCAGGGGGATTGGGGGGGTGGGGGGGTTGGTGGGGGGGGAGATGGTAGGGGGGTGGGGAGGTGGGGGTGGGGTGGATGGGAAGGGGGGTGGGGTGGGTGGGGGGGTGGGGTGGGGTGGGGGGGAATGGGGGGCGGGGTGGGGGGATGGGGGGGCGGGGTGGGGGGATGGGGGCGGGATGGGGGGACGATGGTGGCGGCATGGGGCGGGGTGGGGGAGGTGGGGGGGGGTGGGGGGGTGGATGGGTGGGGTGGGGGGGAATGGGGGGGAGGTGGGGGGAATGGGGGTGTGGGGGGGTGTGAGCGGTGGTGGGGTGGGGTTGTTGGTTGGGGGGTGGGGGGTGGGGGGGGGGTGGTGGTCGGGGTGGGGTGGGTGGGGGGGGTGGGGTGGGGTGGGGTGGGATGGGGTGGGATGGGTGGGGGGCAGGGTGGGGGGGCGGGGGGGGTTGGGGGTAGGGGCGGGGTTGTGTGGGTTGCTGGGGATGGGGGGTGAGGGGTGGGGGTGGGGGGGGTGGGGGTGGGGGAGAATGGAGGGGTGGGGGGTTGTGGGAGGGGGTGGTGGTGGGGGGGGATTGGGGGGGGTGGGGGAGGGTGGGGAGGGGGGGGTGGGGGGTGATGTGGGCGGTTGGGGGGGAATGGGGGGTGGGGCGTGGGGGGTGATGGGTGGGGGGTGATGGGTGGGGTGGGGGGAATGGGGGGGAGGTGGGGGGGGAATGGGAAGGAGGTGGGGTGAATGGGGGGGTGGGGGGGTGTGAGAGGGGGTGTGGTGGGTGGTTGGGGGGTTGGGGTAGGGGTGGGGTGGGGGTGGGGGGTGGTGGTCGGGGTGGGGTGGGTGGGAGGCGGTTGGGATCGGTGGGGGGCAGGGTGGGGGGGTGCGGGGGGGTTGGGGGGTGGGGGCGGGGTTGTGTGGGTGGCTGGGGATGGGGGGTGGGGGTTGGGGTGGGGGGCGGGGTGGGATGGGTGGGAGGCAGGGTGGGGGGGTGCGCGGGGGTTGGAGGGGTTGTTGGGGGGTGTGTTGGGGGGAGGTGGGGGGTGTGGTGGAGGGGTGTGGGGGTGGGGGGAGGGTGGGGGCTTGGGGGGTGGGGTGGGGGGGGAGGTGGGGGGTGTGGTGGAGGGTGTTGGGGTGGGGGGAGGGTGGGGGGCTTGGGGGGGTGGGGGGTGGGTGGGGGGGGCTGGGGTGGGTGTGGGGGGTGGGGGGGGAGGTGGTCGAGCTGGGTGGGGCGGGTGGGGAGCGGAGTGGGGTAGGTGTGGGTGGTGTGGGGCGGGTGGGGTGAGGTGTGGGTAGGGGGATGGGGTTTGGGGTGGTGGGGGGGTGGGGGGTGGTGTGGTGGTGGGGGGTGTGGGGGTTGGGGTGGTGGGGGGTGGGAGGAGGGTGTGGCGGGGTGGGTGGGGGGAGGTGGGGTGGGGGAGATGGGGTTGGGTGGGGTGGGGTGTGGGGGGGATGGGGGGGTGGGGCGTTGGGGACGGATGGTAGTGGGGTGGGGGGAGGCTGGTGGGGTGGGGGTGGGGTCGGTGGGGGGTTGGGTTTGGGGGGAGGGTGGTTGGGGGTGGGGTGGGGCTGGGGGTGGGGTGGGAGGGAGTGGGGGGGGTGGTGGAGGGGTGGGGGGTGGGGGGGGTGAGGTGAGATGGGGGAGGGGGGGTGGGGTGGAGTGGGGGGGTGGGGTGGAGTGGGGGGGTGGGGGGGTGTGGGGGGTGTGTGTGGGGATTGGTGGGTGGGGGGGTTGGGGTGGGTGGGGGGTGGGCGGTGGGGGGATGGGGGGTGTTGGGGGGTGTTGGGGAGTGGGGGCAGTGGGGTGCGGTGGGTGGGGTGGGAGGGGGGGATGGTGGGGCGTGGGAGGGGGATGTGGGGGGGGGTGGTTGGGTGGGATGGGGGGGTTGGGGAGGGGTGGGGGGTGTGGTGGGGTGGGGGTGTGTGGGGTGGGGGGTATGGGGGGTGTGGGGTGGGGTGCGGGTGTGTGGGGGGGTGGGTGGAGTGGTTGGAGTGGCGGGGGTGGGGTGGGGGGGAGGGTAGTGGGGTGGGGGTGGGGGGCTGGGAATGGGGGGGAGGTGGGGGGATTGGGGGGGTGGGGGGCTGTGAGGGGGTGGTGGTTGGTGGGTGGGGAGGTGGGGGGTGATGGGTGGAGGTGAGTGGGTGGGTGGGGGAATGGTGGGAGGTGGGGGGGAATGGGCGGGAGGTGGGGGTGAATGGGGGGTGGGGGGATGTGAGAGGGGGTGGGGTGGGGGTGGGTGAGGGGTGTAGGGGTGGGGTGGGTGGTGGTCGGGGTGGGTGGCGGGGTGGGATGGGTGGGGGGCAGGGTGGGGGGGATGCGGGGGGGTTGGGGGGTGGGGGCCGGGGTTGTGTGGTGGCTGGGGATGGGGGAGTGGGGGGTGGGGGTGGGAGTGGGGGGCGGGGTGGGATGGGTGGGAGGCAGTGTGGGGGTGGTGCGGGGGGTTGGGGGTGGGGGGCAGGGTTGTGTGGGTGGCTGGTGATGGGGGGCTGGGGGTGGGGGGGAATGGGGGGGTGGGGGGGTTGTGGGAGGGGGGGTTGGTGGGGGGAATGGGGGGTGGGGGGGCAGGAGGGGGTTGGGGGTGATGGGGCGTTTGGTGGGGGGGTGGGGTGGGGGGTGGGTAGGGTGGGTTGGGGGGGTGGGTGGGGGGGATGGGGTGGGGTGGGGGTGTGTTCGGTGGGTTGGGGGAGGTGGGGGGGGTGGGGTGGGGGGCAGGGTGGGGGTGGTGCAGGGGGGTTGGGGGGTGGGGGCCGGGGTTGTGTGGGTGGCTGGGGATGGGGAGGTGGGGGGTGGGGGGTGGGGAGGGATGTTGGGAGGCAGGGTGGGGGTGGTGCGGGCGGGTTGGGGGGTGGGGGGCGGGGTTGTGTGGGTGGCTGTAAATGGGGGGGTGGGAGGGAATGGTGGGGTGGGGGTGTTGTGGGAGGGGGGGTTGGTGGGTGGGGAATGGGGGGTGGGGAGGGCAAGAGGGGGGGTGGGGGAGGTGGGGTGGGGGAGATGGGGTTGGGTTGGGGCGGGGTGTGGGGGGGATGGGAGGGTGGGGGCAATGGGGAGGGAGGCTGGTGGGGTGGTTGGGGTGGGTGGGGGGTTGGGTTTTGGGGGAGGGTGGTTGGGTTGGGGTGGGGCTGGGGGTGGGGTGGGAGGGAGTGGGGGGGTGGGGGGATGGGTGGTGGTGGGGGTGTTGGGGGGGTGGGGGGTGGGGGGGGGTGAGGTGAGGTGGGGGGGTGGGGCGGGTGGGGAGCGGAGCGGGGTAGGTGTGGGTGGTGTGGGGGCGGGTGGGGTGAGGTGTGGGTGGTGGATGGTGTTGGGGTGGTAGGGGGGGGTGGGGGGGGTGGTGGGGATGTGGGGGTTGGGGGGGTGGGTAGTGGTGGGGATGTTGGGGGGGTGGGGGGTGGGGGGGTGAGGGGAGGTGGGGGAGGGGGGGAGGTGGGGTGGGGGGTGGGGGGGTGTGCGGGGGTTGGTGGGTGGGTGGGGTTGAGGTGGGTTGGGGGGTGGTGGTCGGGGTGGGATGGGTGGGGGGCAGGGTGGTGGGGTGCGGGGGGGTTGGAGGGGTGGGGGCGGGGTTGTGTGGGTGGCTGGGGATGGGGGGGCTGGGGGTGGGGGTGGGGAGCGTGGTGGATGTGTTGGAGGCAGGGTGGGGGTGGTGCGGGGGGGTTGGGGGGTGGGGGGCGGGTTTTTGTGGGTGACTGTAAATAGGGGGTGGGGGTGGGGGTGGGGGGAATGGGGGGTGGGGGGGTTGTGGGAGGGGGGTTGGTGGGTGGGAATGGGGGGGTGGGGGAGGCAGGAGGGGGGTTGGGGGTGATGGGGGCGGTTGGTGGGGGGGTGGGGTGGGTAGGGTGTGTTGGGGGGGTGGGGGTGGGGATGGGGTGGGGTGGGGGGGTGTTGGGTGGGGTTGGGGAGGTGGGGGGTGTTGGGGGGGTGGGCGGTGGGGGTGTGTGGGGAGGGGTGTGGGAGGAGGGTGGGTGGGCAGGGTGGGAGGGGGTTGTTGGGGGGGTGGGTGGGGGCGGTGGGGTGGGGTGTGGGGTGGGGGCGATGTGGGGGTTGTGGTGGAGGGGTGTGGGGGTGGGGGGAGGGTGGTGGGCTTGGGGGGTGGGGTGGGGGGGAGGTGGGGGTGTGCTGGAGGGGTGTGGGGGTGGGGGGAGCGTGGGGGGGTTGGGGGGTGGGGGGGGGTGGGTGTGTGGGGTGGGGGGGTTGGTGGGGGGGGCAGGGTTGGGTGTGGGTGGTGGGGGGTGGCGGTCGGCTGGGTGGGGCGGGTGGGGAGCGGAGTGGGGTAGGTGCGGGTGGTGTGGGGGCGGGTGGGGTGAGGTGTGGGTGGGGGATGGGGTTGGGGTGGTAGGGGGGGTGGGGGGGTGGTGGGGGGTGTGGGGGTTGGGGTGGTGGGGGGTGGGAGGAGGGTGTGGGCGGGGTGGGTGAGGGATGGGGTGGGGTGGGGGAGGTGGGGTGGGGAGATGGGGTTGGGTGGGGCGGGGTGTGGGGGGATGGGGGGGTGGGGGCGGTGTGGAGGGAGGGTGGTGGGGTGGGGGTGGGGTGGGTGGGGGATTGGGTTTGGGGGAGGGTGGTTGGGGGTGGGGTGGGGGTGGGGTGGGAAGGGAGTGGGGGTGTTGGGGGGGTGGGTGGTGGTGGGGGTGTTGGGGGGGTGGGGGGGTGGGGGGGGTGAGGTGAGGGTGGGGAGGGGTGGGGTGGAGTGGGGGGGTGGGGGGGTGTGGGGGGGTGTGCGGGGGTTGGTGGGTGGGTGGGGTTGGGGTGGGGGGGGTGGGGGCGGGGTGGGATGGGTGGGGGCAGGGTGGGGGAGGTGCGGGGGGTTGGGAGGAGGGTGTGGGCGGGGTGGGTGAGGGATGGGGTGGGGTGGGGGAGGTGGGGTGGGGAGATGGGGTTGGGTGGGGCGGGGTGTGGGGGGGGTGGGGGCGGTGGGGAGGGAGGGTGGTAT